>NC_133328.1:185799091-186105729 GCF_042186555.1 Aquarana catesbeiana
GCAGGATCTGTTTGTCTTTTGAAATCACATTTTAGAAAGTTTACTATCTTTCAGTGTCTATAAAATGTTCACACCTCAACAGAGTGAAGAAAACCATTTGATTACTTGCTGAAATGTTGCTCAACATGGATGAGCGTATTAAAATCCTGTGACAGAGATTGTGATAGCATGCGGCCAGCCACAGGACATAGACAGTCCAGTAGAAAGGTTTTTGTGGAGAAGTGTTGTATGTTCTCGATGCAATGTGTCCTCTTTTTGCATGTAAATAATATGGTGAGCAAGTGTCTTATACATTTTTTGTATTGTTCAGGTCATTAACCCAATGGGCTGGGATGCCTTTGGACTGCCTGCAGAAAATGCAGCCATTGAACGTGGTTTAAGTCCGGACACTTGGACCCAAAGGTAAGACCTGTCTCTTGTATTGTTTAGCCATAGACATGAAATGGTCAGACATACATGGGCGACTTTAACCCAGTATTTATTGCACACAGTACTGTGAGCTTCCATATACTGGTATTGTTAAAACATTCCTATTTATATGTGTTTCCAGGTAGAAAAAAATTAGTTAACTGAAGA
The DNA here is from genome assembly GCF_042186555.1 of Aquarana catesbeiana. Lineage (NCBI taxonomy): Eukaryota > Metazoa > Chordata > Amphibia > Anura > Ranidae > Aquarana > Aquarana catesbeiana. The sequence goes on from NC_133328.1 coordinate 185,799,668, forward strand.
ATAAACATTACAATCCATGTAAATGATTATTGTTGCATGATCTATCCTATCAAAATAGGATAGATTGGAAGACTTGTCATGTTTATTGGTACCTCAAGGACTCATGGCATCATAAGGTTTAAAGTGATACAAAACCCGCATTGTTTAATTTACAATTTATACTGATACATTTCTTTGGTAAAAATAACCCAGATCAGTGTCAAGATAGTTCACCGAATGGAAATTTTGGTACCGAAAATGCAGGATGCACTTTGACCGAAAATGACAGCTTTTAAAAATATTTATATTTTTATATATAATTGTATTATATTTGACTTTTTAATTAATATTATCAATTGAAATTAAAATGAATTTATTGTTGGCCATTATTGTCACCTTTAGTGCAAGAAAGGTCAAGAAAAATGCAGTCTGTCGTCTCTAACCATCTCTTGTATCATGTCATCAATCTCTAACCATCTCTTGTATCATGTACTCAGTTTCTGATCATCTCTTGCATCATGTCTGCAATCTCTTACTTAAACACACTGATAATAGTAGCAAAATTTCCATTCGGTGCACCTATAGCAGACATGATACAGGAGATGGTCAGAGACTACAGACCTGATACAGGAGATCAATGCAGCTTCACCAGTGTCCATCAAATGCAGCCTCGCCAGTGCCTGTCGGATGCAGCCTCGCCAGTGCCTGTCGGATGCAGCCTCGCCAGTGCCTGTCGGATGCAGCCGGCCTGAGCCTGTCGGATGCAGCCGGCCTGTGCCTGTCGGATGCAGCCGGCCTGAGCCTGTCGGATGCAGCCGGCCTGTGCCTGTCGGATGCAGCCGGCCTGTGCCTGTCGGATGCAGCCGGCCTGTTCCTGTCAGATGGAGCCTATTTTTTAGCAGCGGCCCTAGAGAATAAAATGGTGGCTTTTGCAAATTTTTATGTCACACAGTATTTGCGCAGCAGTTTTTTACCAAAAATATGTAGCAGAATACATATTGGCTTAAACTGATAAATTAATTTAGTTTTTTTATATATTTTTTTGGATATATATTATAGCAGAAAGTAAAAAATATCGTTTTTTTTTTCAAAATTGTCTTTTTTTGTTTATAGCACAAAAAATAAAAACAGCAGAGGTGATCAAATACCAGCAAAAGAAATCTCTATTTGTGGGAAAAAAGGACATCAATTTTGTTTGAGTACAACGTTGCACGACCGCGCAATTGTTAAAGTGATGCAGTACCATATCACAAAAAATGGCCTGGTCATTAGGGGGTAAATCCTTCCGGTGCTGAAGTGGTAAATGAAATTTAAGAGGTTGCAACTCAGCATTCTCTCTCCTTCAAACACGACGAGTTGTGTTTCTACCAAACAGTTCTACTTTGGTTTCATCTGACCACATGACATTCTCCCAATCCTCTTCTGGATCATCCAAATGCTCTCTAGCAAACCTCAGACGGGCCCGGACATGTACTGGCTTAAGCAGGGGAACACGTCTGGCACTGCAGGATCTGAGTCCCTGGCAGGGTAGTGTGTTACTGATGGTAGCCTTTGTTACGTTGGTCCCAGCTCTCTGCAGGTCATTCACTAGGTCCCCCGTGTGGTTCTGGGATTTTTGCTCACCGTTCTTGTGATCATTTTGACCCCACGGGGTGAGATCTTGTGTGGAGCCCCAGATCAAGGGAGATTATCAGTGGTCTTGTATGTCTTCCATTTTCTAATTATTGCTCCCACAGTTGATTTCTTCACACCAAGCCGCTTGCCTATTGCAGATTCAGTCTTCCCAGCCTGGTGCAGGCCTATTTTGTTTCTGGTGTCCTTCGACAGCTCTTTGGTCTTCACCATAGTGGAGTTTGGAGTGTGACTGTTTGAGGTTGTGGACAGGTATCTTTTATACTGATAACAAGTTCAAACAGGTGCCATTAATACAGGTAATGAGTGGAGGACAGAGGAGCCTCTTAAAAAAGAAGATACAGGTCTGTGAGAGCCAGAAATCTTGCTTGTTTGTAGGTGACCAAATACTTATTTTCCACCATAATTTGCAAATAAATTCTTTCAAAAATCAGACAATGCGATTGTCTGGATTTGTTTCCACATTTGTCTCTCATAGTTGAGGTATACCTATGATGACAATTACAGGCCTCTCTCATCTTTTTAAGTGGGAGAACTTGCACAATTGGTGGCTGACTAAATACTTTTTTTTGCCCCACTGTATCTCCTGATAAGACAGAGGCTAGGGGAGACGCTGCACATGCTCAGTTTGTTGTGTATTGCTAGAGAGGTTTTTTTTTTTTGGGAGTGCATATAATCAGCACAGGGCCAATCAGCACTGTCCAGACAGAGGGTCAGGGGTCCTGCAGTCTCATAGGGCAATTGGGGGAGAATGAAAACTCCTCCTACAAGCTTTAAGCAGACACTGACAAAAGTCATAAGACTACTCTAACTGCTGATGAGAAAAGGTATTTAGCAGTTTATATGTACTAAAACACTTGCATTTCCATGTTCTGTGTACTGTGGGAAACCAGATATAGTGAATGCAGGTTCCTGGGTTTAGGAACACATTAATTCTGTGTCAGCCCACATATTTAATGTAATCAACCAGTCTTAAAGAGTATGTAAACCCTAACAATGAACTTCTCTTATTTGCTATTTGGTGATGTGTGCAATATGCTATTGAATGTTTTTGTTATGTCAGTTTGACAAGTGCAAAAAAAATACCTGTCAGAAATTCAAGGCTTTCTTGTGTCATATGCATACTTCCTCTGTTATGTCAAATAGTTTAATTAGCCCTAGATCTTTTCTTGGACTACCTAAAGTGGAGCTTCACCCAAAAGGGGGGGGAGCGGGTACCTGGTTTTGACAGGTACCCGCTCCTACTATATGCTAATCTCGCCATGGCCAAGTCACTCGGAAGTTCGCCCCCCATCCACCTTTCTCCACCGCCAGGCCATTTACAAAGTGCAAGCTTCACTGCCGGTTTCACTTACAAGAAATGGCTGCAGCACCCCAGAGCTGATTGAAAAATCAGCTGGGGTGAAGACGCTGCTGGATTCATGGACAGGCAAGTGTCCTAATATTACAAGTCAGCAGCTACCATATTTGTAGCTGCTGACTTTAAATTTTTCCTGAAGGAGCCTGTAGCTCCTCTTTAATGGCTAGTATCATATTATGGAGAACAGAATAAGGGAAGGGTTTAGGGGATTTGACAAAGAGAAGGGAAAGTGGTCAGCGGGACTTTAACCACTTCAGCCCTGGAAGGATTTACCCCCTTCCTGACCAGAGCCCTTTTTAAAATTTGGCACTGCGTCGCTTTAACTGCTAATTGCGCGGTCATGCAATGCTGTACCCAAACGAAATTTGCGTCCTTTTCTTCCCACAAATAGAGCTTTCTTTTGATGGTATTTGATCACCTCTGCCGTTTTTATTTTTTGCGCTATAAACAGAAAAAGACAGACAATTTTGAAAAAAAATGATATTTTCTACTTTTTGTTATAAAAAAAAATCCAATAAACTCAATTTTAGTCATACATTTAGGCCAAAATGTATTCGGCCACATGTCTTTGGTAAAAAAAATGTCAATAAGTGTATATTTATTGGTTTGCGCAAAAGGTATAGCGTCTACAAGCTAAGGGTACATTTTCTGGAATTTACACAGCTTTTAGTTTATGACTGCCTATGTCATTTCTTGAGGTGCTAAAATGGCAGGGCAGTACAAAACCCCCCCATTTTGGAAAGTAGACACCCCAAGGAAATTGCTGAGAGCTCACTGAATATTAATTTTTTTTGTCCCAAGTGATTGAATAATGACAAAAAAAAATACAAAAAGTTGTCACTAAATGATATATTGCTCACACAGGCCATGGGCATATGTGGAATTGCACCCCAAAATACATTCAGCTGCTTCTCCTGAGTACGGGGATACCACATGTGTGGAACTTTTTGGGAGCGTAGCTGCGTACGGGGCCCCGAAAACCAATCACCGCCTTCAGGATTTCTAAGGGCGTAAATTTTTGATTTCACTCCTCGCTACCTATCACAGTTTTGAAGGCCATAAAATGCCCAGATGGCACAACCCCCCCCCCCCCCCCCAAATGACCCCATATTGGAAAGTAGACACCCCAAGCTATTTGCTTTGAGGCATGTTGAGTCCATGGAATATTTTATATTTTGACACAAGTTGCGGGAAAGTGACAATTTTTTTTTTTTTGCACAAAGTTGTCACTAAATGATATATTGCTCACACAGGCCATGGGCATATGTGGAATTGCACCCCAAGATACATTTAGCTGCTTCTCCTGAGTATGGGGATACCACATGTGTGGGACTTTTTCGGAGCCTAGCCACGTACGGGGCCCCGAAAACCAATCTCTGCCTTCAGGATTTCTAAGGGTGTAAATTTTTGATTTCACTCTTCACTGCCTATCACAGTTTCGGAGGCCATGGAATGCCCAGGTGGCACAAACCCCCCTCAAATGACCCCATTTTGGAAAGTAGACACCCCAAGCTATTTGCTGAGAGGCATGGTGAGTATTTTGCAGCTCTCATTTGTTTTTGAAAATGAAGAAAGACAAGAAAAAAACTTTTTTTTTTTCTTTTTTCAAATTTCAAAACTTTGTGACAAAAAGTGAGGTTTGCAAAATACTCACTATACCTCTCAGCAAATAGCTTGGGGTGTCTACTTTCCAAAATAGGGTCATTTGGGGGGGGGGGGGGGTGGGTGGTGCCAATTTACGCCCTTAGAAAGCCTGAAGGCGGTGCTTGGTTTTCGGGGTCCCGTACGCGGCTAGGCTCCCAAAAAGTCTCACACATGTGGTATCCCCGTACTCAGGAGAAGCAACAGAATGTATTTTGGGGTGTAATTTCACATATTCCCATGGCATGTTTGAGCAATATATCATTTAGTGACAACTTTGTGCAAAAAAAAAAAATTCTTTCCCGCAACTTGTGTCACAATATAAAATATTCCATGGACTTGACATGCCTCTCAGCAAATAGCTTGGAGTGTCTACTTTCCAAAATGGGGTCATTTGAACTGTCCCGGCATTTTATGCACAACATTTAGCCGCTTATGTCACACATCATCCACTCTTCTAACCACTTGAAGACAAAGCCCTTTCTGACACTTTTTGTTTACATGAAAACATTATTTTTTTTTGCAAGAAAATTACCTTGAACCCCCAAACATTATATATTTTTTTAAAGCAAATGCCCTATAGATTAAAATGGTGGGTGTTTCATTTTTTTTTTCACACAGTATTTGCGCAGCGATTTTTCAAATGCATTTTTTGGGGAAAAAACACACTTTTAAAAATTTTAATGCACTAAAACACACTATATTGCCCAAATGTTTGATGAAATAAAAAAGATGATCTTAGGCCGAGTACATGGATACCAAACATGACATGCTTTAAAATTGCGCACAAACGTGCAGTGGAAACAAAATACATACATTTTTAAAAGCCTTTACAGGTTACCACTTTAGATTTACAGGAGGAGGTCTACTGCTAAAATTACTGCCCTCGATCTGACCTTCGTGGTGATACCTCACATGCATGGTGCAATTGCTGTTTACATTTGACGCCAAACCAACGTTTGCGTTCGCCTTAGCGCGACAGCAGGGGGGGGACAGGGGTGCTTTTTTTTTCTTTATTATTTTTTTGCTTTTTTATCTTATTTTTAAACTGTTCCTTTCATTTTTTTTTTTTTTTAATCATTTTTATTGTTATCTCAGGGAATGTAAATATCCCCTATGATAGCAATAGGTAGTGACAGGTACTCTTTTTTGAAAAAATTGGGGTCTATTAGACCTTAGATCTCTCCTCTGCCCTCAAAGCATCTGACCACACCAAGATCGGTGTGATAAAATGCTTTCATAATTTCCCAATGGCGCTGTTTACATCCGGCAAAATCTAAGTCATGAAATGCTCGTAGCTTCCGGTTTCTTAGGCCATAGAGATGTTTGGAGCCACTCTGGTCTCTGATCAGCTCTATGGTCAGCTGGCTGAATCACCGGCTGCATTCTCAGGTTCCCTGTTGACACAGGAGAGCCAGAGAAAAACACGGAAGACGGTGGGGGGGGGGGCATTCCTTCCCACTGCTTGTAAAAGCAGTCTAGAGGCTAATTAGCCACTAGGATTGCTTTTACATGAAAGCCGACCGCTGGCTGAAAAGACTGATACCAAGATGATACCTAAACCTGCAGGCATCATTCTGGTATAACCACTCAAAGTCGTGAATGGCGATGGCGTACCTGAAGACATAAAAATGGTTAACAATAAAACACAGTAAACGGTAAAGTATAAAAAACTGCATACCTGAAAAGCAAACATGATAAAACATAATAACAATAAAACATTGCAGAATAGAATACAGTAAAAAAGAGCAGAACAATAGAGAGAGAATAAAGAGAGAGGGAACAATAAAACGACAACTATTTTTTTTTTTATTTTATATAATTTTTTTTTTTTTTTTACACTTTTTTTTGTAACTAACTTTTATAACTGTAACCGGTTCCAGGTTCGGGTCTCTCAAAATGCGATGGCATCTTGGGAGACCCTGTGAAAGCGTGCCTAGTCTGTGCAATGCTGTACCCTACGCTAATACTCAACTAGTGTATGGTAGCGTTCAAAACATTCACCTATGCAAAGACCAGGATTGTCAGGACAGGAGGGACAATAATAGCGGGTGTCACGCCTATATCAGCGCTTGCTGCAGACACAACATCTTTTTTGGGGGGTTCGTTGGGTAGGGGTACTCGGGAGGACATAAAGAAAATGCCTCTCATGCAGCCGACTGCATTTGGTTGGGGATGTGAATGGGGGAAGTATGGGTGCTGCAGAAGTGGTGGGTTCCCAATTAGGATTGGCGAATGCAGCAGGAAAGGCATTATGGGCACGACGGGCCTGTGTTTGTCTTCTTCTTGGTGGCAGCGGGGCACTACTTGTGCTTGCCACCTCCCCAGCTTGAACTGCACTTATGGGACTCGTCACGTCACCAAGTGTTACTGCAGTGCTGGTTTGACTACGACCGGGGTGTACTAGGCCGCTGGTGCTTGCCAGTTCACCAAAACGCTACCAAAAAAACTGTTAGCGATCGCAGGGATCAGGCCTGACTCTGCGAACGCTGCAGTTATGCGTTTAGAGTTTTGTAAGCAACAGTGATCGATCGATACTGCACTTGGGTGGGCTGGGTTGGGCCGGGCGGAGGGGCAAAACGCAGGTGCTAGCAGGTATCTGGGCAGATCCCGCTAACACTGCGTTTTTGGGAACCCTAAACTGCTGGGGATGCTAGTATAGATCTGATCGGATGAGATATTGATCCGTTCAGAAACTACACCACTAAGGGAGGTGTACGGTGCGTGCCTGGGTTTTAGCGGTACTGGCGCTAATCTGACGCTGCCTGGGGCGACGCATATCACCGCTGGGCGGTAATAAACGGCGGGTGCCCTGACACTATAAAAAATAAACGAACTAACCAGCGTCACCCGTAACAGTTATACGGTGATCAGTGACGGCGAACCTAAATATTTACCTCCCTAACTAGCGTCACCAGCGACACTAATACAGCGATCAGAAAAATGATCGCTTAGCGACACTGGCGACGGGGGGTGATCAAGGGGTTAAAACTTTATTGGGGGGGGGGTTAGGGGGGTATGCTAGACCTAAAGGGGGCTAACAGTAACTGTCCCACCACACTAACTGTCACAAACTGACACCATGAAGTAATCAGAAAAAAAAAAAAAACTGCTTGGTGTCAGTGTGGGGGGGTATGGGGGGGTGGTGGTGATTGGGGGTGTAATGTATGCCTGGCGTGTTCTACTGTATGTGTGTGTTTGTGTAACTCACAATCCAGTCTTCTCTCCTCTGCGCCGGAACGGAAAATGCCAAGCCGAGGAGAGATGACATCATTTCCTCTGCCTCTGTGTACAATACAGAGGCAGGAAAATGATCCCGTTGGCCAGGAGCGATCGCGAGGGGGGGGGCCACGAATGGATGGCCTCCCCCTCACCACCGATCGCCGGGGAGGATTTGCCGACCGCCGCAGGCACGGGGGGGGGGTGTCCGATCGGACCCCCCACCCGCGGGCAGGCAAGGACGTACCTATAATTCCTTTTGCCTGCCCGTGCCATTCTGCCGACGTACATCGCCGTGCGGCAGTCGGCAACTGGTTAAATGAGGCCAATCACTATATAAAGTAAACATGTGTGATATTAAAGTGTTGCTTTTATGGGTACCAACAAAAAAAGGGGGAGTTTTTTGAATGAGAGATGTATACCAAAAAGCAGTCTTGGCAAAGAACATTTTATTATACCATGTGAGATCATGTATAACATACTGAATAACACAAATATGCATACACAGAATTGCATACACGCAGGGCATGCTGAAAACCGCATATAAATATTGGACATCATGCATCTATGTAAGCCTGACGCGTTTCGTTGGGGTATACCAACTCTTCAGGGGCGAATGCAATGGTGATCTATAAAGAAACATAACCATATGGTATAATATTGTAACTGAATAATGGGAATAAATAATGTGTAAGGGACAGGATGGACATCCTTATAGATACGTCAACTGCATAGATGTGAACAGAGGATCAGAGCCGTTAAAAAGGTCTGGCATAGATTTACTAAAAGACAGATGCTAGATCATCGTTGGCATTTAGCAATGTCTTAACACTCGTGAATAGATGTTTAGCATCAGCAATATATATAATAACTTACATTCATGTACTGCCTTTACATTTATCTTTTTCTTTTACATAATGTACTGCAAATGAGATTGATAATAAAAAATGTTATTTGAAAAAAAAAAAAAAAAAAAAAAAAAAGGTCTGGCATGGGATCTGAGGTAGAGACACGTGGACAAGCAGGGTTCACTGTAGATTCACCAAGGTAAATGTGCAAATGTGGGTGACGGTGAGCCAAAACTTCTGTGAATTGAGATCAGTAATATATATTGAATGTATAATATTTTTGATGAAGAGTGTGAAAAGCCCATACACCAGGTCAGATGAAGGGAAGAACTGAGCATAGATGAAAAAACAGATACTCAAAAACCATCAAATAGGAAGGAGAAAGAAAGGTGTAAAAAAGAAAGAAGAAAATTATATCCTGGGTGAGATAGTGAAGGAACCAAAGAAAATGAAGAACAAAGTGCTAACAGTATAGGTGAAACCTATGGTGATTTACCTTGTTGGTTCACAAGGAAATAGGGAACCAAAATCAACTGGTGAATGCTTGCATATGGAGGTGTTGCCAGAAAGACAAACACCAAGTGAGGTGAATTGAAATGCTCCCAGCTGATACAGCGTGTCACGTGGGCATGGCAAAAAAGGGGAGGCATCCGTGCCAAAGGGGATTTGACAAAAGTCAACAGGGCAGGGCTGACACCACTCACTCTACAAAAATGCTGTGTGTTGTCTGCGTTCAACAGGACTTGGACAGGTATTTTCTCTTACTTGCAGGGTCCTTTAATGGATAAAACGTGGGAAATGTGCATGTACTGCTTATTTTTTTGTTGGCCCTAACATACACTTTAAAAGTTATAGGCCTGTACTTTGATTCCTTTTACAGTGTTTGTTTGCTAGTAATAATTGTCAGAACATTATTTTTAAATGTTGGTCCTTATGTGTGAAAGTAATATTGCTGCCTAGGATTTAACTACAAGAGGGCACATTCTGACAATAGACCTGAAGTGATATTTTATTCCCAGTTCATTTGCTAATAATCAACACATTTATGGTCTGCCCCTGATTTTCTCACTGGAGTGTTACTTTCCTAGAGATCCTTCATCTGGAAAGGGAAATTTAATTCAACATACAATCATCACATGGCATGGATTAGATTGTACCATCTTTATGTGTAAATTCAAACTCTAGACCAATTTTATTAAGTCTTAAAGCATGACAGAGTATATTTCAAATACTGTTTAGATAATTGGTTTTTCTTTTTAATGCGGTTTACGTAACATGGCAGTTTGTAGTCTGCAGGGTTGTAAACATTTACACTTTGTGCTTTTAGATTAAAAGTAATTACTGTATATCCTACTGCAGATCTGTCAAAATTCTATTATTGTCTAGTATATTTACAGCCTTCAAGATTAAATATTCTGTTTGGGTAATTGCTGCTCTGGGTAAATTGTATTCTATTTTATGTGAAGTTGTGAGATAAACTATGAGTCATGTAGCCTTGCTATGAAAGCCGCAACCTTCGAGAGCTACACAAAGCATAGAACTGAATGCACCATCAAGTATTCTGTATAAATTGTAAATTATTTCTACATACTTCTTTATTTTATTCCTTGACAGCATTCCTGTAGCAAATCCCAAAGTGGACCACACCCTGATCTGCACAGGCTTCCTTCCATATGATCAAATTCAAGTCATACTGTAATTTGCAAATTTTAGGCAAATCTTTCCTATTCAGCTACTAAAACCAAGGTAATAGCAGACAAAGAGTTGAACTGACTTATGCTGTCTATAAACATCTTGAATGTCGGCGGAAATTCAAACCATGGGTAGCCCTGTCAGTATGACCCAGCTCAACAAACTTCAATCTGAAAATCAAAGACGCTATACAAAAAATTCTTGTCCGAACACTGACTGCAGTTAATAAAATGCAGTTACTTCTAGGGTATTCAAACAGCTGTGGGTGCAGTGGCTGATGGAATACAATATCTGGCAGTCGATTAATTAACTTGGGTATAATCAGCCTGCCCATAGATGGATCCAATCATGGCTGGTCCCTGCTGAACCGGCCGAGATTCAAACTATCTATGGCCAACTTACTTTGAAATAATATGAGTTACCCATTCATCCACAACAATGAATTTTGTTTGTTAGAAATGCATTCATTGCCTCCTACCTGAAGTGCAACTTTTTTTTTTTTTTGAAAATTCTTTTTTTATTAGAAGTTTTTCACATAAAAGTTACAAACATAAAAAAACGTATTAAACCTTCAGCACTACCATTCAACAGCACCACTGCACAATGTAGCTCCCAGATAAATGAAAGCAGTTGTCTTCCCAGAGCAAATAATGAGGAAAGAAGAATAAAAAAAATAAATATATATTATCACTTATTGTTATATTGCAGCCATTTGCTAAAATCATTTAAGTTCATTTTTTTTTCCTCATTAATGTACACACCGCACCCCATATTGACAGAAAAACACAGAATTGTTGACATTTTTTGCAGATTTATTAAAAAAGAAAAATTGAAATATCACATGGTCCTAAGTATTCAGACCCTTTGCTCAGTATTTAGTAGAAGCACCCTTTTGATCTAATACAGCCATGAGTCTTTTTGTGAAAGATGCAACAAGTTTTTCACACCTGGATTTGGGGATCCTCTGCCATTCCTCCTTGCAGATCCTCTCCAGTTCTGTCAGGTTGGATGGTAAATGTTGGTGGACAGCCATTTTTAGGTCTCCCCAGAGATGCTCAATTGGGTTTAAGTCAGGGCTCTGGCTGGGCCATTCAAGAACAGTCATGGAGTTGTTGTGAAGCCACTCCTTCGTTATTTTAGCTGTGTGCTTAGGGTCATTGCCTTGTTGGAAGGTAAACCTTCGGCCCAGTCTGAGGTCCTGAGCACTCTGGAGAAGGTTTTCGTCCAGGATATCCCTGTACTTGGCCGCATTCATCTTTCCCTCGATTGCAACCAGTCGTCCTGTCCCTGCAGCTGAAAAACACCCCCACAGCATGATGCTGCCACCACCATGCTTCACTGTTGGGACTGTATTGGACAGGTGATGAGCAGTGCCTGGTTTTCTCCACACATATCACTTAGAATTAAGGCCAAAAAGTTCTATCTTGGTCTCATCAGACCAGAGAATCTTATTTCTCACCATCTTGGAGTCCTTCAGGTGTTTTTTTTAGCAAACTCCATGCGGGCTTTTATGTGTCTTGCACTGAGAGGCTTCCGTCGGGCCACTCTGCCATAAAGCCCAAACTGGTGGAGGGCTGCAGTGATGGTTGACTTTCTACAACTTTCTCCCATCTCCGACAGCATCTCTGTCTCTGAGCTCTTCAGGCAGTTCCTTTGACCTCATGATTCTCATTTGCTCTGACATGCACTGTGAGTTGTAAGGTCTTATATAGACAGGTGTGTGGCTTTCCTAATCAAGTCCGATCAACATAATCAAACACAGCTGGACTCAAATGAAGGTGTAGAACCATCTCAAGGATGATCAGAAAAAATGGACAGCACCTGAGTTAAATATAGGAGTGTCACAGCAAAGGGTCTGAATACTTAGGACCATGTGATATTTCAATTTTTCTTTTTTAATAAATCTGCAAAAATGTCAACAATTCTGTCCTTTTCTGTCAATATGGGGAGCTGTGTGTACATTAATGAGGAAAAAAATGAACTTAAATGATTTTAGCAAATGGCTGCAATTTAACAAAGAGTGAAAAATTTAAGGGGGTCTGAATACTTTCTGTCCCCACTGTGTGTATATATATATATATATATATATATATATATATATATATATATACACACACACACAGCATAAGTACAGTAACCAATACTATATCCCCCTTGCGATAACAAGAGATATCAAAGCACCCATAAAGACCCAGCATCTCGCCACAAAAAAAAAAAAAAAAAAAAAAAAAAAAAAGGGGGGGGGGGGGGCACCCCTAACCAAGGGGCAATTAATCAGACGCTGTGGAGCTATTTTCTATCCAACCACCTCATAACTTTTTAAACTTATCAGGTACCCCTCTGTTTAGATATGTGGCTTCATACAACGGCAAAGCCTTATTTATCAATGCCTTCCAGGCCATTATGGTGGGGCCGTAGGCTTCTTCCAGGACAAAATAATCATTTTGTGTATATAATACAGGAGCAGGGTGAGCAAAGTGCGAATTACCTGCTTGAGTACCAATGCATCTGCCAGGCCTAACAGACAGACCTCTATAGACGGTCTTATAGTGATTGTCGTGACCGACCCAACACTGTCCACCACCTCCACCCAGAACTGCCAGATGTGCGGGCAATGCCAAAAAATGTGCAGAAAATCTGCTCCATGGGCATCGCACCTCCAACAGTTCGAAGGATGAGCAGGGAAAATCCTCACTAGTTTAGCAGGAGTTTAGTTTATCCTATGAAGGAACTTGAACTGTATCAAGTGATCACGTGCTGACGCCAATCTAGCAAACGAGGCGCTCCATGCATCTTCCCAATCATCATTGTCCAGCTGCGGGAAATCTGACAACCATGCAGCACGATAGGAGGCCAAAACCGTGATAGTATCTGTAATTCCTTATAAATAATAGACAGGGCTTTAGGTAGATCTTTAGCTCTGAGTAGCGACTCCAGGTTCCCAACCGGCACCTCCAGATTGGAAGACCCAAATTGGGCAGAAAAAGCATGCCTAAACTGGAGAAAACAGAACAAGTGCGAGTTGGGGAGCCCGTATATACTTTTAAGCACACCAAATGTCAACAACATCCCATTTCCGACCACTGCTCCCACTGTTTTAATCCCATATCTGGTCCAAGTGACTGGATCAGAAAATGAGAAAAAATGAGACAGCCAAGGATTATGCCAGAGGGGAGTATTTGGAGACACCACACAGTTGAGCCCCTCCAGCCAAATCCCACGCTCGGATGACTGACCGCATGGATCCTGTAAGGGGATAGGGAGCCCCCCTCCCCCGGTATAGCAAAGAAAACAATGCCTCGTAAGATCCTACCACTGCAGCTTCTAGAGTTACCATGGCATCATCAGCTGGTTGAGACAACCACCTATGTGCAAATACCAACTAAGAAATACCTGGCAAAATTGGGTATAGCCAACCCCCCTTCCTTCCAGGGCTGTTGCAACACTTGTAATCTAACATGCCCCCCATCCCAGAGGAAGTCCAAAATGATTCAATGGTCTGGAAAAATATGCTTGGGTATCCAAACTGGAGAATTCCTGAAGATATACAGAAATAAGGGGAGAAATTACATTTTCAGCAGATTAATTCTACCGATCAGGGATAACGGTAGGCTGCGCCAGGCTCGCGTGCAATGCCTAAGAGTTTGTATAATTGGAGTAACATTAAGAGCGATAAAATCCAAAACGGACTGTGAAATAATTATGCCCAAATATTTTACCTGATCAACCCACTGCAGTGGGCAGTCTATCGGGCCCTCAGGGTTGGAGATGGGACCTGCAACAGTCACATTTGTAACTTACCCAGTTTACCTTAAGACCAGAAAACTGAGAGAAGGCATCTAAGATGGATAAAGCTGAGGCTAACGAGTGGCCCTGATCTCCCAGGAATAGTACCAAATCATCGGCACATAGCTCTGTTTTTTCCTCCAACACTCCCACCTCTATCCTCTTCACCCCGGAGGACACACGTAAGGCTACAGCCAGGGGTTCCATAAGTAACTAATAATAAAACAGAGGACAGAGGACATCCCTGGCGTGTCCCCCTAGGTACCGGGAACAAATCCCAAATGATCCCATTAAGTTTAACCGCCCAGTTTAACTGGGGAATGATATAATAGCTTAATCCATTCACGAAATGTGGGACCAAAGCCAAATCGCCATAGTACTTCCTGCATATAATTCCAGTCTACGGAATCAAAGGCTTTTTCCAAATCCAAAAATAAACGCATAAACGCCGTCTGGTCTTCAAATACTAAATGTGATATAACCGACATGAGTCTGTTGGCCAGCATTTTTGTGAGGATTTTGAAATTAATATTTAATAGTGAAATTGGCCGATATGAAGCACAGTGCAAAGGGTCCTTATCAGGCTTGGCTATGAGAACAATATATGCTTCATACAGTGAGGGAGGCAATTGACCTGTCTTCAAACACTCCCAATAAAGGGTTAACAAACGTTGTGAGAGTAAATCTAAATGTTGTTGGTACCACTTAGCCGGCAGCCCATCTGATCCTGGTGCCTTACAGTTGGAAAGGAGCCCACCACTGCAGCAAGTTCCTCCACCTTGAAAGGGGCATCCACTAGCTCAGATACCTCCAAAGGTAAAGTGGGAAGATGGAGTGGTCCTAAGAGTGTCCTCATGTACAACTTTGACACTGTATGAGTAACATACAGTGTGTGTTAAAAAAGCAGTGTAATTACAAAGTAAATGTTAACCCCTTGCCGACCAGCGCACGAGGATATACGTCGTCACAATGGCACGGCTGGGCAAATGGGTGTACAGGAACGTCCCTTTTAAATCGCTGAATAGTGGGCAAGCACGCCCGCCACATACTCCGTGAGTGTGCCCGCGGGTCCCACAGACTCGATCTCCGCCGGGGGCCCGCGATCGTGTCACGGAGCGGCAGAACGGGGAGATGCCTATGTAAACAAGGCATTTCCCTGTTCTGCCTAGCAACATGACAGAGATCTACTGCTCCCTGTCATCGGGAACAGTGATCTCTGTCATGTTCTAGTGAGACAATCCCCCCTACAGTTAGAATCACTCCCTAGGACACACTTAACCCCTTGAGCCCCCTAGTGTTTAACCCCTTCCCTGCCAGTGTTATTTACACAGTAATCAGTGCATTTTTATAGCACTGATTGCTCTATAAATGACAATGGTCCCAAAATAGTGTCAAAAGTGTCCGATGTGTCCACCATAATGTCGCAGTCACGATAAAAATTGCAGATTGTCGCCATTACTAATAAAAAAAAAAAAAATAAATAATAAAAATGCCATAAATCTATCCCCTATTTTGTAGACACTATAACTTTAGCGCAAACCAAATCAATATACGCTTATTGCGATTTTATTTTTTTTTTTTACCAAAAATATGTAGAAGAATACATATCGGCCTAAACTGAGAAAGAAATGTTTTTTTATATATTTTTTTTGGATTTTTATTATAGCAAAAAAGTAAAAAATATTGCTTTTTTTTTTTTTCAAAATTGTTGCTCTTTTTTTGTTTATAGCACAAAAAATAAAAACCGCAGAGGTGATCAAATACCACCAAAAGGTATTTGTGGTAAAAAAATTATATCGATTTTGTTTGGGTACAACGTTGCATGACCACGCAGTTGTCAGTTAAAGTGACGCAGTGCCGTATCGCAAAAAGTGCTCTGGTCAGGAAGGGGGTAAATCCTTCTGGGGCTGAAGTGGTTAAAAGCTACATCTAATTATTTTAAAAATGTGTCTTACTGATTCCTACATAATGAAAAAAATCAATACTTTAATGAATGTATTTTTAAAAGACTGTATAGAGAACAAAAAATAATTAGCCTGTATTTTTGTGCTGATTTTATATGTGCATACAGTTTGATGTGTATGCTGAAAATCTAAAAGATCCTCTTGTGGTCAGATATTTTTACTATTATTAGTCTTTGCAGAAGAGCGGCATATTCTGCAACAATCTGTAGTATGGTTAAATCATAAAATAATTGCACAATATATCATTAAACTGGTTTGGAAGACACAAATCAGTGCAGCTCTGTATTCCTTAATACATCCTTAAATTTTTTTTTTTTTTTTTTAATGTAAGCAATGTAAAGCCTGGCACACACCATTTATTTTTTTGTTCAACCCAGCAGGTTGAATCCAAAAAAACTGACAGCTCAGGTCAGAGCTGCTGCACAGTTCGATGTTAGTACAGTGATCTCCCCCGCTGAGCTGTTGTGTTCTGACAGGGGGACGCCCCCCCACCAGAACACTCCGATCAGCGCTCTCAGCCATTGGCTGAGAGCGCTGATCAGGAGCCATTCGGCTGCTGGTTTTCCAGCATGCTCATCCGACAGAAGCTTCCGTCAGACCGACTGACATACACATGGGCTGAATGTCGAATGGTTTTCATTGAACCGGCCGATGTCTCCGGCTATTCAGTCAGTGTGTACTAGGCATTAGCCCCCGAATTTGTCTTGATATCCACTTCCTGCAGTCCCTGCAAAGTAGAGCTAGCTCAGATTGCAAGATGAAGCAGCACATGTACTTGATCAGTTGTGTTTTCTTTTGTTTTTTTTTATAAGCATGCAAACAGGTGGAGAGAGCAAAGTAACCGAGCGTTAAGCTAACCATTCTGCTGCTTCTCCTTTCACTGTCCAGTCACAGGCTAGAGGTAGGTCGGTGTACCACAACTCTAGCAAAAGAAAAATCAGGTCTACTGGCAGAGCTGTGTAACTGCTGACAGACAGAAATTCAAATTCTTTGGAAGGTATACCAACTCTCATACAGTCATGGCCAAAAATATTGTCACCCCCGTTTAGGCATTCTCATGTTTATTTCTTTTGTTTATATTGGTATGACACAAAAAGTGAAGAAACAAAAAGCCAAATCTGACACATTCCACAAAAAAATCCAAAAATGGACTGGACAAAATTATTGGCGTCCTCAATTTAATATTTGGTAGCACACCCCTTGGAATAAATAACTGAAATTAATCGCTTTCTGTAACCAATAATGAGCTTCTTACACTTCTCTACTGGAATTTTGGACCACTCTTCATTTGCCAACTGCTCCAGGTCTCCCAGATTGGAAGGGTTCCTTTTCCCAACTGCTGTTTTGAGATCTCGCCGTAGGTGCTCTATGGGATTTAGATCTGGAGTCATTGCTGGCCAGTTCAGTACTCTCTCGCACTTTGTCTTAAACCATTTCTGGTTGCTTTTTGACATGTGCTTTGGGTCATTGTCCTGCTGTAAGACCCATGACTTCTGACGGTGACCCAACTTTCTGACGCTGAACCCTACATTGCAACCCAGAATTTCATAATGCCATGCACACAGTCAAGACATCCCGTGCCTGAAGCAGCAAAGCAACCCCAAAACATCAGTGAACCTCTACCATGTTTGACTGTAGGGACTGTATTCTTTTCTTTAAAGGCCTCATTTCTTTTTCTGAAAACAGTAGAATGTTTGATGGGCTTTACCAAAAAGCTGTATTTTTATTTCGTCTGTCCACAGCACATTCTCCCAAAATGATTTTGGCTTCCTCAGGTAAGTTTTGGCAAACTCTAATCTGCCTTTTTTATGTTTTGTGTCAGCAGTGGGGTCCATACCATAGCGTCTCTTTTAATTCAAATGGCGACATATAAGGCAAGCTGGCACAGACCCTGTGCCTGAAGGTCAGCGCAAATTTGTCTGGAAGTTGATTAAGGTTCTTTATCCACCATTCGAACAATCCGTCGTTGCAATATTTGATCAACTTTCATCCACGTCCAGTGAGATTAGCTACAGCGCCATGGGCTGTAAACTTCTTGACAATGTTGTGCTCAGTAGACACCGGAACATTAAGATCTCTAGAGATGGACTTGTAACCTTGAGAATGTCCATGCTTTTACACAATTTTTGTTCTCAAATCCTCAGACAATTCTTTGCTGCTTTTTCCCTTCTCCATGCGTCACACAGAGACACACAACACAAAGGTTGAGCCAATTTTTCAACATTTTAACTGGTTGCCAATGTGATTTCTATATTGTCAGCACCTGTTAATTGATACAAGTAAGTTTATTTACAAATTATGGGAGCATCACAAACTTGAAATGCAATTATTTCCTACAATTTTGAGAAGGTGCCAATAATTTTGTCCAGTCCATTTTTGGAGTTTTGTGCGGAATGTGTCAGATTTGGCTTTTTGTTTCTCCACTTTTTTGTGTCATACCAATACAAACAAAAGAAATAAACATGAAAATGCCTAAACATTTGTAATTGCAACCATTTTCTGGGCAAAGTGGTGCATTATCTGACAGAAATGCAGGGGTGCCAATATTTTTGGCCATGACCGTATATGTATTTCACATGTGTATTTAGCAATTTGTCTGGAGTTTAGTTTCAGGAGAGCCCTGCCAACAAAAGCTTACATTTTAAAGCAAATGATGGAAAAAGGAGACAAGGAAAAGATGTCTGTTTTGTAAAAAATCCGCAATGTCTAAAAGGCATCTTTGTTGAACAAAGGTGACCACATAGTCAAATCTGTCCACTTTACATGGCGTTTTCGTGTACGGATTCATCTCCAAATTACGTTTTTCTCCTCTGTAGACTTTTTTTGCATATCTCACAAAGGCGTGACGCTTTTATAGCATGGATCAGTGGAGCTACCAAACATTGCAACTGGAAATAATTGCTTTTGTGTTAATGATTCTGAATAAATTATCTTTGTATTTGCTGAGTAGCAGATTAAATCTCTTTCTTTGTTTTGTCGTTTTTTTACATAAGCTTGGTTTCAATTCAGCGAACTGGGGAAGGGAGCAGCTTAGTGTATACATAGCAAGCAATCTTTTCTGGGTGCAGATTGAGACATTTGTGATTGCCATGCTCATCTCTTTTCTTAACATGGAGATTGGTTTGAACAGTATTTGAATACAGAGTCAAAGGAACAATGAAATATGACTCATAGTTACAGGATACGCAAAGCACAGCTCACCTGCAATGCCCAGATATTGTGGAGCAATGTGTACTTTGGACAGTCTGAAAATATCCAGCTATCACAGCCATTGTGTTTTTTTTTCTAGTACTTGCAGCATTTCATAAAAGATAAAGAAATTGGTTCCATCTTCATATGTGCTGAATAGATCTGTAGGAAAGATACCCAGAGCAACACTGCCTGTCCTGAAATATTGACCACTTCAATGTTTAGTTTAAAGGAAACCTTTAATGAGAACAATAAATGTGTTATTTCAGCAGTCCTCAGAAAATGCTAATTGCCTGGCGGTTTCTGGCTTAGACAGTTTCAGGCAGAGTCACTAAGACTGGCCATACATTATACCAGGACTTGATAAATTTGCTTTGAATATAGGAGCCAGCTAAAAAAAGTTAGGAGCCAGTTTTTAATAATTTTATACTTAAACCATGTTTTTTAACTCAACTCAAAGTCCCCCATGTGATTCATTTTTTGGTGACAGGTTCTCTTTAATGAGACTCCCAGGGTCTAAAAGACCCTACATGTCTCCTATGTGCTCCACTGAATGTAATGCAATGCACATCGCTTCCTGATCAATCACAAACTGAAAGCATAGAAAACACTGTTTGCTGTGCTTTAGTATCGATCACTCACTGTGTTCATTCAGAGAAAGGATGGGGTCAGCAAACATGATATGTTCACCAGCTACCTGCCCTTCCTCCTGAGGATTGGTGCTGCCAGGTGGGATCAGAACGGTGGGGACGGAGGCAATCAGAGCAGTGGGGGAATGTCAGAGAGAGGGTGGAGAGACTAGAAGATCTAGGAGCAGCAAGGGAGGCAGAGGAAACAGGACACAGAGCAGCAGTGGTAGGGGGGCATGAGCTTATGGTAGAAGGGAGAATGCAAGCGATGTAAGGCTTACTGAGCTGGCCAGCTGGAAGCAGTTCTGTGCCACCGTAGGCCTTACATAGCTGGTAGCAAGAGGATTAAGCCAGTGTCTAGATATAATAGTTTGAGCAGAAACCAGAAAATGGTGAGGTAAACCCTTTATAAATTGTTTGTAAGGGTGAGGGATCATGGAGAATAGTGTACTGTGGGTCATCGTTCTAGTTGCCGCTAGGCAGCTCCAGCATGTGTCGGGGATAGAAGAATCCATTTTGGTTAAGACTGTATGGCGGAAATACCACCAAGATTTGATCTTATAATTAGTGTATGTTCTTTTGCCCTGAAGGAGAACATTTTGTGAATAAACATCAATATTTTATCTAAATCCAGTTCCCCTGGGAAGTGTTCAATTTTTTTCTCCCAGATGGAAAGAAACTTTAGGGCTTGCAGACAAGTTTCCTGCAGCAAAAGTTGACATATTGTAGATATTGCTTGTTCAGGTCTGTCTGTTTGAAGAAGTAACATTTCAAATCCCACTGAAGATCCGAAAAGCAAATCAGGTGGTATTAGAAATTTCACGTAATGGATCCACTGAGGATACTCCAGAGTCACTGAGTGTGCTGTCTGCTGTTTGAAAGTTGTTTAGCAAATTATCTGTGAATTTGCTGTCTGTTTTCTAGGGAAAACATAAGTACTTAACCAGTAGTTCTTAAAGGAGAAGTCCAGCCTGAGCTTTTTAGGCTGGGCTTCTCCTCTGGGTCACAAGAGTGCAATTTGTTTTGCATTCCTGTGACCAGTTTTCAGCAGAGAGCGGTCTGTAGTCCGCTCTCCGCTGACGTCACTGCCATCAGTTGAGGCAGCGCGTCATCCTGACGTCCTAAGTCTGGATCTGCCAGCTGCCTTGATTAATGGCAGTCTTAGCGAGCCACTGAGATAGCCTCTCCCCAACCCTTCACAGCTCAGCCCTCCAGTGGAGAAGCAGAGAGGAGAGACGCTGACTGACAGTCAGCAGCTCTCCTCTCTGGGATCTGTGAAAACCGAGCCATCAGCGGTGTTCGGTGGCTCGGTTCAAAGTGCAGAGCCGGCAGGGGGACAGATGCAGCATCGTTCTGATGCTGCATCCACATAGGTAAGTATGAATCAAAAAAAAAAAAAAAAAAACAACATACTTCTCTTTTAATTTTTTTGCCTGTATGTACTCTTAAAAAAAGCA
Source organism: Aquarana catesbeiana (assembly GCF_042186555.1). NCBI lineage: Eukaryota > Metazoa > Chordata > Amphibia > Anura > Ranidae > Aquarana > Aquarana catesbeiana. The sequence goes on from NC_133328.1 coordinate 185,821,064, forward strand.
CCAGGCAGTTTTTAACATCCCTACCCCAATTTTTTTAATTCAGATTTTCTTTAAAAGAGAAGTATTTTTTTTTTTTAATATTCATACTTACCTAGGTGGATGCAGCATCAGACTGATGCAGCTGTCCCCCGGCGTCTCTGCACTGAGAACCGGGCCACCGAACACCGCTGATGGCTCAGTTCTCACTCCTCCCCGAGCGGAGAGATGCTGCCTGTCAGTCAGCATCTCTCCTGCTCTGTTCCTCCACGCTCATTGGAGCGCTGAGCTGTGAAGGGGCAGGGAGCGGCGATCTCAGCGGCCCGCTGAGACTGCCATCAGTCAAGGCGTCTGGTAGATCCAGACTTCGGAAGTCAGGGTGACGCGCTGCCTTGACTCATTACAGTGACATCAGCAGAGAGAGGACTTCAGACCTTCAGCCTAAAAAGCTCAGGCACCTTTAAAAAAAAGTTTTAAAGTGGAAAAACACAAAAACAACCCGCCACACAGGACAGAAGACAAAAACGTAAAAAAAAAAAAAAAAAAACTATAGAAGAAAGAAAAGTACAAAATACACAATATTTAGACCCGAGCAAAAGATGTACCTAAATCAACCATACAGATACAAAAGGTTCATAGCAAATACACCTATGATAAGTCATATGGTGTCCTAAGATAAAGGAGGATGCATATATTCCATCCATTGGGCTCAAATAGCATTACATTTATACATAGATTTTCTCAAATGATAAGTATGTATAAGTATTCTCTAAAGGTGCACCGAATGGAAATTTTGGTGCCGAAACTGAAAATTCAGCATGCACTAGGCCGAAACCGAAAATGACAGTTAAAAAACAAAACAAAAAAAAAAAAAAACATATTTTTATATTAAATTGAATTATATACAACTTTTTAATTCATATCATGAATTTCATTGTTGGACATTATCGGCACATTTAGCGCAAGAAAAGCTCAAGAAAAAAATCAAATCCCAACTTTCCAGTAGGGCTTTGCCCTCATAGGAGTAAACAAACGTGTTCCAGTAGAACTATGTTTTAGTATATTATTACCGATGGTTCTATGCAGTAAGGACTAAATATTACAGCTTGTTGATTTCATCCACCTTGTGGCAGCCCACTTTTATTAAAAAGCAAAAAGAATGTCCTTACAACATAAGGTTTCCCATGCAGTGGGTTTCCAGCTTCACACAAAACAGTGTTCAATGAAAATGCAGAGGCACCTGGCTCTCTTGCCAGCAGCACTGCTGCTCAGTCCAGTCTCCCAGACCATGGGCTCCTCAGGCTCACTCAGCCTATGCTTGTAGCCACTCACTGCATGGGCCCCACTCCTGGCCTCTGGGTAGGGTTCTCCCAGCACCTCAGGCTTTCTCACCTCACAGAAACTCAGGACGTCCTCCAGCCCCATCTGTGGACCCGCTAGTCACCTCAGCTTTCTTGGTCTCTCTGGACCCACGTAGCTGTCCTGACTTTCCTAGTCCTATGGGCAAGAAGTCGCCTCAACATAGGGTCTTGTCCCCCAAGAAAGGACAGGCTCCTGGCTGGAGCACACTGCTATCTCCACACAAGTCTTTGTGTCTGAATGGCACCAGCTGCACTGAGTTATACTCAGATCCGGCTTATAACGATCCTGCCCACCTGTGCACTCACACAGGCTGTAGGCATCTAGCAAAGCCCAGACACAGGACTGAAGGTTGTCCCACCCAAGAAGCTTTGGAACCTTCAAGCCCCGATCTGTAACCAGAAAATCCAGAGAAAACTTAAGACACCGTTTTCTCTGCTCACAAACCACCTGCTAGAGCTTCTCAAGCTGAATCTTTGAGAGACCTGTGTCATTTCTATCCTCAGAACCTATATTCACATAGTGGCAGAGCCCCACACTGTCACAATTTGTACATTTCTCTTTTTTTAGCCCCACATGGCTTGTATTTTATACTTTTAAGGGTAAATGAAAAATTCAGTTAATTATTTTACAGTTATAAGTTAAACCACCCATCTTTGACCTACTCATGTTGTTAATTTGTCTTTTGCAGTAATATTGAACACATGAGGCAACAGCTTGAAAAAATAGGCCTGTCGTTTAGCTGGGATAGGGTAAGTGAATTAGTTAATCTATCTCATCCTCATCCTCCATGTAGTGTTTTTTTTTTTTTTTTTTTAATACAGCATACCTGTGTGTATATGCCCTTTGTGTGTATGTATGCTGGATGTTCTCTATTCTGTATATGCTGTGTACACTCTCTGCTGTTTATGCTCATGCTTTATATAGTGTGTCTTTTGTGTGGTTTGTATGCTGTATATTTTGTGTGCTGTGTATCTGATCTGTGTTGTTTATACTGTATACACTGTGTAGGCAATGAGTGATGTGTAAGCTGTACAAGGGCCTACTGCCTTAACTTCCATTGTGTGCAGTTGCTCCAGAGTCAGTTGGCACACCCTTAGGCCCCTTTCACACACACATGTCCATTTTGACGGACTCTGCTTGCTCAGCAGGGAACGCTCTGTTGATCCCCGCTGAGCCGGCGGATGACAGGTCCGTCTCTGCTCACTGTGCAGGGATGGACCTGTCAGAGCTCTGCTCTCCTCTATGACGGATTGAATGAAAACGGGCCAACCTGTCCGTTTTTATCCGATCTGACCAGCCAGACGGATGGAAAATAGGGTTCCCATCCTCTAGATTCAGCAGAACGGAGCGGATCGGATGTCAGCGCACATGTCCCCGCACCATAGACCTGCATGGAGCGTTTGTTCAGGTCTGCCTAAAAAAGTGACAGGTGGACCTGAACGGTCCGCATGTGTGAAAAGGGCCTTCCTTAGGCTTCATGTACACGGGACGTTTTTACAACCTCTACTGAACGATTTAACTTGACAAATAAGTAACCGACGTTTAAAACGTCCGTTTTGCCGCGTTTACATGCTGCGTTTAGCCACGTTTGCGTTTAGAAGCATTTTTTTAACAATAGCCCAAAATGAAAACCGCCTGTAAACAAAACGCGGCCAAGCGCGAGTTACCACGTTTAGCTGTGTTTCGCGCATGAAATGCCTGTAAACTCAGCTTTTGAACGCAATTTTTTGCGTTCCAAAAAATGCCTCTAAACTCAACTACCTAGAAACGACTGTAAATGACCCTGTGTACATGTACTGGATAAGATAACATAGAGGAGAGTTCAGGGGCAGTTGAAAAAAACACCCAACTGCTCCTAAACGTTTGTTTACCAGCAGCAGTGTACATGAAGCCTAAGGGTAGAGGATCTAACATCTTTCTATAGCTGAGTAATACCAAGGCATTACAGTATTTTTTCTTAGTTATAACACTCGAGTCAAATACTCGGAAATGCTGTAGTTGGGCTTTAACAGTGAATTGGCTATATTATTATTGTTGTCATCAATTTTGCAGTCAAGGAAATGGCAGATATCCAAGACCTGGGACATTGTGTCTGACAGGCTAATCTAATGTATCCTTCGAACATCTGTTCCTTGTATGATTGAACTTAGGCTCACCTAACCTCAAGGTTGAAAACTTTAGGCTTGTATAGTACTTAACATAAAATTGATTTCTGTATTTCACAGCAGATAGCTAGGAAAATTAATACAATTTTTTTAGATGTTTTTACTGTGCACTGAATTTCCTGCTCTCTTTGTGGTGTTAAGCAGTTTTATCAGCGCCCAGTTTTACTTCCGTGAGCAACAGAATACCTCCCCCATGTTATGGAGATGAGGAGACTAGAAGTGTTACTGGCAGGATCACTGGGTAAAAATATGGGAAAAATAAGCTTGAAAAAGACAAATAATGCTGCCAGCACAGCTAAAGACTGGTAAACTGATATAATATATTTTTGGTGGGTAGACTTTGAAGTTATTAAAGAATGGCATGTAATCGGCCTAAAATAGATAAACAAATGCAACCACATCATCTATTCTACAGGCAACTACAACAATATCAAAGACCAGGGTAACCGCTAGAATGGCAGTTGCAGGAGAAGATCAACAGTGACACGTTACAAAATACTAGCATTGTTTAGAGAATGGTTTAAATTTTGTAATTTCTGGTGTCAGATAAATATTTAAAGGCTCCTAAAAAGGTGAAAAAAAAAATGAAAAAAATGGCTGTTGCTAGGCAGAGCGTCCTAATCTGCCACTTCCTATTCCGCGGCAGTCTTAATTCTTCTCCTCCTCGCGTTGTCTTCTGGGGAATGGGGCGCGCTGTCTTCTGGGACCTGTGTGTGTCCCAGAACACAGCCGACCATTCACAAAGCGCCGTGCGACTCGCGCATGCGCAGTAGGAAACGGGCAGTGAAGCCGCAAGGCTCCACTGCCTGTTTCCCTTAGTTCGAATGGCAGCGCCGAGACCCGATCCGATGGACGTATCGGCCTCGGGCGGCCAACATCGCGGGCACCCTGAACAGGTAAGTGGGCTTATTAAAAGTCAGCAGCTACAGTGTTTGTAGCTGCTGACATTTAAAAAAAAAAATTTCAGCTGGAACACCGCTTTAAATATGCTTGTGCTACATCAGGTGATGCACTGAGATGAAACAGATCCTGCTGCATAAATTGTATCTTTTCATGTGCATTCCTTTCTCCTCTACAGCCTCCTAAAGCATGCATTTTACATCTGAGCTCCAGAAGGCAGGAAACGGCACAAACGGCACAGTATAGAGCAGGAAGCTAAGTGTAATCTGAGACCTAAACAGAAGAAAAAGGGCACATCCCTTGCTACACTGTCTCATAGGGAAACATGCACAGCTGAGGCTTTTTTCACCTGTTGTGTGCTGGGGGGAGGGGTACAGAGCCATATCCTGAGATTGCTTGGTGCGGGCATAGGCTGTCAGAATTGACTCCTGCAGATAGACAAAGAAGGAGACTGCAGACAGAAATCACACTCTGTGTTTTGGATCAAGGCAAGTGCGCACTATAGAGGGATATGCTTTGTTCGTTTTTCATTTCAGAGGTTTACAACAACCCTAAAGCGGAGTTCCGCTTAAAAAAAAAAAAATAAAAGTCAGCAGCTACAAATACTGCAGCTGCTGACTTTTAATAATTGGACACTTACCTGTCCCAGAGTCCAGCGATACGGGGGAATGAAGCCCTGCTAGTCTCCCCCTCCTCTCTGCAGCGCCGGCATTGTCACTCTGGGCGCCCGGCTGTGGCTTCACAGCCAGGCACGCACTGCGCATGCGCGACTGGCGCACTGTGAGTGGCCAGCCAATCATCTGGGACCTGTGACGTGTCCCAGATGATTGCCGAGAGGGAGGGGGAGAGGTGATCTCCCTTCCAGTGCCGCGGTGCGCCAGGAGGAAGTGGGAGCTGGAACCCTCTAAAAAGAGGGTATCCGCTCCCCCCAAAAAAATACATGCCAAATGTGGCATATCTCCTAGATTGTAAGCTCTAACGAGCAGGGCCCTCTGATTCCTCTTGTATTGAATTGTATTGTACTTGTATTGTCTGCCCTAATGTTGTAAAGCGCTGCGTAAACTGTCGGCGCTATATAAATCCTGTATAATAATAATAATATCAGGGGGTCACCTTCCCTTAAAGCGGAAGTTCCATTTTTGGGTGGAACTCCGCTTTAAGTGTACAGCTAAGAACCTTGTCCCTGTCCTGATGGTGGAAAAGACAGGAAAGACACGGCCGTTCTTGAGAGATTGAAAATGCAAAACTATTGATTGCCTGTCGAAGCTAAATAAGAGCTTGCAGTTTCTTGCATATATTGATTAGGAAGCACTGTGCTGTTGATACATGTTATAGCTGTGGGGATCTTGTTGGCGTGCATTGTCCAACACATTTCTAATCAAACAATCAGATGCTGTGGAGGTTGATTAACTCAAACTGGAGAGTGGATAATCTGGTGCAGCTCTGCATAAAAACCAATCGGGTTCCAGGTTTTTTTTTTTTTTTGTCAAAGCTTATTTGAACCAGCTGACGTTAGAAGCTGATTGGTTTCTATACAGAGCTGCACCAAATTTTGAACTCTCCAGTTTTAGAAAATCAACCCCATTGTGTGTGAGAGGCTTAGGAGTAAACTCGTATTTTATGGGTTAAACATTCAGACTGCCACATAACTTTTTTCCCCTAAATCTCTTTACTTAGCAACACTCTTGCAGAAAGTGTCATTATTGTCCTCTGTGAATGTCACTGCTTACAATAGATCTGCAAGTATGTAGGAAGTACATCTTGCAAACTAGCAATTCCTCTAGCACAGCGTGATATCGGTAACATTCGAGTCACTCATACAATGCCATTGTATCTCCATGCTGTCTCTGCTGTTTACTTTATATGACAGTAACACCAAGCAGAATCAGCTTATTGTATTCTCACAGGAGCTTGCAGACTGGAACATACTGTCAGTACAAAAGAATTTTCCTGTTAAGTGTTCACATTACATTATGTGCCTGCCACTCGAAAATTTCCTGTCACACATTGCAAGGAGAGATACAGTTATCAGTATGCATGTAAAGTGGTTGTCAGTCTAACCTGGAGCATGGAAATGTGTGTCGGTGATTTGTAAATAAGCAACAAGACCATTGTCAAACAGAGCAGATTTGATTATGCTCATTCTTATTAGATCAGCATTGACAAAGGTTTTTCTTAGGCATATATATATATATATATATATATGCAAATGCACATCTTTGCACAATATACATTAGATTTCACTTGAAATGGTAAATTAAATTTAGTATTTTCCATTTCAATGTATTATGTATTAAATAGATCAGCATAAGTGGAATTATGATGGACCAAATAAGATTCGTAAGGAAAACATATTTTTATTTAAGGTCATTTTTGGAATAGAGTGCCAACAAAACATTGAATTGCCAAAAGGTTTGCTATTTGCTTTGGTTGTATTAAAAATAATAATAATGGTACTTTTACGAGCTTAGCTTTTTTTCTATTATAAGAAAACAATCTTAGATGAGGTTTTATGCATTTGTGCCTCTCCTCTACCCATTTGTAGCACCATCCATATCAGTAGCGGCAGGTGCTCAAAATTTTTGGGGGGCACAAACAAACTGAAATATACTGAAACAAAAACATCAATTGCAGCCACTGTACCATCAAATGCAGCTACTGTGCCCATCATATGCAGACCACTGTGCCCAGCAAATGCAGCCAACTGTGCCCCATCATATGCAGCCACTGTGCCCATCATATGCAGCCACTGTGCCCATCATATGCAGCCACTGTGCCCATCATATGCAGCCAACTGTGCCCATCATATGCAGCCAACTGTGCCCAGCAAATGCAGCCAACTGTGCCCAGCAAATGCAGCCACTGTGCCCATCATATGCAGCCAACTGTGCCCATCATATGCAGCCAACTGTGCCCATCATATGCAGCCAACTGTGCCCATCATATGCAGCCAACTGTGCCCAGCAAATGTTGCCAGCTGTGCTCATCGTATGCAGCCACTGTGCCCATCATATGCAGCCAAATGTGCCCAGCAAATGCAGCCAACTGTGCCAATCATAGGCAGCCCACTGTGCCCAGCAAATGCAGCCAACTGTGCCCCATCATATGCAGCCACTGTGCCCATCATATGCAGCCCACTGTGTCCATCAAATGCAGCCAACTCTTCCCATCATATGCAGCCACTGTGCCCATCATATGCAGCCAACTGTGCCCAGCAAATGCAGCCAACCTTGCCCATCATATGCAGCCAACTGTGCCCAGCAAATCCAGCCAACCTTGCCCATCATATGCAGCCAACTGTGCCCATCATATGCAGCCAACTGTGCCCAGCAAATGTTGCCAATTGTGCCCATCATATGCAGCCACTGTGCCCATCATATGCAGTCAACTGTGCCAATCATATGCAGCCAAATGTGCCAATCATATGCAGCCAACTGTGCCCATCATATGCAGCCAACTGTGCTCATCATATGCAGCCAACTGTGCCCATCATGTGCAGCCAACTGTGCCCAGCAAATGCAGCCTCTGTGCCCAGCAAATGCAGCCAATTGTGTCCATCATATGTAGCCAACTGTTCCCATAATATGCAGCCATTGTGCCCCCCACCCGCCCACTGTCTGCCCAGCACTTACCCCATTGTGGTGACGGTGGCAAGCTGTGGGACAGGTAGCGTGGGTCAGGCGATTGCTCCTGTGTCCTCCCTGCCTCTCTTCTTCCTGTTCTGCTAGGTGGCCAATGGGATCACGTCTGCCTTCAGCCAATCAGGTGATCAGTATTAGATCCGTGCCTCCTGATTGGCAGAGAGGTGGTTCAGTGTTAGAAAAGCGAATATTCATTTGCTTTTCTAACACATCTGGGTGGACTGCGAGCGCAATGCTCTGTGCTCTCAGTTCACCTTTTTTTGAAGCCTATTAGAGCCTATGGCTCTAATCAGGTGCTTCAAAAAAACACCCACGATGTTGTAATTCAGGCACCCTGCATCTGAAAAGGGTCCAGATGCCTGAATAGGGGGTGGCAGTGGCAGCCATGGATAGATTCATGCAATGCATGAATCTATCCATTTTACATAGAGGGGGTGGCTGGAGAGAGGGGGCAGAGCCTGTGCGCCCTTAATGGACGCACCGCCACTGATCCATATACAACCAAGGTAGGGAACAGGGCTAAGCTTTCCATTGCCATACATTTTTCCATCCCTGTAGCAAGGGCGTTTGAAATAGTGGGATTCAGAAAGTAAGGGAAATAAAGCACTTAGGGTCATTTTAAAAAGACATTGGTGTTTTGCACGGTACATAATTAAGGGTATTTTGTAAAACTCAAGAGAGGGGAAAAACGGGTATTGCATTTAGCTACATATTTATGTATTAAGTACTCCAATAGGAGCAGAATTTTAGAATCAATTTTGATTGAAAATTGTAGCATAAGACAGCTTAGCCTAGCAATTAATTGGAAGTTTTACACGGTACAGGATTTACAGCAACTTCCTCCAAAATCCAGCAGAAAAGTGATAACAGAAAAACACTCCCTCCTACCATTAAAAATGCCATCTTTATTGCATTTCTGTTATGGTACTTATAATTCCTGCCAGGACTTTCAATGGTACTCGCAAATCCAGCTGGGACTTGCAGAATCCCTGTCAGGACCTTCAAAGTTTCCCTGAAATGACACTAGGTGCTCCCTTGACCAAAAGGGTATTAAAGTGTCAGCCTTTGAACTGGTTAGTGTGTGTCCTATCGCTAGCTTAACATTGTGCAAAGAGCTGTAATACTTACCTGTGAGATTGCATGACCGTTGTCGACCAGGATTGCCCTGACTACTCTGATTGCTACCTGCTTTGACCACTGCTTGAACCTGACTAGTCTTGTTTGCCACCTGCCAAGACCCTTGCCTGAACCAGACTACTCTCTTTTCTGCCTCTTGCCTTGGCATCTGCCTGGACCTGACCGTTCTTCTGCCTGCTGCTTAGTATACAGTCTCCATACCATACCATATCCATTCTGTCCCTGCTGTCACCTTGGTGGTGCGATATTGAGGGCCATGACATGGTGACAGTTTGCAGTACAGTAAACAGAGACCACTAGGGTCTCTGGCCCATCCCTAGTTTTAAGAGCACTGATGAAGGCCAGCTGTCGCTTAGACCTTATTTGAGCCGACATCACCTACCAGGGGGCACCATTCCTGTTTTACAGATGATGGCAAGGAGATGGTTACATGTTTCAAGCCCTTAGTCATAGCGTATAAATATAATCAATCAATAGGAAATATACTGGGGTCAATAAATAAATACTTCTACCTCTAGGCCAAACTCATGAGAACCCAAACCTTTGCAAAGCCTTTTTATTTCATTTTAATAGTGTCAGGTATTACATTCTGCCTATGTACTCATGGGAGTGGGTAGATATACTTTTGTTTTCTGTCCTGAGAAATATCAAATAAATTTGAAGTGAGAGGAAATCTCTAAAATTGGGACAGCAAAAAAAAAAAGATAGAGTTCACATTTTTGTGCATGTATGATAGGAGAAAAGCTCAAACGATCATGCCAAAAAAAATATGATATTATGTCAAATAAAGAGAGAGCAATATGTATATAGATAGTATATGTAAATCTCATTGTGGGCTAGGTTTCTGCCCACCCGAAAAGTGGAGAGAAAAACTTGCAAGGCAACAGCACAATCAAGAGAAAATAAATCTTCAAAAGAAAAAAAAAATAATTAAAAAAAGCAAGAAAACGTAAATTAAATAGATTCGGTGAACTAAAGTGATGGAGGAGAGAGCAAGTCACATGGAAAAACTTGTAAAATGCCAAGCCTTGCTCCACCAAGTCTGCACAAGTGTAGCATTGACACACGGAAAAAGACAGCTTCCACAGGAACAGTATAATATAAGCAAGATTTTATTGAAATGCTAATGCTAATATAAACATACTCACAGACAGGGGGACATGTGAGGATATAGCAAGATCAAAGCTGGTATTGTGAACCCCGCATCATGGCATATGACTGAAAGTCTGTTCTGTTTCGAGGGAATCAAAAAAGTGAAATATGTGCTTTAATAAAAAAAAATTTATTTTGTTTACAGCTATATAATATTTTTCCCCCCCCCGTACATTTTTTTCTGTTTTCAGAGACTGTAGACGTGACAGAGAGACAGCTGAACACCATAACACTCCAGAACCTGATCCTTTGGTATGCAGGTTGGGTGCCTGTTATGAGGATTGTTCTCCTTTTTTCAAGAGATGTATTATGATTCTCTGCATTGCCACAATTAGTTCAGGTCCATTATTTTGTTCATTGTGTTAACATACGCAAAGGTGTAAATATTCTCTTAACGTGTTGTTGCAAGTACAAAGGCGTGAATCCAGGAGTAATGTTATGCAAGAGTACTGGTCTGTTTTCACACATTCGAATTTGTTCTTTTACAAAAAAAACATGTTCTAGATAACAGTAGCACACCGTATATACAGTTTGTCCAGCTGGTGAAGCCTATGCATTCTATTATACAAGTGTGATGTCAATCATCTGACTTTTAAAACAGCAAGCTGTTCATAGCTTTCAGTAATGTATTGGCAGTGGTCCTACAGATGAATCATTTTTTTCCTGTTTATATGACAAAATCATGGTGCATACCATAAAATGCTTAGGGAGTGGGTTAGTGGCACTGGAACCCTGAGGTTTGGTGAAAAAATGGTTTTGTCTTTCTGCTTCTATTCAATGGTCTACTAATGGTATAATGCCCCGTACACACGGTCGGACATTGATCGGACATTCTGACAACAAAATCCATGGATTTTTTCCGACGGATGTTGGCTCAAACTTGTCTTGCATACACATGGTCACACAAAGTTGTCGGTAAATCCGATCGTTCTAAACGCGGTGACGTAAAACACGTACGTCGGGACTATAAATGGGGCAGTACCCAATAGCTTTCGTCTCTTAATTTATTCCGAGCATGCGTGGCACTTTGTGCGTCGGATTTGTGTACACACGATCGGAATTTCCGACAACGGATTTTGTTGTCGGAAAATTTTATAGCAAGCTCTCAAATTTTGTGTGTCGGAAATTCCGATGGAAAATGTGTGATGGAGCCTACACACGGTCGGAATTTCCGACAACAAGGTCCTATCACACATTTTCCATCGGAAAATCCGACCGTGTGTACAGGGCATAACTGTGAGGTATTGGAATAATAGGTAAACAGCCTCACATACCACAATCAACTTAAGTTAAAATTAGGGTTGCACCAATACTAGTATCTGTATCAGTATCAATACCGAGTATTTGCACAAGTATCGGTATTCCTGCAAATGCAAATACTTTCAGGCTCGGTTCTTTGAGCTGTCAGTGGGTGTCCCCTGTTGACAGCTGAAGAAGTCCGGTAATTGGAGCTGTCAAAAAAAGCAGACGGCAATGTTTATTAACAACTTTGCTCAGCCGCTGAAACACTAAACTAAAAAGAAACATTGGGGGTTATTTACGAAAGGCAAATCCACTTTGCACTGAAAGTGCACTTGGAAGTGCGGTCGCGCTAAATCTAAGGGGTAGATCTGAAATGAGGGGAAGCTCTGCTTATCATCCAATCATGTGCAAGCTAAAATGCTGTTTTTTTATTTTCCTTGCATGTCCCCCTCGGATCTATAGCAACTTTACTTCCAAGTGCACTTGCAGTGCAAAGTGGATTTTCCTTTATTAAATAACCTTCATAGTTTCTTTTTGAATCTTTCATCCCATGATCTGCAGATCATGGGATGAACAGAGGAACAAATGTTTCTCTGTTTAACCCCTTTATAAACCCTTAATTTACTCTAATCGGCCTTAATTAACTCCCTATTCTCCTGCATTTAATTATTTTCCTGATTTTTTTTTTTTTGTGCACGTCTATTTTATAAACGATAAACAATTAAAACTTTTTTTTTTGTTTGCTTTGTTAGTAAATATTTTTACACATATATATTAACATATATTTATACATTTCACATTGAAAAAGCGAAAAATTAAAAAAAAATCTATTTATTTAATTTGTAAATACCGTATTTATCGGCGTATAACACGCACATTCATTTTAAGAGGGAAGTTTCAGGAAAAAAACTTAAATTTTTAATAAGGAACTTTGAAGCAAAATAAGGGTCAGTGCCCATCTGCAGCCTCACCAATGCCATCAATGCATCCTGATCAATGCCCATCTGCAGCCTCACAAGTGCCATCAATGCAGCCTCATTAGTCTACATCAATGCAGCCTCACCATTGCCATCAATGTAGCAGCCTTGCCATTGCCATCAATGCAGCAGCCTCACCACTGACATCATTGCAGCCTGATGGTTGCCCATCTGCAGCCTAGAGGGGACAGGGAGGGGGGCGGGACAAGCGCCGACAGATTACATACATTGAGAATCTCCTATCATAGACAGAACAGTGGCCCAATGGCGGCCCAGGAGACGGGACTTTCTATTACAGAGGCTGCCAAGTAAACAGGAGATTCTCACTGTATTTAATCTGACGGCGCTCATCCCATCCCTCTCCCTGTCCCCTCAGAGGCAGCTAAAATGGAAGTATTGGCGTATAACATGCACACGCTATTTGCACCCGATTTTCATGGTGAAAAAGTGAGTGTTATACGCCAATAAATACAGTAACTTTTCAATGCTTTGTACCATTGCTGACAGCTGATGTGAAAACAAAACAGTTGCGGTAGGTATCAGCGAGTACTAAAAAAAACTATCGGTACTCGTTGTAAAAAAAATGGTATCGGTGCATCCCTAGTTAAAATGGGGACTGTTAAATCTAGGATTGAAGCACCACACCATAATGTTTAAGTCCAAAATTAAGTTTATTCTAAACGTAACTTGTGTAAAGGAAAAAAAGCCAACATGTTTCGGGGCTACACATTGCAGAAAAATAAGTATTAATCACTTGTCCTCCAGAAGATTTACCCCATTCCTGACCAGGCCATTTTTTTTTTTTTGCAATATGGTACTGCCTTACTTTAACTGACAATTGCGTGGTCATGGAACACTGTACCCAAATAAAATGTATGCCCTTTTTCCCACAGAGCTTTCTTTTTGTGGTATTTGATCACCTCTGCAGTTTTTATTTCTTGCGCTAGAAACAGAAAAAATTGACAATTTTGAAAAAAAAACACAATATTTTTTACTTTCTGCTATAAAACATATCCATTAAAAAAAATGCAAAAAATCAAATTTCTTCATAAATTTAGGCCAATACGTATTCTGCTACATTTTTTGGTGAAAAAAATCCCAATAAGTGTATATTGATTGGTTTGCGCAAAAGTTATAGGATCTACAAACTATGGGATATTTGGATTCATTTTTTTACTAGTAATGGCAGCGATCGGAAACTTCTAGCGGGACTGAGATATTGCAGTGGACAGTCGGACATTAGTTGGCACTTTTTGGAGACCAGTGATACTAATACAGTGATCAATGCTAAAAATCTGCACTGTCACTGTACTAATGACACTGGCTGGAAAGGGGTTAAACATCAGGGGCGTTCAAAGGGTTAACTGTGTTAGTAGTCAGTGTTTTAGTGTACTGTAGGAGGTGCTTTTACTAGGGGAAGACATGGATCTTAGTCTCCGCTTTGCAAAGACACAGAATCCATGCCTTCTCTCCTGTCAGAACAGCGATCTGCCTTGTTTACATAGGCAGACCGCCGTTCTGGCTCTCTGCCTAATGATCGGCGGGTGCCGGCAGAATCGAGTCCGCGGTACTCGCAGATCAGCTTCCACTGTATATAATCAGTAAGCAGAGCCACCTTGCTGCTGTATATGTATCCCCTCTTAGATTGTAAGCTCTAAGGAGCAGGGCCCTCTGATTCCTACTGTATCAAATTGTATTGTACTTGTACTGTCTACCCTCAAGTTGTAAAGCGCTACGTAAACTGTTGGCGCTATATAAATACTGTATAATAATAATAATAATAATAATATGTAAGTTATACGGTCAGCCAGTGGCGGCCCGTTCATACGGGCCACAGGGGTGCTGCCCCTCTAATCCATTGTGCCCGGCCCCTGATCTACATGCACGGCGCTGGACACATGGATTTCATTTTTTTTAATTTTTTTTTTTACCCTCTATTTTCACCTGGTGATCTGGCCAGTAATACACCTCCTGTATTAGAGGGCATCCAGTCTGGATGAATGAGAATACTGAGGGCACCTTTGGACAGCAGCATTGTCAGTCTGGGGGAAGGAGTTTTATATGTAAATTTATAAATTGAAGCCAAACTCCAGCTAACACTTTATAAGCAGTTACAGCTGTTTTTTTCCTTTAGGGATAAAGGTTTTACAGTACATAAATAAAAGCTGATCGTTGTAAGTACTGCTGCCAGCGTAACTCCACTTTCCTGGGGGGAAAAAATGAGCAAAAGATAGAGCATATACAACTGCGCCATATTGTAATTGAATGTTATTAAAAGATACCTTTTCTTTTCAATCTGCAACTCTGTAATTTTCTGTTAAATGCAATGCATTATGGCTACCTGGAGGCATTCTATATAAAGATGGTGTACAGAACACCCCCCCCCCCCAGAAATGAAATTTCCTACTTGTGTGATTGGCTTACTCATTTTCCCAGAAGTCTGCACTAAGATACAGATCAGATTTTGAGCGTCCCCTGCACCAAAAAGATCATTTTTGGTGAGCTATTTCCTAAGGGAAATCACGTCTAAATGGATGCAGATCCTGCAACTTTCCTCATTAAAACCCTGCAGGTGTAGCAGCAGATTGATAATTATAAACACTCCCATACAGATTCACTTAGCACATGGACACAGACAGACAAACAAACAGCTATTCCTTCAGAATAATAAAAGGTAGGAATCTTCACAAAAGTTTGTTAAAATCCCTGCAATGTACATAGATCACCCAGAGGGGAATGTTGTTTTCTCAACAAAATGGAATTACTTTTTCAATGGTTTGTCTCATCCATGTTAACTGATACATCTTGAAGTGATCTTGCTCTTATGAAAAACAGACATACTGGGCAGATCACCAGGTGAAAATAGAAGAAAGAAAGCCTTAAAAAGAAAACTAGTGCAGCCATCATATCTAAGAATTGGTAAGCTGCAATATAATAAACGTTTGCTTTTGGATTTAATATTGCTTTAATTATACAGCTGATATAGACAGATTACTGTTAATTGTTAAAATGTTAATATTGTGTAAAAAAAACTAAATTTCATTAAACTGTCTTTTTTAAATGAATCATAAATGTAATAAAGGTATTGAAAGGGCAATTGCTGAATCCATGATGTTAACAGAAGTAAAGGAGAAGTATAGCCAAAGCTACTTTGGCAATAATTCTCCTGTAGGTCACAGGAGTGCACTTAGTACTGCATTCCTGTGATCCACAGTGCAGGTCCAGGCTTCATAATGATCCCGAACATATGGTCAAGATCCACCCAAATGCCTGGACCCCAGATGCCTGGATTAGCAGCTGGCTCTGCCTCTCAGAGATCCGCTAAAAGCCTGAGCCAGCACCAGCCGTCCCCTCCACAGCCCAGTGCTCCAGTGAGCCGATGATTGACAGTCATGGCTCTCTACTCAGAGCGGAGGGGAGAAGTGAGGGATCAGCAGCGTTTGATTGCTCATTTCTCACTGCAATGCCACAGGGGGCAGATGCAGCATCGGATCGATGCTGCATCCACCTAGGTGAGTATAAATGTTTTTGTTTTTTTTTAAAGTCAGTACTACTCTTAAAACAAAACAGTGAATTGGTGGTATTCTAGCTTTACAGATCTACTCATAAAAGTAATACAAAGAAGTGGCATTAGGTCAAATCGCATGATAAGTTGCACCCTATTGTCAGCGTTGGCACTGTTCAAATCGGTGCGACGCCGACTTTGCGGTGCTGCATTGATTTGAAAAAGTATATCCTGCACTACTTTTGCAGATTTTGCGTGCGACCTACATAGACGCGCATGAAGCTGCACAGATGACTTCCAAGTCTCACCTAAAGTCACACTAACATGCGGTTTTGAAATCATGTGATTTCAGAGCCGCATTTAATGTAAACGAGGGATAAAAAAAAGGAGTTGTAAAGGCAGAAGGTTTTTTTACCTTAATGTATTCTATGCATTAAGATAAAAAACCTTCTGTGTGTAGCAGCCCCCCTGCACCCGCCCCCCCCCGCCAATTACCTACCTGAGCCCCTTCTCTCTCCAGATATACCCACGATCCCCTCAGCCATCCTGATTGGCTGAGACAGCAGCGGCGCCATTGGCTCCCGCAGCTGTCAATCAAAGTCCTTCAGCCAATCAGGGGGGATAAGGGAGATAGGGGACGAGGCCAGGTCAGGGCTCCATGTCTAAATAGATACACCAAGCACCGAGCAAGAAGAGGAGGGAGGGGCTAGGAGCACTGAAGAGGGACACGAGAAGAGGAGGATCTGGGCTGCTCTGTACAAAACCAACTGTACAGAGGAGATAAGTATAACATGTTTGTTATTTTTAAAGAAAAAAAAAAAAAAAACGAGCCTTTACAATCCCTTTAATGGTGTTATGGCAATATTCATAATACAATGTCCATTTGCTGTGGAAATGTCTGTCCAAAAGGCATCACAAGCAGGAAAATCATGCTGAGTATTGAATAAATAGAATTAGAATCAACAGAGTCCTTTAAATAAAGGTCATACTGCTAACATTTTCAAAATTCATACAGATAGCACTTATGGTGGTAAAATAAAATGACATAAAAATAATCTAAAATAGAAACTGAATGATGTACCAGCTGATTATAATGAGTTGTTATTCTTCCAGATGGAAACAATGTTATGGATAGGTAATATGTTTACCTAGCTGCAAAGATACAGAGTGTGTAGACTCCAGTGATAATTGAGACTCCATAAGAAAGAGATGAATAAGAAGAAATAGTGTGAATGATGTAAACTGTGAGAGATGACCTGACGCAGCAATCTTCAGCAGCTAGTTCAAGCAGAAAATAGTTGTTCTATAGGGTTGGTTTACACCAGTGTGTTTTTATTCTGCATCAAAAAATGCATGGCCAGTGTTTAATATAGATTCCAATGGCCCTAGTTCACACCAGTGCAGTGAGTTCCAGTGCAGTCAACAAAAGTAGAACGTGTTGCCTTATTTCTGAATGGATCCCATCTGGAACGTGGCAAAATGCATCAAAAAAGCACCAGAACACACATGTCCTCAATTTAGATGAAGAAAATAAAAGGAAAACACATAAAAAATGCAGTGGAACGCATTAAAAACGCACTTGCAGAAACACATCTAGAACGCTGAAATTGTGGTGTGAACCGGCTCCAAATGATTAAAAAGCTGGCAGGCTCTCACCTCCCCAAACTATCGCTGAAATGCCCATTTGGGTACACTTGGCTATTATTGAATGCTTTCCTCTCCCTCCCTCTAATCTATTAGGCCCCCTCGCTATAGGCCTAAACTTTCGGGCCCTCACTGGTACATTCCTTACGCTAATGGGATTCAGTTAAATACAACGGCAACTTGTTCTCTCCTCACCTGCTCCTTTCCAGCATCATTGACACCCCCCACTTTCTCCCAGCCCATGACAATCCTGGAGCCTTGCGCTGCTGGCATGAAAGAGGGACCAAATACATTTACAAGTTCCTTGCTCTAGAAAGAGTCAAATCTTTCCAATAACTTCAACAACACTGGCAATTGCCACCACTGAGGCTTGTTGATACTCTCAAATAAGTCACTTTGTTCATAGTCTCCTCAGATGCCATTTCAGGCCTCCTAAATGTCTCACAGCGTTTGAAAACTGTTCCTGCAAAGACCCCGATCTGAAGGGGCTAGTCTCTGACCTTTATGCCTTGTACACACGGTCGGATTTTCAGACAGAAAAAGTGCGATAGGATAGTGTTGTCGGAAATTCCGATCGTGTGTGGGCTCCATCGGACTTTTTCCGACACACAAAGTTTGAGAGCAGGCTATAAAATTTTCCGACAACAAAATCCGATCGGTTAAATTCCGATTGTGTGTACACAAATCCTACGCACAAAGTGCCACGCATGCTCAGAATAAATTAAGAGATGAAAGCTATTGTCCCGACATACGTGTTTTACGTGACCGCGTTCAGAACGTTCGGAAATTCTGACAACTTTGTGCGACCGTGTGTATGCAAGACAAGTTTGAGCCAACATCCGTCAAAAAAAAACTATGGATTTTGTTGTCGGAATATCTGATCAATGTCCGACCGTGTGTACAGGGCATTACTCCTCCCTTCCCAATTCTCTTTCATCTCGCAAACTTTCCTATGTGGAAACATTGGGAAAAAGATCTCACTACTCCCTCAGACCCAGCCACATGGAACAAAATCTGGCTTTCTACTTCCAAATGCTCTCGTAATATTTTAGCCCAAGCAAACGCCTACAAAGTACTATTGTGTTGGTACATATCAAAATTTGTCCCCACTGGCTCTCCGATGCGCTTTTGGGGCTGTAGGGAACACGGCACTTTTTTCCTTGTCAGATTGTCATGCCCCAAAGCGACTCGATTTTGGACAAGGGTATACTCTATGAATAGGGTGGTCATGAATACCTCATTGGCCCACAATCCCTGGGAGGTTTTGCTACACAAGCCAATCCCATCCCTCACTAAACCTCAGTAGAATCTGGTGGGATTTGTGTTCTTGTGCCTCCACAAACATTGGCTAGAGCTTTGAAACAACAGTTCCTTAAGTCCAACACAGATTGATGGAGACTATTGTCCACGAAAAGCTCACTTCTATACTTGAAGACTCGCATGCCAAGTTCCTGAAGGTTTGGGACCCTTGGATATCTTACAACACTCACCTAGGCATAGATAGATCCCTGCTGTCGATGTGACGTTTGTTGTGACTACCCTTTAGCCTTTTGACTGATGGACCACGTGGATTTTTTTCCCAAACTTTCCTTTCTCCTTTTTCTTCCCCTCTCCTTCTCCAAGTAGGCATCCTCTCTACATCTTTGCTTCCCCTTGTTTACCTCACCCTTGGCTTCTTCTGCCTCTCTCCACCACTCCTTTTCTACTCTTGTGCCTTAGCCATGAACTGGTGCCCCCCCCCACACACACACACTCATACATACACACACACACACATACTTTTGAAGTTACAGTACATAATTCGTACCATGGGGCATTCTTCATCGGAATTGCTGTTATTTTTTACATCCTGTGCTAAACTTAGAATTCTAATTTTGTTATAGCCCATGCTGAACATATATCTTTTCACTTTGGGTTCCGTTGTCCTTCACCTGTGGTTACACCTTTGTATACACTTTTATTCCATGTACTATTGTTATGCCTCTTCTAATGCAGATTCTCCAAAAAATCAATAAACTTTTTGTGAAACAAAAAACACATTTGCTTTTAGAAATGAATTTGAGAAAGAAGTTTCACCCTGCTCCTCCAAATTTTCTCATCAACAAATGTTAATTTGACCCTACCAACAATTAAAAAGTGAATTATTGTTCCCTAAAACAAAATTTTTTTGAAGGATTATCTACTAGTGTATGGCCAATTGTACTCACAGAGGAGCTGTTATTGCTCCCCATTCTCTATTTTGTCACCTTTTCCAGCTAGACAGCAGGTATTACCAGTGATATCTGGCTCCAGAACCCCCTTCCCCCACAAAGCATCTGCAGCAGCAAGTGTTAACAACTGCTGAGCTTCTGAAGCAGGAACCTCTTCTGCAACTTGACAGATCTCTGAGAGACAGGTAGTTCATAGTGAGGGAGGCTGTCCGTAGCGCTTCCTTGGTTCCAGTCACATGACCCAGCCACAGTAGGACTTCCTCTTACTCTGAATTACCTGGTCCGGTGAATGTGTTATGGAGGGGGGAAAGATGTACTGGGGGTGAGAGCTGTATTGAGATTAGAGCTGTACTGAGGTAGAGCCATGTCTTGGGGAGGATCTGTACGGGGGGTAAAACTGTAGTGAGGGAGATGAGTACTGGCTACACTGTCCAGGGCTGTACTAGGGGGAGAGCTGTAGTGAGAACAGAGTTGTACTGATAGAGATCTGTACTGGGGAGGGGGATCTGGCCATACTGGGGATATCTGTACTGAAGGAGAGCTGTACTGGGGGCTATCTAGACCTAGGGATTATCTGTATTGAGAATGTATGTATATTAAAGGAAGATCTGTATGCATGGAGGAGATTATGAGACAGGCAGTTATTCTAGGAGAGCTGGACAGGGCTGTAGTAGGTCCTTATTCCATCAGCAGGACCGGTATCTGCTCCTTTGTGCAAGGAGGAACAGGATGAGCACTGCCCGAGCTCTACAAAATTACCTTCAGCAGGCCACTGGTTTGAATGTCTCTGACCAATCAGAAACACACTTCATGAGGATAGCCTGTGGGCCTGACATCCCCTAGTGCAGTGTTTCTCAACCTTTTACAGTGAAGTACCCCTGCAGGTCTGAAAAAAAAACCTAGGTACTCCTGTCTCTAGAAAGTAATTTCTATTGTTTGAGTGTCATGGTTTGTGTGTGTGTGTAATGTCAGTATGTATTTGTGATGATTTCTCTATGTTTGTGAGCAATATCATTGTATGTGTGCGTACAATGACAGATACACACATATACTGATGAGGCTGCACTGATAAGCGGCACTGCTGGGGCTGCACTGATAGGCGGCACAGATGAGGTGGCGCTGATAGGTGGCACTGATGAGGGTGCGCTGATAGGTGGCATTGATAGGAGGCACTGATAGGCAATGATGAGGCTGCACTGATCGGTGGCACTGATAAGGCTGCACTGATGGGCACTGATGAGGCTGCACTGATAGGAGGCACTGATGAGGCTGCACTGATAAGTGGCACTGATAGGAGGCTCTAATGGGCACTAATGGGAGGCATTGGTAGGCGGCACTGATGGCTGGCTCTGATGACTGCCACTGATGGGAGGCACTGATAGGAGTCACAGATGGCTTGCACTGATAGCTGGTACTGATGGGGGCACTGATGGCTGGCACTGATAGGAGGCTGATGGTTGGCACTGTTGAGGCTGCACTGATAGGGGGCATTGATGAGGCGGCACTGATAAGGCTGCACTGCTAAATGGTACTGATATGAGGCACTAATGGCTGGCACTGATGGCTATCACTGATAGGAGGCACTGATAGGCTGATGGCTGGCACTGATAAGGGGCACTGATGGCTGGCACTGATGGGCTTATGGCTGGCACTGATACGGGGCACTGATGGCTGGCACTGATAGGAGGCTGATGGTTGGAACTGATAGGAGCCTGATGGCTGGCACTGATAGGAGGCTAATGGCTGGCACAGATAGGGGCACTGATAGGTGGCTGATGGCTGGCACTGATAGGAGGCTGGTGGCTGGCACTGATAGGAAGCACTGATGGCTGGCACTAATAGGGGGCACTATTGGTTGGCACTGATAGGGGGCACTAATAGCAGGCACTGATGAGGCTGCACTGATATGAGGGCATTGATGAGGCTGCACTGATAGATGGCACTGATATGAGGCACTAATGGGCACTGATAGGTGGCATTGATAGGAGGCATTGATGGCTGGCACTGATAGAGTGCACTGATAGGAGGCTAATGGCTGACACTGATATGGGCATTGATAGGAGGCTGATGGCTGGCACTGATAGGAGGCTGATGGTTAGCACTGATAGGAGGCTGATGGCTGGCATTGGTTGGATGCACTGATAGATGGCACTGATAGCTGTCACTGATAGGGGGCACTGATAGGAGGCATTGATAAGGCTGCACTGATATGGGGGCATTGATGAGGAGGCACTGATGAGGCTGCACTGATAGGTGGCACTGCTATGAGGCACTAATGGGCACTGATAGGCGGCACCGATAGGTGGCATTGCTAGGCGGCACTGATGGCTGGCACTGATAGGAGGCACTGATGAGGCTGCACTGATAGGGAGCACTGATGGTTGGCACTGATGGTTGGCACTGATAGGAGGCACTGATAGGGGGCACTGATGGCTGATACTGATAGTTGGCACTGATAGGAGGCTGATGGCTGGCACTGATAGGAGGCTGATGGCTGGCACTGATAGAAGGCTGATGGCTGGCACTGATAAGAGGCTGATGACTGGCACTGATAGGGGGCTGATGGCTGGCACTGATAGGGGGCACTGATGGCTGATACTGATAGCTGGCACTGATAGGAGGCTGATGACTGGCACTGATAATGGGCACTGATAGGAGGCTGATGGCTGGCACTGATAGGCTGATGGCTGGCACTGATAGGAGGCTGATGGCTGGCACTGATAGGAGGCTGATGGCTGGCACTGATAAGAGGCTGATGACTGGCACTGATAAGAGGCTGATGACTGGCACTGATAGGAGGCTGATGGCTGGCACTGATAGGGGGCACTGATGGCTGATACTGATAGCTGGCACTGATAGGAGGCTGAT
The DNA here is from genome assembly GCF_042186555.1 of Aquarana catesbeiana. Taxonomy (NCBI): domain Eukaryota; kingdom Metazoa; phylum Chordata; class Amphibia; order Anura; family Ranidae; genus Aquarana; species Aquarana catesbeiana. Next base: position 185,843,843 of record NC_133328.1, read on the forward strand.
GACTGGCACTGATAATGGGCACTGATAGGAGGCTGATGGCTGGCACTGATAGGGGGCACTGATAGGGGGCTGATGGCTGGCACTGATAGGAGGCTGATGACTGGCACTGATAATGGGCACTGATAGGAGGCTGATGGCTGGCACTGATAGGGGGCACTGATAGGAGGCTGATGACTGGCACTGATAGGGGGCACTAATAGGAGGCCGATAGCTGGCACTGATAGGAGGCTGATGGCTGGCACTGATAGACGGCTGATGGCTGGCACTGATAGATGGCTTAAACTGATAAGAGGCTGATGGCTGGCACTGATAGGGGGCACTGATGGCTGATACTGATAGCTGGCACTGATAGGGGGCATTGATGGCTGGCACTGATAGGGGGCACGGATAGGAGGCTGATGGCTGGCACTGATAGGAGGCTGATGGCTGGCACTGATAGGAGGCTGATGGCTGGCACTGATAGGAGGCTGATGGCTGGCACTGATAGGAGGCTGATGGCTGGCACTAATAGGCGGCTGATGGCTGGAACTGATAGGCGGCTGATGGCTGGAACTGATAAGAGGCTGATGGCTGGCACTGATAGGAGCTGATGGCTGGCACTGATAGGGGACACTGATGGCTGGCAGTGAGCAGACACAGGGACGTGGGAAGTGACAGGCAGGACTCGCATTACCTTTTTTTGCCTGTATGTGTAGAATTGCACAGTGGAGAGGAGATCAAGGAGCCGCAGTAGTCAGCATCCACACACGTTCTCTGTACATGGCAGGAGATTCGAGGCGTGCTGGAGAGGGGGAGCAGCCGGGAGATGGGAGGATGTGGGGCCGCCTACTGACCCTAATCTTGAGGGCAGCGCAATGGACTCGGGACTTGTGGGCAGTGCCGCTGGCCTGACACCCCCCAATGTGTGGCAAATGGGGCGTACCGCCCCCCTCGGTATGCCACAGTGCCGCGCTACAACTGTATATGTGTGGGAGACGGCTGTGCGGGACTCAGGAGACACTGGGCGTACCCCCTGCCTTTGGTGCACTTACCCCCAGGGGTACGTGTACCACGGGTTGAGAACCCTGCTCTAGTGGGCCCTATGCCCACTGCCTGGCAACGTGGAGCTTGATTGGCATTTGCCATTGAACACCAGAATTGGCAGGTTCGCCACTGGTGCCCTGTTCTTTTCACAGATGTGAGCAGGTTCACCCTGAGCACATGAGACAGATGTGAAAGGTTCTGGAAAATCTGTGGAAAATGTTATGCTGCCTGTAACGTTGTTCAGCATAACCAGTTTGATGGTGGGTCAGAGATGGTCTGGGGAGGCATATCCATGGAGGGACGCACAGACCTCTAAAGTAGGGGTCTCAAACTTTGAGTCCCCTGCTCTAAAGGCTAGATAATGGCACCTGACTGCCATTAGGTATCGAGATGAAATCCTTGGACCCATTGTCAGACCCTACGCTGGTGCAGTGGGCCCTGGGTTCCTCCTGGTGACAATGCCTGGCCTCATGTGGCGAGAGTATGAACCAGTTCCTGGAAAATTACGGAATTGATACCATTGAATGACCCCCACGCTCGCCTGACCTAAATCCAATAGAACACCTCTGGGACATTATGTCGTTCTATCCGAAGCAGCCAGGTTGCACCTCAGTCTGTTCAGGAGCTCAGTGATCTCCTGGTCCAGATCTAGGGGGAAATGCCCTAGGACACCATCTGTCCTCTCATTAGGAGCCTGCCCCAATGTTGTCAGGCATGCATACAAGCACGTGGGGGCCATATAAACTACTAAGTATCATTTTGAGTTGCTGCAATGAAATGTCAGCTAAATGGACTAGCCTGCTGCATCATTTTTTCACTTTGATTTTTAGGGTGTCTTTGAATTCAGCCCACTGTAGGTTGATCATTTTCATTTCCATCAAATGATGTGGCATCATTTCATTCCTAGCACATTACTCGGTCCAGATCAGTATAGATATCCAGCATGATATTTTTCCCCATTGGGATCTGATTTGTTTTCAAAGTGCTCCTTTAATTTTTTTGAGCAGTGTATATAGAAATATTACAACAACAACAGTTGCTAGTTGCTAAGTAGTCTGACTATGGTAATGAAGTTCTTCGTCAAGGTAGGGTGTATAGAGATAAGCATATGTATTTGTTCTCTGCATGCTCAAGGCTAACCCCCCTATGCCAAGAAAAATAATCTAGAACGCTACTCTGTACACCTCCCACCTGAGACTCTGACCCCCAGCCTCCTGTAGTGTTGTCACTAGTGTTCTGTTCAAACACCATTCACGTTCTTCCACTTCAGACACCCACTTTTTATTCTGCCCCCTCCTACTTCAGACTCTGCCTCCTTAGCCTCTTGCAGTAATTATTGCAACTCATTCCCTATTCCCTCCACCCACATATTATTCATATTGTGTTTATACATAATCTGCCCATATCTACTTCTCGTCTCCCAGTCCCCTGCCCCCTTCAGCTCCCTGCAGGTGAAATCATTGAGCCTTTTGATTTTTGAAACACAGAATGTCAGCATAACGGTTTTCTGCTTGAACCAGCTGCTGAATGTTGCTGTACCAAGTCACTATTTAATGGAAGTAGATGCCCTGAGTCACTCATTCAAACAACCTCTCACAGTTTACATCATTCACACTATTTTTCGTTTAATTCTTTTTTAACAGAGTCTCAATTATCACTGGAGTCGACACACTGTATCTTTGCTTATGCTGGGTAAACATATCCAACAGATGAATTGTTTCCACCTGGGAGAATAAGAACTTATTATAGAGTATTATCCATCAGCTGGTTCTAGGGTATTTTTATGTCAATTTATTTTATCACTGAGCGTTATCAGTATGAATTTTGACAATATGACCATTATTTATATGACTTGATTGATTCTGGATAAACATAGTCTATTTATCCAATAGTCAGCATGATTTTCTTAATTCCAGCATTCAGTCTATTATACTTTGCTGCACTTGATACCTTTTCAGGAGATGTTCCCACAGCATATGGACATTAAATTATGATTATTGCCATGCCACAATTAACAGTCATTCTTAATATTGCTGATTTCTTTATCATACATCACAGGACACAGAGCAGCCATAGTAATTACTATGTGGGTTATACGCCACCTATAGGTGAATGGACACTGGCACACCCAAAAGACAGGAAGTCCCCCTCTATATAACCCCTCCCATACAGGAAATACCATAGTTTTTTCGCCATTGTCTCAAGGTGATGGTCATGGTGGATTGAAGTACTATAATAAGGACAGCCCGTTGGAGAAATCCTTGGCAGGATCAAGGGGCTATGCAGTCGGATCCATTCAAGGTGGCAAAAGAAAGGCCAAGATGGATGGTACCCGAGCCTTGAAGAATAAGCAAGGTTTTTGCCTGTAATGCCCCTCTTTGGAGGACTGGACCCTGGGATCCAGGCCCTTGGATACATGACTAAACCAAAGGTTGTCCTGGCAGGGTGCTGTACAGGTCCAAGGGTGTGGACCCCAGTATGCAAAGGGGACCGGGTCCTTGAAGGTTCGTTTGAGACCTGGCCCGCCGTGATGGGTGAAGATTGGGTCTGGCTGTGTATTCCAGCAGTGTCCTGCGGCGGGAATGGTAAATAAAAAAAAAGAAGAGAAGAAAGAACCTGGTAAAGGAACGCATATGGTTCACTTTAAGGGATTTCTTCTGAGTAGCGAATGCCTTGCCTGTTTTTTCACCACTAAAGGGTGTATTGTAACATACCTAGTGTTTACTCGTCATGCTTTCTACCTCCCCTTCGTTTTTCTGTGTCTGGCAGTGCTCCTTTGGAGACAGCATTGCCCCTCATCCTGGTCTGCCAGTTGTCTGCCGAAAGGCCCTGGGACCGCCCACCTCCTGAGCGGGGCGTCCGGCATCGTTTTTCTGTGTCTGGCAGTGCTCCTTTGGAGACAGCATTGCCCCTCATCCTGGTCTGCCAGTTGTCTGCCGAAAGGCCCTGGGACCGCCCACCTCCTGAGCGGGGCGTCCGGCATCCCCCCACAGTAACGCAGCCCCTCTCTCCCCCTGAGCTATTCCGATAATGGGACCGCCTCGTCCACACAGAAGTCAGCTATGGTTAAAAGGCCACGTAGGATGCAGGGGGCGTGGCTTAGGCACTGCTGGCGTGCACGTGGAGGGCGAGCATGCACGTAGCACACAGTGCAGGCACAGGCTCGTGGCTATAAAGTTTGTGACTCTGCAAAGAGTTTGTGGCTGAAGGAGGGACACAGAGCATACTGGGGCATGTAAGAACTGTATAGGTGTGGGTACAGGCATTCAAAGGCACGCCTACTGGCCATTAGGCTGAGCAGTGATAGCTGCATTTTTTTGCTGGACTACAGCTCAGCAATGGATGCATATTGTGAGTACCTCTGCATTTTGTGCTTAGGACTTTGTCTTCCAGAAGAAAAGGTGGGGGGAATACAGCAGGGAGGAGCGCAAGGGTGCCACTGTCAGGTGCTGAGGATCCTAGTCATGCTTCCACAGTACTATCCTCCCCTGAAAGGCCAGAGGCAACTGGCCAGTCTGAGCAATTGAGGCTGTCAAGCATAGTGGCTACATCCAACATTTCAGCCTTTGCATATGTTACCAAGGACGATTTGGCTTCAGCATTAGCTGGTTTGGAGGGGAAAATAGCCAACCTGATCGCGTCTGTCTTCCAATCCTGGAAAAAACGCAAAAGGTCCCCTTCTCCCCCTCCTGACCTTCCAGTATTGGAACAGGAATGGGCAGATGACATTGAGGTGCCATTGGGTGACTGGGAAGAAGGGCAGGCAGATGACGCCTCTTCTGAGGATTCAATATCAGAGGATCCCTTCTCAGCCTCACAATCCCAAAAACAGCCAGTCCAATGCCTTACGGAATCGGGCCATTCTGCATACACGTTTCCTCCCAGTGGAGGTGGCTGAGGCCCCCTTTCCTTCATTGGGTTCTTTGAGGCCTTCACAGGGCCCATATGCTTTCCCTCTACACCCACTGCTGGAGAAACTAATATATGCAGACTGGGATCACCCAGATAGGTATTTTATTCCTCCTGGGAGATTTTCTCTTCTTTATCCCATGGAGGAAAAGTTCACTAAGTGGAGTTTGTATGTATTAGAATCCGTGCTCAGGTGTAGGCTAGGCTGCAGCCTTCCCTGGGATGCCCCAATGGAGCACCAAGAAATTAAAGGTATATAAAATAGGGAATAGATTAACTAAAAAGTGATAATAATAAACCCCCCTTCCCGGGTAGGTATTAAACACTCTGAACACCTAAACCACTTTGAAGAGCGATCCAATACCACTTTGAAGAGTGATCCAATACCTCTTTGAGGTGGACTTTATTCGATCACCTCTGAATGTGGCTATATTTATAAATGTTTTAGTTTATGTTAATTGTTTTGATATATATGCACTTACTAGTGATTTATGATCACAACACTGGGTTTTGGGGAAACCTGGAGCAGTAAATAAGACCCCAGGATATTGTGGTTCCTATCACTTACCTGATAAGGGGGATTTACTACGTCACCTTTAATACCTACCCGGGAAGGGGGGTTTATTATTCTCACTTTTTAGTTCATAGGCAGCGCCATCTATTCCCTATTTTATATACCTTTAAGAAGTGGAGTTTGCCAGCAGTGGATGCTGCTATTTCTCCAGTAGACAATGTCCAGGTTTTTAAAGATCCAACCGATAAGAAGCTGGAATCTTTACTTAAAGCCTCCTTGTCTATAGCTGGTTCAGCAGCACAGCCTGCAGTAGCAGCGATAGGGGTTTGTCAGTCCTTAAAAGACCAGCTCAAACAAGTCGTTAAAGGTGTCCCTGCTCAAGGGGAAGTGGCCCACGAGATAGCAGAGCTGCCAAGGGCCTTATGTTTTGTGGTGGATGCCCTTAAAGATTCTATTCAACAGGTGTTACGCTTTTCCCTCTTATCTGCGCAAATGCGCAGAATTCTCTGGTTGCAGCATTGGTCAGCTGAATTGCCATGCAAAAAACTATTGGCAAGTTTTCCTTTTCATAAGGAACGGTTGTTTGGAGACGACTTGGATAAGTATATCCAAAAGATTTCAGGTGGTAAGAGTGCCCTTTTACCAGTTAAAAGAAGGAGTAGGCTCCCTTCATTTAAACGTTCTTCTTCCCCGGCACCAGGTGCTGCAGCCTCCAGGCAGTTTCGACAGACTACCCGCCGTCGGGTTCAAGAGGTAAGCTTCAAGGCCAAGCACAAGGCCAGAAGAAGCCCTGGGGACAGAAACGTGCAAAACAGAGTCCTAAGGCCACCTTATGAAGGGGCGCCCCCACTCGGTCGAGTGGGGGGAAGGCTTCTGCAGTTTTCAGGAACCTGGCGGTAATAGATCCAAGACAGATAGGTCATCTCCACAGTATCTCTAGGCTTCAAGCTAGAGTTTCAGGAGTTTCCACCATTTCATTTTCTAAGATCGAATGTTCCCAGAGACCTGTTAAAAAGAAGGTCTTTATTCCAGGCACTGGACCAGTTAACGTCACAGGGTGTAATTACAGAAATTCCAACAGAGGAGCAGGGCATGGGTTTTTATTCAAATCTCTTCACGGTGCCAAAACCAGACCCAGACCCATTCTAGATCTCAAAGATCTAAATAAATTTCTAAGCATCCTATCAGGAAAGTACTTACCGAGGCCGAAATGCCGAGAGCGGTTCACCCTTGCGACTAAGCGCAGTCCGCCCCCCGGAGGTGAGACAGGGAGTGGATGCACAAAGAGGCACAGGCTACCCAGGAAGCAGAAGGCTACTGGCGTGAAGTCCTTGGCAGAGAGGAGTAGCTGTGCAGCGACTGGCAGGTGGATAATTTGCCGGAGTGGGTACAAGAGAAAGTCCGCAGGAAAAAACACAAGGAGAGGAGGCGCCTCTAAGTGCAGTATGAAAGCCAGTTTATTTACAAAATCAATGTGCAAGCGACTCACATTTTGCAGAGTAAAATACAGCATGTGATGTAGTTAAAATCCAAGGAGGGAGTCCATCAGATCAGTCACGAGTGTCCCTGCTGCCTGCTGTGCGTAGGGTTTTGCTAAACACCGCTCGAGCCGGCCGCGGTGGTGTTGAACTTCAAAGCGAGGCCTGGAACGCTGGTGGAGGGCAGGCGCGGAGCTGTGACGTCACTGGAATGCGACGCGTTTCATGAGCGTACGGGCTACGATGTCACGGTAGCTGCGCTCTTTCATCAAGCTACAAGTGGATGGTGAAAGCGGCTTAAGAAGGAGTTGGGGGAGGGAAAAAGAAAAAGGGGAGGGGGAGAGAGAAGGAAACAAGAGTGGGATGGGAAAGGGGGAAAGTATCTAAGAATCTAAGAAACAATCTCAATTAATAACAAGCTTACAGATGATAGATATTATTATGAGGAATTCCCATGTGAAAGCAATGTTAAAAAGGAGGAAAAACTAATAAAAATAATAATAAAAAATAATAAATATATTAATAAATGTTTAAATAAAAGTATGGAATTGATAATTTATCATAGATAATGAAAATGCTGATGAGAAATGATGGGATAATATATAGGGTGGATAATTGGGTAAACACAACACTGGGACAACACGTTCTGACATAGGTTGATACTATTAAGAACTGATAAGTGGTATGAAAAATAATTTAGCAATAAAAATATGGATTGAGAAGGTTTTTGAAAGAATTAAATAATAAGGTAATGGAAAGATAAATAAAGGTAAGTATAAATAAAAAAAAAAAAAAAAATTAGAAAAAATTAATTAAAAAATTATTAAAAAATTAAAAAATGAATTAATTAAAGAAGTCTCAGTAATGTAGTCAGAGGTATTGGTATATATGCATGCATATACATATACGCACACCAATATGCATCTGACCACAAACATACGCACATACAGACACCTCTGTTATATAGCCCCTACAACCTATATAAAACAGGGAGCTGGGGCCCTCTTATGTGAAGGAACCAATACATGTGTGTGGGTCCAATACATTTAGAATTTCGGATGTTGTGTTGAAAGTTTATGAATGTTTTCGGAAAAACATGTGGTGCAGATAAAAAACGTTTGACCTGTAAGGAACGATATATAATTATCAATTGGGACCACCAATACGTTAAGTTAATTTTTATACACAAACAGATGTAACAAGGATATATGGTATATTGTTTATAAGATGGTAGCAATTTCGATGCTTTCATTGATTCCTCCTGGCGAGAGTACATCTAGGGTGTAGATCCGAAAGGTCTCACGTGCACAGAGCTTTTTGAACCTCTCAGCCGCTGGAAGGGACCTCGGGATCTGTTTGATAACCCATACTTCAAGGCCCTCTGTGGACCCTTGGTGAACTGAGGCAAAATGTTTTGGAACACTATGGGGGTCTGTTCCGCCCTCTATGAGCCTTCTGTGTTTGCCAAATCTTCGTCTTAAGGCTCTAATTGTCCGGCCTACATACATTAGGCCACATGGACACCTTAGGCCGTAGATGACGAAGTCAGATGAACAGTTAGAAAATTCTTTTAGCATGTAGGTCTTGCCTTTGGTAGTAAAGGATTTTCGTCCATGTTGGACGAAATTGCAGGTCTTACATAAGGCCTTACGGCATTGGTACATGCCCACCAGGGGGATCAGTGTAAGTACCGGTGGTGTGGTTGAGATAGGTTTAAACTTGCTGGGTGCAATCTTATTCTTAAGATTGGGGGCCCTGCGATAGATAACTTTGGGGCGGGGTGGGAGTAATGTTTTTAAATGAGGGTCTTGATGTAGAATACCCCAATGTTTTTCTAGAATCTTCTCCATACCTTTATGCTTGTTGTGAAAGGTAGTTATAAACCTACTGGAGCCCTCATATGTAAGTTGATTGGTTTTCGGTTTTGGTGGTTTACCGTGCAGGTAATGTTTGAAAGCGTCTTCCACTAGGGTTTCAGGGTATTTTTTGTCATGGAACTTTCTTTTGAGGGTTTTACTTAATTCAACATAGTCTGAATCCCTAGTGCAGTTCTGCCGAAGACGGCAGAACTGTCCTTTGGGAATATTTGTGACCCATTTGGGAAGATGGCAACTTTCAAAATGCAAATAAGAGTTACCTGCTGTAGGTTTAGTGTCGTTTTTTGAGGTGATGGTGGAGCCATCGTGTCCCAATTCTAAATCTAGGAAAGCAATAGTGGCTGAGTCAGTGGCTGACGTAAAAGACAGCCCATAGGGATTGGCGTTGCAATGTTGGACAAAAGGGGTTATCAGGTCAGTATCGCCATCCCAGATGATAATTAAGTCGTCAATGTATCTTCCAAAGAATATGATGTTGGCCGTAAAGGGGTTGTTATTGTAGATGAAGTTATTTTCCCATAGACCCATCGCCAGGTTTGCGTAAGAGGGTGCGAAATTCGCCCCCATTGCTGTACCTTGTATCTGTTGGTAGTATTCCTCATTAAAGGAGAAGTAGTTACGTGTCAAGCAAAATCTTGTTGCCTCCACAATAAAGCTTGCCTGGCGCATATTGATGAGGGGTTCTGTGCACAAAAATGGTTCTAATGCCATCAGTCCGAAGTCATGTGGGATAGAAGTGTATAATGAACACACATCTAGTGAAAGCCAGACATAGGTGGGTTCCCACTTATATAAGGATAACATTTCCAAGAGGTGGGTACCATCTCGGATATATGATTGTAATTGGGCAACTATGGGCTGTAGGAAATGATCTATGTATAAACTGAAGCCCGTGGTGACACTGTCCATGGCTGCCACGATAGGTCTGCCTGGGGGATCCTCTAAGCTTTTATGGATCTTCGGCAGGTGTTAAAAGTACGGTACTTGATAGAAGGTTTTTTGCAAGAAAGACTTCTCAACTTTAGTAATAATACCTTCTAGGAGGGCAGTAGAGATCAGTTGGTCAGCTTCCATAGCGTATTCAGTTGTAGGGTCCCTGGGAAGTTTGACATATGTCGTGGTGTCAGAAAGTAACCTATATGATTCTTTGAGGTAATCTATTCTGTTTTGTAATACAATGCCCCCTCCTTTATCTGCAGATTTAATAACCAAATCCTCTGTATGGATAATTTTATCAAGTGCTTTGATTTCGGAAGGTGATAAGTTGTTGGGTTTGGAGGCCGAGGAGGATTCACATAATTTCTTAAAATCTGAAAAAACAATTCTATAAAAGGCTTCTAAGTAAGGTCCCTTGGACTGTGTGGGAAAGAATATTGATTTGGGTTTTAATGAAGTGTGGACAATGGGGGGAGATGTTGCAAGGTGCTGGGTCAGTATGTGGGCCAGCATATTGTCACCTAGAGATGCATCGGGATCATCAGTGTCTGGGGATTCGGGACTGGGGTCCAGTGACGCTATGGTGGAACTGGTTTCAGAATTGATAACAGAATTGCATAAAGTGTTAACTGATTTCTCTGATTGAATATGAAAATGCCTCTTGAGGGTAAGGTTACGTATATAACCATTGAGGTCTTTGAAAAGAACAAAGGGGTTAGGTTTGTTGGTGGGTGCAAAGTTGAGTCCTCGGCCAAGAAGGGATAGCTCTGCGTGGGATAACATGTGTGAGGATAGGTTGAATATTTTTATAGTTTGGGGTATTTCAGCATGTTTTGATTTCCTGCTTTGTCCTCCTCTGCAGCCTCTTCTGTGAGCTTTCTTTTTCGGGAGGTGTGTGCAAGAGGAGGACTGAGCACTAAAAAAGGAGCAGGAGAAGAGAATGGAATACTGGAGGAAGATGTGGATGGGGAATCATAGGGAATCGGTTTACTTGAGGTGGAAGATACCTTAGTTTGCAAAGGTTTTTGCTTAATGGAAATGGAAAGATCCACTGGGTTAGGAATGGGAGGAGGGACAATGAGGGTGTTAGGAACATCAGTGGAAGTGACTTGAACTGGAGCACTGGAAGCAGGAGAAGTAGATTGAATCATGGATGGTGGGTTGGGAGACCTGTTATAAAATTGGTGTAGAGCACGGATGAGTTCATCTTTTTTATTGTTATGAGAACATTGAGGCAGTGGATCTGGAGCCTGTGAGTGGCGATTGTTCCGCTGGTGACTAGTAGATGTTCTACTATTAGAGAAACGAATGCTCATAAGGGGTATGGGGGGGTGATTGGGGGGTGTAGGGTCTTGTCTAATGTGGTTTGGAGGATGAGAGTTAGTACTGGTATGGAGTGTGTGAGGAATGTTTTATTCCATGTAAAGATCCTATTGAGGTTGTAGTCATCCAAGTCCCGCTTAAATTTCCCCATTTTTTTATTTATGAAGTTGTCCTCATCCTTTTTAGTGTTTTCTTTCAATATTTCTAACCATGGGGATGGAATGTGGGTAGAGAGTCTGGAAATCTCTTCTATGGTAATGTTGACTTGTTGACTGGTAGAGTTAAATCTGTCCGTGCGATGAGAAATAAGTGTTCCCATCCACTTAGTAGTACAAAATTCTGCAATACTTTGAAAATTGAAAATTGGTGGGACAAATTCTTCTTACAGCAATATATTGACCTTACAGTTTCCCCCAGAGGCCTGCGTGTAATGAAAGATTGCCCTCTCTTCTTGAATGAAGAGCATAAAAAAGAATGGGCTAGTATTGCAGAATTTTGTACTACTAAGTGGATGGGAACACTTGTTTCTCATCGCATGGACAGATTTAACTCTACCAGTCAACAAGTCAACACTACCATAGAAGAGATTTCCAGACTCTCTACCCACATTCCATCCCCATGGTTAGAAATATTGAAAGAAAACACTAAAAAGGATGAGGACAACTTCATAAATAAAAAAATTGGGAAATTTAAGCGGGACTTGGATGACTACAACCTCAATAGGATCTTTACATGGAATAAAAAGAACATTCCCCACACACTCCATACCAGTACTAACTCTCATCCTCCAAACCACATTAGACAAGACCCTACACCCCCCAATCACCCCCCCATACCCCTTATGAGCATTTGTTTCTCTAATAGTAGAACATCTACTAGTCCCCAGCGGAACAATCGCCACTCACAGGCTCCAGATCCACTGCCTCAACGTTCTCATAACAATAAAAAAGATGAACTCATCCGTGCTCTACACCAATTTTATAACAGGTCTCCCAACCCACCATCCATGATTCAATCTACTTCTCCTGCTTCCAGTGCTCCAGTTCAAGTCACTTCCACTGATGTTCCTAACACCCTCATTGTCCCTCCTCCCATTCCTAACCCAGTGGATCTTTCCATTTCCATTAAGCAAAAACCTTTGCAAACTAAGGTATCTTCCACCTCAAGTAAACCGATTCCCTATGATTCCCCATCCACATCTTCCTCCAGTATTCCATTCTCTTCTCCTGCTCCTTTTTTAGTGCTCAGTCCTCTTCTTGCACACACCTCCCGAAAAAGAAAGCTCACAGAAGAGGCTGCAGAGGAGGACAAAGCAGGAAATCAAAACATGCTGAAATACCCCAAACTATAAAAATATTCAACCTATCCTCACACATGTTATCCCACGCAGAGCTATCCCTTCTTGGCCAAGGACTCAACTTTGCACCCACCAACAAACCTAACCCCTTTGTTCTTTTCAAAGACCTCAATGGTTATATACGTAACCTTACCCTCAAGAGGCATTTTCATATTTAATCAGAGAAATCAGTTAACACTTTATGCAATTCTGTTATCAATTCTGAAACCAGTTCCACCATAGCGTCACTGGACCCCAGTCCCGAATCCCCAGACACTGATGATCCCGATGCATCTCTAGGTGACAATATGCTGGCCCACATACTGACCCAGCACCTTGCAACATCTCCCCCCATTGTCCACACTTCATTAAAACCCAAATCAATATTCTTTCCCACACAGTCCAAGGGACCTTACTTAGAAGCCTTTTATAGAATTGTTTTTTCAGATTTTAAGAAATCATGTGAATCCTCCTCGGCCTCCAAACCCAACAACTTATCACCTTCCGAAATCAAAGCACTTGATAAAATTATCCATACAGAGGATTTGGTTATTAAATCTGCAGATAAAGGAGGGAGCATTGTATTACAAAACAGAATAGATTACCTCAAAGAATCATATAGGTTACTTTCTGACACCACAACATATGTCAAACTTCCCAGGGACCCTACAACTGAATACGCTATGGAAGCTGACCAATTGATCTCTACTGCCCTCCTAGAAGGTATTATTACTAAAGTTGAGAAGTCTTTCTTGCAAAAAACCTTCTATCAAGTACCGTACTTTTACCACCTGCCGAAGATCCATAAAAGCTTAGAGGATCCCCCAGGCAGACCTATCGTGGCAGCCATGGACAGTGTCACCACGGGCTTCAGTTTATATATAGATCATTTCCTACAGCCCATAGTTGCCCAATTACAATCATATATCCGAGATGGTACCCACCTCTTGGAAATGTTATCCTTATATAAGTGGGAACCCACCTATGTCTGGCTTTCACTAGATGTGTGTTCATTATACACTTCTATCCCACATGACTTCGGACTGATGGCATTAGAACAATTTTTGTCCACAGAACCCCTCATCAATATGCGCCAGGCAAGCTTTATTGTGGAGGCAACAAGATTTTGCTTGACACGTAACTACTTCTCCTTTAATGAGGAATACTACCAACAGATACAAGGTACAGCAATGGGGGCGAATTTCGCACCCTCTTACGCAAACCTGGCGATGGGTCTATGGGAAAATAACTTCATCTACAATAACAACCCCTTTACGGCCAACATCATATTCTTTGGAAGATACATTAACGACTTAATTATCATCTGGGATGGCGATACTGACCTGATAACCCCTTTTGTCCAACATTGCAACGCCAATCCCTATGGGCTGTCTTTTACGTCAGCCACTGACTCAGCCACTATTGCTTTCCTAGATTTAGAATTGGGACACGATGGCTCCACTATCACCTCAAAAAACGACACTAAACCTACAGCAGGTAACTCTTATTTGCATTTTGAAAGTTGCCATCTTCCCAAATGGGTCACAAATATTCCCAAAGGACAGTTCTGCCGTCTTCGGCAGAACTGCACTAGGGATTCAGACTATGTTGAATTAAGTAAAACCCTCAAAAGAAAGTTCCATGACAAAAAATACCCTGAAACCCTAGTGGAAGACGCTTTCAAACATTACCTGCACGGTAAACCACCAAAACCGAAAACCAATCAACTTACATATGAGGGCTCCAGTAGGTTTATAACTACCTTTCACAACAAGCATAAAGGTACGGAGAAGATTCTAGAAAAACATTGGGGTATTCTACATCAAGACCCTCATTTAAAAACATTACTCCCACCCCGCCCCAAAGTTATCTATCGCAGGGCCCCCAATCTTAAGAATAAGATTGCACCCAGCAAGTTTAAACCTATCTCAACCACACCACCGGTACTTACACTGATCCCCCTGGTGGGCATGTACCAATGCCGTAAGGCCTTATGTAAGACCTGCAATTTCGTCCAACATGGACGAAAATCCTTTACTACCAAAGGCAAGACCTACATGCTAAAAGAATTTTCTAACTGTTCATCTGACTTTGTCATCTACAGCCTAAGGTGTCCATGTGGCCTAATGTATGTAGGCCGGACAATTAGAGCCTTAAGACGAAGATTTGGCGAACACAGAAGGCTCATAGAGGGCGGAACAGACCCCCATAGTGTTCCAAAACATTTTGCCTCAGTTCACCAAGGGTCCACAGAGGGCCTTGAAGTATGGGTTATCGAACAGATCCCAAGGTCCCTTCCAGCGGCTGAGAGGTTCAAAAAGCTCTGTGCACGTGAGACCTTTCGGATCTACACCCTAGATGTACTCTCGCCAGGAGGAATCAATGAAAGCATCGAAATTGCTACCATCTTATAAACAATATACCATATATCCTTGTTACATCTGTTTGTGTATAAAAGTTAACTTAACGTATTGGTGGCCCCAATTGATAATTATATATCGTTCCTTACAGGTCAAACGTTTTTTATCTGCACCACATGTTTTTCCGAAAACATTCATAAACTTTCAACACAACATCCGAAATTCTAAATGTATTGGACCCACACACATGTATTGGTTCCTTCACATAAGAGAGCCCCAGCTCCCTGTTTTATATAGGTTGTAGGGGCTATATAACAGAGGTGTCCGTATGTGCGTATGTTTGTGGTCAGATGCATATTGGTGTGCGTATATGTATATGCATGCATATATACCAATACCTCTGACTACATTACTGAGACTTCTTTAATTAATTAATTTTTTAATTTTTTAATAATTTTTTAATTAATTTTTTCTAATTTTTTTTTTTTTTTTATTTATACTTACCTTTATTTATCTTTCCATTACCTTATTATTTAATTCTTTCAAAAACCTTCTCAATCCATATTTTTATTGCTAAATTATTTTTCATACCACTTATCAGTTCTTAATAGTATCAACCTATGTCAGAACGTGTTGTCCCAGTGTTGTGTTTACCCAATTATCCACCCTATATATTATCCCATCATTTCTCATCAGCATTTTCATTATCTATGATAAATTATCAATTCCATACTTTTATTTAAACATTTATTAATATATTTATTATTTTTTATTATTATTTTTACTATTATTTTTATTAGTTTTTCCTCCTTTTTAACATTTTCTATATTGCTTTCACATGGGAATTCCTCATAATAATATCTATCATCTGTAAGCTTGTTATTAATTGAGATTGTTTCTTAGATTCAAAATTTCTTTTCCTATAGAGTGCTGCCATATACTTTCCCCCTTTCCCATCCCACTCTTGTTTCCTTCTCTCTCCCCCTCCCCTTTTTTCTTTTTCCCTCCCCCAACTCCTTCTTAAGCCGCTTTCACCATCCACTTGTAGCTTGATGAAAGAGCGCAGCTACCGTGACATCGTAGCCCGTACGCTCATGAAACGCGTCGCATTCCAGTGACGTCACAGCTCCGCGCCTGCCCTCCACCAGCGTTCCAGGCCTCGCTTTGAAGTTCAACACCACCGCGGCCGGCTCGAGCGGTGTTTAGCAAAGCCCTACGCACAGCAGGCAGCAGGGACACTCGTGACTGTTCTGATGGACTCCCTCCTTGGATTTTAACTACATCACATGCTGTATTTTACTCTGCAAAATGTGAGTCGCTTGCACATTGATTTTTTAAATAAACTGGCTTTCATACTGCACTTAGAGGCGCCTCCTCTCCTTGTGTTTTTTCCTGCAGATTTAGGAGCTTGGTTTCAGCTCTCCCTGGAAGGCAGCCCTCTGTGTGGACTATTAAATACCATTTTGCCCTTGTTTACATAGACTCTATGGACTATATTAATAGCAATTTTTTAGTTTGCCACTAACATAATGGTAATATGAGGCTTCCGGTTTTTGCGCCTCTACTTGCATACAAGAGAAAGTCCAGAACCAGGCTGAGGGTCAAACACACAGGATCAGTATATCAAAAACAGTGTGACAGGAAGACACAAGGGAAGTCCAGGATACAAGCAAAGGTTCAAGGGCAAGGAGATAGCAGGCAGGTCCGGGTCACAAGCAGGGGGTCAAACACTGGAGAGGAGCGGAATCCGTATAACAAGCCAAGGGTCAGGTTCAGGAGATAAGCAGAATAGTCGAGATCAATCCGGGTCAAAAGCAGGTAGTCCGGTATCAACAACAGGAAGCAGAGATTCACGGGAAGCTGAAGACAAACCAGCAATTGGTGCCTTTTTATAGGCCAGCCCAAGGGTCACGTAGGGCGTGCGCTAGTGCGTGTGCCGGATTGCCGGCCCGCGAATGAGCATGCGCCGGAGCGCCGTTCCGCTGCGCATGCGCGCAGGGACAGGGCTTTGATGCCTGGAAGCAATATTCTCCTGACACATCCGCTCCTTTCGCATGGAGTTAATCCAGTCAGTTGTGTCCACTCTGAGGGGAGGAGAATTTCTAGCATCAGTAGACATCAAAGATGCATATCTGCATGTGCCAATTTGCCCCGCTCACCAGAAATTTCTGCAGTTCGAGGTGGAACAGCGCCATCTTCAGTTCTTGTCCTTGCCCTTCGGGTTAGCCACCGCCCCCCGGGTGTTCACAAAAATTGTGGCCCCGTTATTAGCAAGATTACAGGTCCAGGGTATATCAGTAATGGCATACCTAGATGACCTGCTGCTTGTAGATCAGTCGGCTGCACAGCTAGACCAGAGTGTGTCCAGCGCGGTCAAGTAATTGGAACACCTGGGTTGGATTTTCAGCCTAGAGAAGTCAGCCTTACGGCCAGTAAGAAGGCTAGAATACTTGGGTCTGGTCATAGACACAGTCCAAGAAAAGGTCTTTTTGCCTCAGACAAAGGTCAGGGCTATAAGAGATCTGGTCTGTATGGTCAAGGGAAAGAGGGTTCCCTCCATTCGCCTTTGCATGAGGTTGCTAGGGAAAAATGGTGGCTTCTTTCTAAGCTATTCCCTATGCCCAATTTCATTCGAGACTGTTGCAAAACAGTATTCTGTCTGCTTGGAACAAGAGGATCCAAGCCTTGGACTACCCAATGTATCTGTCCCCAAAGGTGTGCCAGAGCCTTAATTGGTGGTTGATAGCTAGAAATTTGCGGAAGGGGAAATCCTTCATGCCAGTAGCCTGGAAGGTAGTAACAACGAATGCCAGCCTCTTTGGCTGCGGAGCAGTTCTGGGTGAGGCCACTGTCGAGGGGAAGTGGTCAGAGAAAGAAAAAGTCTTGCCCATCAACATTCTAGAGATTCGGGCAGCGCGTCTGGCTCTAATATCCTGGACTTTCAGGTTGCAGGGTTGTCCTGTCAGGATATAATCCAACAATGCCACAGCTGTGGCTTACATCAACCACCAAGGGGGTACCAGGAGTCAGGCGGCCCAGAGGGAGGTGGACCATATTCTGACATGGGCAGAGAAGCATGTGCCTTTTCTGTCAACAGTCTTCATTCCGGGAGTGGAGAATTGGCAGGCGGACTTCTTAAGCCGCCAACAATTGCCCCCAGGGGAATGGTCCCTGCATCCCGAGGTTTTTTCAGCCATATGCCAAAAGTAGGGTACCCCTGACATAGATCTGTTGGCGTCCAGATTCAACAAGAAGTTGGACAGCTTTGTGTCAAGGTCAAGGGATCCGCTTACATTCAGGACAGATGCGCTAGTGACCCCTTGGGATCAGTTTTCAATGATTTATGTGTTCCCCCAGTTCAGCTGCTACCACGGCTTCTACGCAGGATCAAGGAGGAAGGGAAGTCGGTGATGCTGGTAGCCGCGGCGTGGCCCAGAAGATCCTCGTATGCAGAGATCATAAGCTTGGCTGTAGGGAAACCGTGGACTCTTCCATTCCATCCAGACTTGCTTTCGCAAGAACCAGTGTTCTATCCTGCCTTACAATTGCTAAATTTAACCGTTTGGCTATTGAAGCCCAAATTTTAAAGGATCAGGGGTTTTCGGGCTCAGTGCTGACTACCCTGATTAATGCAAGGAAGCCAGCTTCTAGGGCCATTTATTATAGGATCTGGAGGTCCTATATTTCCTGGTGTGAAGACAAAAGATGGCATCCTTGAAAGTATGTAATTGGAAGAATTCTTACCTTCCTACAATTAGAAATGAAGCTAGTACCATCAAGGGCCAGTTCTCGGCCTTGTCAGTATTTTTTCAAAGACTACTTGCTTGGCATTCTTTGATCAGGGCCTTTATACAAGGGGTAACTCATATAACTCCGCCAGTCAGGCCGCCATTGTGCCCATGGGATTTGAATCTAGTTTTATCGGTCTTGCAAAGACAACCCTTTGACCCTTTGCACCATATTCCCTTGATCCTTTTGACAAGGAAGTTGTTTTTTTTTGGTTGCAGTAACCTCGGCAAGGAGAGTGTCAGAATTGGCAGCTTTTTCCTGTAAACAGCCATACTTAATTATTCATAAAGACAAGGTGGTGTTGCGTCCTCACCCAACCTTTCTGCCTAAGGTAGTGTCCAGTTTTTACTTGAACCAAGGTGTCTCCCTGCCTTCTTTTTTCCCAGAACCTCGCTCTGCGGAAGAAAAAATTGTTACATTCTCTCGATGTGGTGATAACTGTCAGGATCTTTCTGAAGGTGACAGCTCAGATTCGGAAAACTGATGCTTTGTTTGTGCTGTCAGAGGGGCCCAAAAAAGGGCAGGCAGCGTCAAAATCGACTATTTCACAGTGGATTCATTAGGTTCTAATTCAGGCTTATGGATGGAAAAGAAGGGTTCCACCTTTTCAAAGTAGAGCGCACTCTACAAGGGGAGTGAGTGCTTTATGGGCAGTGCGTCACCAGGCCTCTATGGCTCAGATTTGCAAGGCCGCAACTTGGCCGTCAGTACATACATTTACAAAATTTTACCTGATGGATGTAAGGCGGCAGGAGGATGCCGCTTTTGGGCAAAGTGTACTGCGAGCAGCAGTATATGTCCTCACATCTGATGGTGGCCTGCTTTGACATGTGTCTCCCTCCCCTCAGGGGCATTGCTTTGGGACATCCCACATAGTAATTACTATGGCTGCTCTGTGTCCTGTGATGTATGATAAATAAAATAGGATTTTAATACAGCTTACCTGTAAAATCCTTTTCTTGGAGTACATCACGGGACACAGAGGTCCCTCCCCTCTTGCTAGGATATACATTGCTTTGCTACAAAATGGAAGTACTTCCTGTATGGGAGGGGTTATATAGAGGGGGGCTTCCTGTCTTTTGGGTATGCTAGTGTCCATTCACCTATAGGTGGCGTAAAACCCACATAGTAATTACTATAGCTGCTCTGTGTCCCGTGATGTACTCAAACAAAAGGATTTTACAGGTAAGCTGTATTAAAAATCCTATTATTGCTCTGTTCTGGTTTTAATGCCACTTTTATGCATTACTTTTATGACTAGATTTTTATATTTTGAATACCACCAATTTACAGGTTTTTTGTTTTGTGATTTAACATTATGGATTCAGCAATTGTCCTTTCAATACTTCTATAACATTTGGGATGTAGTTTTATACTCTGTGTTATCATATTTGATGTAACATTATTATTTATTCTTTGTATTCAACCCTAGTGAAGGGTCGATGTGTTGCCCCTAAAATGTGGTGGCTTTTATACACAAGATTTAAATAAACCCAATTTTGGACTTCAGCTTTATGGCGTGGCCTACCATAGAATGACACAGGATGCTTTGTTTCACCCACTTATTGGAATTCTCTGTTCAGATACTGCATAACATTGTTGGGTTTTTAGTTTTGGAAATTTAACTGAATCCCACATAGTTACATAGTGAGGTGAGGTTGAAAAAAGACACAAGTTCATCAAGTCCAACCTGTGTGTGCTTTTATGTCAATATTACATTGTATATCCCTGTATGTTGTGGTTGTTTAGGTGCCTATCTAATAGTTTTTTTTTAATTATCTATGCTCCCTGCTGAAACCACTGCTTGTGGAAGAGAATTCCACATCCTTACCGCTCTTACAGTAAAGAACCCTCTACGCAGTTTAAAGTTAAACCACTTTTCTTCTAATTTAATGAATGGCCTTGTGTCTTTTTAAGTTCGCTTGTGTGGAAAAGTTTTATCCCTATTGTGGGGTCACAAGTACAGTATTTGTACATTGAAATCATATCTCCTCTCAAGCACATCTTCTCCAGAGAAAAGAAGTTCAGTGCTCGTAATCTTTCCTCATAACTAAGGTCCTTCAGTCTACCACCAGCTTTTACAATCTGGTCTTAAAGACCACCTCTCCACCCCTCGTTTTTGTATAACTATATATATTTTTTCTTTCCTACATTTTTAGAAGTACAAAGTGTGCTACCGTCCTAGCCCAGCCGCAGCGAAGTACATACTCTTCTGCGGTGAGCCCTCCTCCTTGTGTGTGCCAGAAGACAAGGTGGCCATTCACAATGTGCCGCGTGACTCACTCATGCACAGTAGAAAACTGGCTGTGAAGCTTGAAGGCTCCACTGCCGGTTTCCCTTAGTTGTAATGGCTGCACCCGAGCCGGTGGTCGAATTGGCCTCGGGGGCCCGACATTGCGGGCTCCCTGGACAGGTAAGTGTCCTTAATAATAGTCAGCAGCTACAGTACTTTTTGTGGCTGGAACTCATCTTTAATTAGATTTGTTGCCCTTCTCTGGACCCTCTCCAGTTCCAGCACATCCTTCCAGAGGACTGGAGCCCCGAACTGGATGGCATTCTCCAGGTGTGGCTGGACCAGAGTCTTGTAGAGTGGGAGAATTATCGTTTTATCTCTGGCTTTAATCCCCTTTTTAATACATGTCAATATTCTGTTGACTTTGCTTGTAGCAGCTTGGCATTGCATGTCATTGCTGAGCCTGTCATTTACTAAGATACCAGGTCCTTTTCCATCCTAGATTCCCCCAGAGGTTCTCCCTCTAGTGAGTAGATTGCATTCATATTTTTGGCACCCAAACGCATTATTTTATATTTTTCTACATTAAACCTCATTTGCCATATAGTTGCCCACCCCATTAATTTGTTCAGATCTTCTTGCAAGGTTTCCACATCCTGCAGAGAAATTATTGCCCTGCTTAGCTTAGTATCCGCACATACTGAGAATGAGCTGTTTATCCCATCCTCCAGATCGTTTATGAATAAATTAAATGGGATTGGTCCCAGGACAGAACCCTGGGGGACTGCACTTTCCACACCGGTCCAATCCGAGTACTCCCCATTTATTATCACCCTCTGAACTCACCCCTGTAGCCAGTTTTCAATCCATGTACTCACCCTATGGTCCATGCTGACAGACCTTAGTTTGTACAGTAAATGTTTATGGGGAACTGTATCAAATGCCTTTGCAAAATCCAGATACACCACGTCTACAGGCCTTCCTTAATATAGATGACAGCTCACCTCCTTTTGGAAGGTTAATAGATTGGTTTGGCAAGAACGATTCTTCATGAATCCATGCTGATTACTGCTAATGATACCGTTTTCATTACTAAAATCTTGTATATAATCCCTTATCATCCCCTCTAGAAGCTTGCATAGTATTGACATTAGGCTAACTGGTCTGTAGTTCCCAGGGATATATCTTGGTCCTTTTTTAAATATTGATGCTACATTGACTTTTCTCCAATTAGCTGGTACCATACCAGTCAGTAGATGGTCTGGCAACTACTTGACTGAGTTCCTTAAGGACCCTCGGTTGCAAGCCACCTGATCCCGGTGACTTATTAATGTTAAGTTTTTCAAGTCTATTTCTAATTCTGTCCTCTGTTAGCCATAATGGTGCGTCCTGTGACATGTGATGAGGATAAACCTTGCAGTTTTGGTTACTGAAGCCCCCTGTTAAGACTGAAGAAAAGAATAAATTCAAAACCTTCGCCATCTCTCCATCCTTTGTAACCAGATTCCCTTCATCATTCTTTATGGGGCCAATATGATCTGATCTCCCTCTCTTACTATTTATATACTTAAAGAATTTCTTGGGATTTTTTTGATTCTCCTCCGCTATGTGCCTTTCGTGTTCTATCTTAGCCGCCCTGATTGCACCCTTACATTTCTTATTGCATACTTTGTAAAGTTGGAATGCTGATGATGACCCTTCTCCTTTGCTTTTATATGCATTTTTACGTTGGAGTTAAACCACCGGGGACTTTTATTAGCACTTTTAAATTTATTTCCCATTGGGATGCACTGGCTAATTTTTTAACAAACAGATGTGCTTTATTGAGAAGATTACCTTTTACAGCATATGTAAAGAAACCGCTTAGTATCATAAACAAGATGATCAATCATGGTACAGCAAAACCGCAATATAGAGAGCCGACAATCATTACTTAGAATTCTGCAGACAAATAAGTGTTCACATGTCAAATAAACCTTGCACATTATTGTATCACCAAGGGGAAGCATTGGTAGCATAAAATAAGGTATATCCGACATCCGGACCTAACCCCCCACCAGTGGGAGTTCAGGTCAATGTCCAGGGGGACCACACTTTCTCAAATTTCCAATGGTAACCCCTATTTGAGTAGGTCATTTTATATAAGGGCAGGGCTGCGTTTACCATGGACTCCCAAGTGGACACCGCTGGTTGGTTTGAGGACGACCATTTGAGTAAAATCTCTTTTTTGGCATAATAGAGGAGATAGGCTATAAGAAACTCAGACTGATGGGAGCGCTGGTCTTCATCAGGGATGCCCAATATGGCCAAAGAGGGAGTAGGGATTAGGTCAAGTTGTAGCCAGAGGTTAATTTCATCAAAGACTGCCTTCCAGTATGTCTTTATGGAAGGGCATTCACAGAACATATGTATATATGAACCCGGTTGGAGTTGGCAACGAGGACAGGTAGGATCTCATTCTGGAAACATTCTCTGCAGCCTTACAGGAGTATAATAGATCCGATGAAGAAACGTAACCTGGATTAGCCTATCTCGGGATGAAATTATAAGCTTAAGACCCTGTTCTAGGCTATCCTCCCAGTCCTCTTTATCTAGGGAGGGAATGTCCTCATTCCAGTATTCCCAAAGCTTTTCCATTCTAGGTATTTCAGTACAAATGAGGGCGCTATACAGTGCTGATAGTGGTTTATCTAGGTCCCCAGGAGCTAAAGTAGCTTTGAGTATAGGATTACGAGGGAACTGGGCCGCTGCAGCATGTCACAGCTAGAAATACCAAAACAGCATCCAGCCTGGCAGATTAAACCTCTGAGACAATTGTGAAAAGTTTAAAAGGGCACCCATGGGCATAATATCCCCAACAGTCTTGATCCCATATTGTGCCCGCAGCTGGGGATCCTGAATGGTACAGAAATGGGAGAGTGCAGGATTGCCCCAAAGGGGTTGGGCAGGAGACAACTGGCCGGGAGAAGCATCATTTTTACCAAATTGATTCGGCCTAGTAAATTCAGTGGGAGCCCAGACCATGATGAGCAACAAGCTTTGAGTGATGTTAAGACTGGTTGGAGATTCCGGTCAAAAAAGCCAGCTATTCGTCTAGTCACCTGCACTCCCAGATACTTAAACTGCTCAACCCATTGTAGTGGGGAGGAAGGGGCTAAATTAATTACCTGATCGTCAATTGGGAAGAGGATAGACTTGGACCAGTTAATCTGTATGCCAGAGAACGCGCCAAACGTGTCAAAGAGAGTGACGGACCCGCATCATTCAAGAAAAGTAGGGCATCGTCCGTGTACAGGGACAACTTCTCTTCCAAGCATCCCACCCTCAATCCCTTGACCTCAGAAGGCTAATACCCCTTTTTAATATGCTCTTAAAGCACACCCATTTTACTTCCGTGTTCATTGTTCCTTAGATTTTATCCCATTTAATATCTTCTAGCAAGGAGTGTAGTTTATGAAAGTTGTCTCTTTTGAAATTCAGTGTCTTTCTATTCCCCTTATGTTTCCTATCTGTTTATCCTGAAACAAATTGACCTGTGATCGCTGTTTCCTAAATTGCCCCGTATTTCCACTTCTGTGATCAAGTCTGTATTGTTAGTAATCAGTAGGTCTAGTAACGCTTTGTTTCTTGTTGGTACATTTTACCATTTGACCCATGAAATTGTGCTGCAAGACATTTAGGAAATGTCGAGCCTTAGACTAATTAGCTGTTCCTTTCGCCCAGTCTATGTCTGGATAATAAAAATCCCCCATTATAATAACACTTTCTATCCTTGCCGCCATTTCAAACTGTGATAGGAGATTCGCCTCCCCCTCCTCCCTCTGGTTAGGGGGTCTATAGCATACTCTTAGTATTACTTTCCCCTTGGTTTCCTCCCTTTGTAGCTCTACCCATAAGGATTTCACCTCCTCCCTTGCACCATTTGTGATGTCCCTCACATTCACTTTTACATCATTCTTGATATACAGGCATACCCCTCCCCCTTTTTTACCCTCCTATCTCTGTGATATAGGGAATACCCTTGAATGGTTGCCAGCCAATTATGAGAGCTGTTGAACCAAGTCTCTTTAATTCCC
Organism: Aquarana catesbeiana; assembly: GCF_042186555.1. Lineage (NCBI taxonomy): Eukaryota > Metazoa > Chordata > Amphibia > Anura > Ranidae > Aquarana > Aquarana catesbeiana. The sequence goes on from NC_133328.1 coordinate 185,868,697, forward strand.
ACAAAATCTAAATCCTCCTCGTACAATAGCAACTCTAGTTATGCCAGACTCCTGGCATTAGTGAATAAGCCATGTAGTTTTGTCCGGATGCATACTATCTCCTTATTGGGTGTTCTGAGGTTACAAATAGGACTTGTTACTATACTTACCTCAGGTTTAGGTGCTTTAGTCAACCTACTACTAATGCCCCCAATGCTACCCTCTGCAATTTGTTCCACGCTGGCTATCTCTACAACTGCCCTCCCCCCCACCCCAGTCGCCTAGTTTAAAAGCCCCTCTAACTTGTCGGCCATCTTTTCTCCCAGCCGATCTGCACTTTCCCCATTTAGGTGTAGTCTGTCCCTGCTAAAGAGCCGGTAACCAACTGAGAAGTCGGCCCAGTTCTCCAGGATCTCGAACCCCTCCTTTCTACACCAGCTCCTCGGCCACTTGTGTACTTCCCTAATCTCCCGCTGCCTCTCTGGTGTGGCTCAAGGTACCGGTAGTATTTCTGAGAATACTACCTTGGAGGTCCTAATCCTCAATTTAGCTCCTAAGTCCCTAAAATCTCCATCTTCCTCTGACTTTGTCATTGGTGCCAACCTGCACCATGACAGCCTGGTCTTTCCCAGCCCCTCCCAGTAATCTGTTCACCAGATCTGTGATGTGCCGAACCTGAGCGCCTGGAAGGCAACATACAGTTCGGCGCTTCAGGTCTTTGTGACATATTGCCCTCTCTGTCCTTCTGAGAATTGAGTCCCCTACCACCAGAATGTCCTTTTCCTTGGCTTTACCCCCTGTCCTCCTTGTAGGTGTTATTCCTTTGGCAGCTAGAGGCGTCACTCTGCTCCAGCAATGCTGGTTTCTGACTGGTTTCCGCAATATCACGCAGCGGGGTGTACTTATTGGGATGTTCCAGCCCAGGATCGGCCTCCTTGACCCTTTCCCCTCTACCCTTCCCGACTGTCACCCGTCTACTCTGCTTTGGTGCTTGTACCTCTTTGTCTCTACCTGCCTCTGTGCTGGCACCTGCTGGGTACAATCCCAACTCTCCTTAAGTATGGATAGTCTTCTCAGTGTTGATGGTTGCTTCCTTAGATTCTGGACCTGGGCTTCCAGGGAAACAACATTCTTGCATTTTGCACAGCAGTATTCGCACCTCAATCGGATCGCATACATGCCGCAAGATGTACACCGAGTCGTATCTCCATACCTGCCAGTCATCGTTCCCACTAATTTAATGGGGATTGGGAATTCTGCTCTGTCCGATTAACTTAACAACTAGCTTCCTGACACTAATACTCTACAGCACGCAGGTACTCACAGCACACGTCCAATCATAGCACACGGGTACCCACAGCACTCGGGTACTCATAGCACACAGGTACTCACAATACACAGGTACTCACATACACTGTCAGTCAGTTTTTTATTATTTGTGTCTCTGTGTAGCTCTGCACAGCCGCCCCTCTCTAGTCCGTCTGTCACACTCCCTTTTGCACTCTCTCCTCTGGTCTGCAGTTGCACTTACCCGCCGCCCCTCCCGGTCAGCCTTCCACCTCCCAGTCCTGCTGGATTTACTCCCACCTCCTCTGTCCGCGTCTGTGAGGTGATACTCTCCCCAGCTACTCCCGCTCCACCATCACAATGTCCCGCTCCTGCTGCCGCTCTCTGTCCCCGGGTCACCCACTGCCGCTCTCGGTCACAGGTTGGGGGGTAATGGGAGTCCAGTCCGCTGTTCTCACACTCCCTCACACATCACGCTGTCACAGCATCTGACACCTCCTGCACTTCCGTGCCAAAAAGTGGACAAATTATCATTCTTATTTTTTTAATCAGTCTGCCCTCAATTAAAATAATACTTATAAATACATATTCAGTGATCTAATTTTTTTCACCACTTTGGAACTTTACCACATTTTGTAGCATTAATACCAGGAATAAAATTGGTATTTTATCACTTTATTTGCACTAAATATTTAACGCTTTAAAGGTGCTAGATTTCATAAAACATAGCTCCAGGCAAATATCATTAAAATCCTTATATGTTTATAGGCTTACATTCCAAAAGATTTGTATTCCTGTAAAACCTGCCTTGTGATTTATGCACATCAGCCACATTCCACAAGTGGCCATTCAAGTAGCAGTGGCAGTGGCATGATGCTTATTTCCAACTTCTACCTAAGATACGCCTATATTTTAATCACATCTTATGTGGAAAATATGTGAATCTTGGAAGAAAGTTGTGCAAATATTGGTGGAAAACATTAATAAGTGTACGCAAATATGCAGCCCCACTGGACTGGGCTTTTTCCCGTGGGGCCACATATTTGTGTATCTCCCTTTGTCTCACTGAGAGCCCCAGGCCCGTACTAACGCTTGGGACCTGGAACTCAAAATTCCAGGTCACCTGATCGTTGTGATAGCTTCTGATTGGCTATCATAGTGATCAGTTACTGTGAAGCCCACCCCTGTGTTTTCTCTTTCTATGAATGGAGGTGAGCGATACTTCATATCTCTCTGTTCTTGCAGATAAAAAAAAAGTGTATAAAAAAGAATAATAATAAAAAACTAGAAAAGCTACAATTTCTGGGGAAATTGTGAAAGTGTTCTTGCCTCTACAACTGGAGTGGGCGGAGTAACTGGGTGGGGTGGAGTGGCTTGAGTAACTGTGAAAAGTGTTAAAAAGCTTAATATTTTAAAAAGTATAAATAGTAGTAAAAAAGTTCCATCATTCGCTGAAAGAGCTGAACATTTTTTTCAAAAGTAATTTTTTTTTTTCAAAAATGAATTTTTTTATTTCAAAAATGAATTTTTTTTATTCAAAAATGATTTTTTTTCTTCAAAAATGATTTTTTTTTCTTCAAAAATGATTTTTTTTTAAAAGTAATTTTTTTTCTCAAAAATAATTTTTTTTTTCGAAATTATTTTTTTTTTTAAGTAATTTTTTTTTCAAAAATATTTTTTTTTTTCAAAAATAATTTTTTTTTTCAAAAATGATTTTTTTTTTTCAAAAATATTTTTTTTTTTTTCAAAAATATTTTTTTTTTCAAAAATAATTTTTTTTTTCAAAAATAATTTTTTTTTTCAAAAATATATATTTTTTTTTCAAAAATATATATTTTTTTTTTCAAAAATATATATTTTTTTTTCATGGGGCGGTCATAATGTTTCAGCTGATCATGGGGTTGTCAGCTTTTGTCACCTCCCGCTCTAGTTTTGAACATTTCACCATTCATTCCTATGGGACCAATTTCACCGCAAAAACGACGATATTTCGTGAACCATTCGGCGAAATGTTCCACAGAGTAATAGCACACCAATTAAATGACATTGAGGCCGGATTCACACTGGTATTTTTCAGCTTTTCACAAAGTTCCACAAGGTAATAGGACACCAATTAAATGACATTGAACATTTCGCAATTCATTCCTATGGGACCAATATTGCCGCAAAAAACTACGATATTTCGTGGACCATTCGGCGAAATATTCCACAAAGTAATAACACACCAATCAGGAACAATCCGCTCGTTTCGGTATATTACTTGTCTCTGTAGTGTAAAAACTGTGGGAGGAGTCTACAAGCATTATCAAGTCTAGCAGATGAAGTCACATGCATTTGGGGTGTCTCAGCATCTTGTGTTTACAACCACTGTTTCCTAGCAATGCTCATGCCCTGTTTATGCTTCCCAAATACTACTTCATCAAAACTGCCCCATCAGAATTACCCCATCAAAACTGCCCCATCATATTCCTCTATTATAAATCAGTACATGGTGTGTCTGTCCCCTCCCCCGGGCTCTGTAATCAGAGCTGAGATGCTCCAGCCACCTCCCCCCCGTGTATAACAGAAGCTTTGGTAACCATGGCAACAAAACAAACACTAACAGTACACTCTGATTAATGGCTAAAATTTCCTGAAATGACCTCTAAACAAATGGCCGTATTTTAAAAACTATACATCCTACAGCGAAGATTATATTGTGAGAATCACAAGACCCAGACCTAGATTTTGATGTATAGTATGTCTCTGAAATATTAAAAATGGAGGCACAGTCGCAGTTTAGAAATTGCCCTTCAAATTTGAAGGGGCTAGAGTGTAGTTTCAATGAATGTCAATGGACGGCGTGAGTTGCAAACAAATGGTCATATTGTGAAAACTATCAGGACTATGGCTTAGCCGTGGACATGTTTAGTGGCAGCAGGGATAGCTGAACGTTTTGATATAAGATTTGTGTAGGTGGGCTTGAAAATGAGGGAGTGGCGGCAGTTTAGAAATCATGTTCTGATTTTCCAGCTTTTGCCATCTCCCACTCTAGTTTCTCCATTCATTCCTATGGGACCAATTTCGCCGCAAAAACTACGATATTTCGTGAACCATTCGGCGAAACGTTCCACAAAGTAATAGCACACCATTCTGGAACAATCCGCACGTTTCGGTATATTACTTGTCTATGTAGTGTAAAAACTGTGGGAGGAGTTAGGGTGGTAAATTTGGCTATAATAATAAGAATAATATATATGTGAGATAACAATAAGTGGTCTTGCTATGCAAGAACACTTAAAAATACAAAAAAACACCTAGATCAAGGTTTGATCTAGGTCAATACCAGGGTTAGTGTTTGGGTCAAGATCAGGGTCAGTTTTTTTTTTTTTTTTTTGTTAATTAGTGTCAGTGTGTTTTAGGTAAGATTAACCACTTCCCGCTCGGTCAATAGCATATTGACATATGGGAAGTTCTGTTATCCTGACTGGGCGTCATATGACGTCCAGCAGGATAACATGCCGGCATCTCCAACCATGATAAGAAGCCTCTGTCAGAAGCTTCTTACCACGTGATCTGCTGTGACCGATCACAGCTGATCATCGTGTGAACCAGGAAGTGACGGTAAACTCCATTCCTGATCGGCGATCGGCGGCTCTCCCTGTCAGGGGGGGGGGGGGGGTCTGTGCTGATAATCAGCACATTGATTATCAGCACAGCCCCCTCAGATGTGCCAATCACATGCCAATAAGTGCCCAGCACTGTCCCCATAATTAAAGACTGCCAGTGCCCACCACAGTGCCAATCAGAGCCTACCACAGTGCCAATCAATGCCCAACAGTGACAACTGTCAGTAACACATCAGTACCTCATCATCAGTGCTGCCCTTCAGTGCCACCTGTCAGTGTCACCTGTCAGTGCCAATCAGTACCACCTATCAATGCTAATCTGTGCTGCCTGTCAGTGCCCATCAGTACCACCTGTCAGTGCCCATCAGTGCCACCTATCAGTGCCGCCTATTGGTGCCCATCAGTGCTGCATATCAGTTCCGCCTATCAGTGCCCATCAATTTTACATATCAGTGCCTCCTCATCAGTGCCACCTTTTCAGTGCCACCTCATCAGTGCTGCCTCTTTAGTGCCCGTCAGTGAAGGGGAAAACAAAATTTTATGTCAGAAACTGAGAAAAACGTTTTTTTTTTTTTCAAAAATGTTGGTATTTTTTAGTTTGTTTAGCAAAAAATAAAAACCCCAGAGGTGATCAAATACCACCAAAGGAAAGCTCTATTTGTGGGAAGAAAATGATAAAAATTTAGTTTGGGTACAGTGTTGCATGACCGCGCAATTGTCATTAAGTAGTGCGACAGCGCTGAAAGCTGAAAATTGTCCTGGGCAGGAAGGGGCGAAAGTGCCTGGTATTGAAGTGGTTAAAAGAAAACAAAAATAGTAAAAGCAACTTGTTCTGGATATTTTATAGATAGGCAACTGCTATCCTTCTATCGATTAGTGGTTCCAAATTAACAATAACTACTACAGTAGGGAACCGACACAAAAGATACACTCAGCATCATTCCAAAATAACTCTTCTGTTTTATTTGACTCAATTAAAGGTTTTTATACACATGATTACATAGGTATCACATTAATATTAGATTGTACTTTTATGGTTACATATGGCAAGATTTTAAAGGTAAGGACACATGCTTTTCAAATATATATATTATATACTTTTCAAATATATATATCCCTTACAATTAAAGTACCGTATTTATCAGCGTATAACACGCACTTTTTTCCCCTTGAAATCAGGGGAAAATTGTGGGTGCGTGTTATACGCCGATCCCCGCTAATTTTGATCGATCGGGGCGATCGCCGCCGACATATACATATATGTAGATTTTGGACCTGTGTTATGTCCATCATAGGGCGGGACTGGGCGTGACTGTGCGTGACTGTGAGCGGCGCCGAGAAGAGTCGAGTACACTCGGCTATGTGTATCTCGGCTCCGCCCAGTCACTGTGATCTCGGCGGGGCTCGTTCAGCTCCGCCGAGTCCCTGCGAACTCCGCGGTGCCATATTGAAATCTGTAATGGACACTGGGGGCAAGGCTGAAATGACAAGGCTGCACTGACCACTGGGGCAAGGCTGCACTGGGGCAAAGCTGCACTGACAAGGCTGCACTGGGGCAAAGCTGCACTGACAAGGCTGCAATGGACACTGGGCAAGGCTGCACTGACACTGAAAAGGCTGCAATGACACTGACAAGGCTGCAGATGGACACTGATAACGCTGCATTGATGGGCATTTTAATGTAAGTTTTTTTCCTTAAACTTCCCTCCTCTTGGGGTGCATGTTATACTCCGGCGCGTGTTATAAGCCAATAAATACGGTAATTGAATCAAAAAGTACCCTAGACTGTGATCACAAGAGGTAAACAAATCAAACACAGAGATTTCTTTAATTTAGTCATTTTTGCAGTGTCTGGTGTGGATCCAGGTGACTTTTCCTTCAAGTTTTGCAAAAACTGTACATGAAATAGATGCTGTATTGAGTCTCCAAACATTTCCTTATATATAAATGTCTCTTAACAATCCACAAGTCACCTGGCTTTAGTTTTAGATCCTTCCAAACTTTTAGGATCTGGAATTGGGGAGAAAACACATAAATGAGTTTGTCAAAAACCTTAAAAGATCAGCAACATTCTCTGTGAGATCCGAATGGAGGACTTCAGCTGCTGAGACAAAATATAAGCAAGTGAGTAACACACTCCCAAACCAAATCCCAAAATAAAACCTCAAAACTTCTAGTAAGGACTCTCCTATAAAAATGATTTCCTCTGTTACTCTCTGTACTTTCTCACTCTATATTTACAAACTACTTCTAATAACAATTTTTTACTGTGGCCTTTGCAGTAGCATTTGCCACTGGACATCCAAAAAACATGTCCATACAGACAAAATGCATTCTCGTAAGATCCTGACTTGGGCATCTGGATATATCTTTTTTTTTTGTAATCTCTTCAGCTTTTGGTAACACCTTTGGTAACAGGTAAAACAAGAAGTGGTATGTTATAAAAACAACTGTGGTGAACCCTGGCTCTATCCCATGCTCATTTACTAAGGCAGCCATAACTGCTTGTGACTGATGACACGGTCCATGTGTCAAGCTGGAGGGAAAAGAGTGGCTGGCAGACATTAATGATCACCTTTTCCAAAGTCATGTTTCATAAAAAGTTGCCCCTTGTGGACCACTTGTTCTTCTAGTTCTGGGGTCCTTAAAGTTGAATTATTAATCCCAGCTATACTGGGCCAGAACTAGGGTGGAATCTGTGAGTTGCACAGACCCATCAAGTGTCCGGGGCTGTAAATGCAGCATCCTTAGTCACCTGGTCTGCTTCCATGTGTGAAAGTTAATTTGGCTACCTCAGCAAGAACCTGGAAGGCTGAAAACAGCCAATCAAATTAACTTGTATATATACAAATACATGCGAGCGCACAGGACCAATAGAAAATGCAATATAAAATCAATATAAAATGCCAGTCGATATTCAATTAGCTAAAAATAGAGGCAAGGCTATAGCTGCAGAAGATTGTTATAGGTAGTCCATAGCAATAACCAGTCCATAGCAATAAACTTTGTGATAAGGTAAATGTAATTGAACAACTAAAATGTCTCTGTGTGAAGACCCGCGCTGAGGGCAAGCTTTCCAGGTGAGCGAAGTCAGCTCTCTAGTAAACATGAAAAAGAACAAAAGAAAAGGGCCTCTGAGTGCAGGTACACACTTGAAAAGGAGCGCACATGCCCAGTGGGAACTTCACGCATGCTCTGAAACGCGTTGCGGTCCTCTCCACTCCTGTGATGTCACACGCCCACGAGTGCCCTTGTTTGGATTACGGAACTTCCATCTAGCACAGCGGTTTGCTCTCTCCTGGCAGGGGAATGCTGCCATTCCTTCAGACTTACTCTGCCGAACCCACGCCATGGACGCCGGGACTGATCCAGGAGCTGTTCCCCCTTTGTAGCTGTTTTCTCCTTACTTGCTTGTAAGTGTGGATAACTTGATATTGTTATTATTAAATACCTGCACTCAGAGGCGCTTTTCTTTCGTTCTTTTTCATAATCGAATTAATTTGGCATGCTTGATTGGTTTACCTGCCGAAGTAAAAACAAACTTTTGGCCCTTCAAATGGAACCAAAAGCTCTCTATATCTCAACTATCTATATAAATATACATTCTTTTTATAGCTCACAGGCTTTGCTAAAACATGGAGCTCTGCTTCTTGAGCTGGGGAAAAAGGATCCAATGACTTTGAATACAGAGTATCCTTCTGGGTTATAAACTGCATACTCAAATCTACAAATAAATTTAATATCTGGGTCTTCAGGGAGTGTGTCCTGCACTGGGCTCACAGAAGCTGATTCTTACGTCATCAATTTAACACGTGTCTTCCTTTGTCTCCAGCCTCCTCCGATAGAGGCAATAAGGTGGCTGGATTCAAATGTACGCATTTTTCATTGTTAGATTTGTACATAAACAAACTCATATTTTAAACCTTTCATTAGACAAACATTTAGTTAGCTGTATATTTGCTGCACAGAATGTGGGACCATTAAAAATTAAATATTTGACCAAAATGTCTAACTTTGTCTAATAGCACCTTTACATAAAGCTACAGCTCTGATATATCGGGATGAACCCTTCATTGCTGGGTCCATCTTGCATAAATATATTACAATGGCTTGTTTTCTATCACGCTGTTTGTGTAATAACAGTTTCATGTTTCAAAAGACAACTTTTTCCTGGCAATATTATAATAAATGATAACAATACCCTGCGGTCATGGAAAGATATCCATAAATCCTAAATATTCTTCTGCTTATACCACTGTACTTACAAGGAAAAGGGGCACATCATTTCACAATCCACACATTCTGCTTTGGATTTCACAAATAAAAATAAATAAAAACAAAAGGACCAACAATCTGTATGATGGACCAGAAAGCATCAAAAACTAAAAAACAACTGGCTGTAGGTGGCATCTATCCTAACAGGGTGTGTGGGTCTGTTGATGTGATGGGTCTGTTATATTTAAATTTTATTTATTATAACTCTCACATCATGGACCGCACATCAAGTTATTATCAAACACCTTAAAATGTCATTTTTGTAGAAAAACTTCTTATGTATACCATCCATCTTGGCTTTGTTAAATATTATGGCAGCTTTATTCCAAATAACAACCTCATCTTAATCTTTTTTTTCCTCTTAATAAGGGCTTATTGTATAAATGTAAAATTAAAAAATGTTATCTTAATCTAAACTAATCCCATTCATTACAAATTTCCCCATTAACCTGGATTTCATTTCCAACCAAAGGTTGTCTAAACCAGTTTCAATATATCTATATTATTAATAAAATTGTTAAACTCATATTAGAAATTAATACTCATTATTACTTAATTTGACTTAATTTCCCTTTTTTAAATGCACTGTTTCCACTATCAAAGTATATTCAATATGTGTAATACATGGTTAAATGTAACCTTCATTTTACCATGTTTGGAAAACAGATTCATAATAATGAATGTGAGTTAGGGACCTTAGATTGTAAGCTCCTTGAGGGTATAGGGACTGATGTGAATGTATAATATATATATATGTAAAGCGCTGCGTAAATTGACGGCGCTATATAAGTACCTGAAATTAAATAATAAATAATAAATAATTGTGATCACATTGTTTACCATTAGATTCGTTAACCCGGCACATTTTGTTATAAATGTTTTGTCTAAAAAACTGGAATTAGCATGGTGTCCTTCCAGCTTATCGCTGACCTCTCATCCCAGCCACATTCTTTCATGAGAGCACAAAGGAGGTTGTCACATCTGCGTATATAACACACACGGGATAGAACTAAAGCTCCCAGCATTCACACATACACGAATATATCTCTCTTAAATCGCTTACTTTTTCCCATTTGTACACTACACATGCATATCATTCTCTCACTTTCTTTTATTTTGTTCAGATATCCTTTATATCTAGCTTTTATGATCAGACGGGCAGCCAGAGTGCTCATCCCATCTTCCCTCTCTGACAACATATAAAGTATTCTGTTTTAATTCTAATTTCTTTGTTTCTGACTTTACTAGTTGTAGTGCCTGACCCCAAATTTATCCCACAACTTAACATGAAAATGTCCCTTTCTGTCTAGTGTTATTGTCACCCTTGATCCATCCTGCTCACTAGCTGTTTATGCTGCATGATTCTTAGTCCCATTGGACCTTGGTAACCCAGTTACCCATTGTGGATCCCTGTCCACTTTAACCATTAATCTAGGGGCTCAGTATAGGCGGAACCTCACCTTTGGCTCATATATAGCGCTCCTCTTGCGCTGGGCATTTTTGAGGGTCTCTTACCCTTCATTCCCTTACTTAATTTAATGCCCATAATGACTGGCCAGTCTTCTCTACATGTGCCTATACCCTCTTGCCTCTAAACTACTTTATCTAGCAGATGTACTACATATACCTGTGAACAGCACTATTCTTCCCTTTCTTAACTATAACACTCCGATGGACAATAGACAGGGACAACATAACATATAACCACCAATCAATACAGTTCGATTAAGGGGAGTAATATAGGTACCCTTTGTCCCGAAAATGCCTTACCGATCAAGGAAGTCTGATAACTTAAATGTAAGCAAAAGGCTTACCTCAGCCGGCTGATTATCAGAAATTCCCAGGTCATCTCAAGTTCCTTGTTTCGGATACTTAGGGTCACCTGGAAACCCCTCCTAGGCAAAGCCCACCATGCTGACTTGGTTAAATTGATGATAGGCAACTCCTATCCTCATATTGATTAGTGGTTCCAAATAATAATAACTACTGCAGTAGGTAACAGACACAAAAGATACGCTCAGCATCTTTCCAAATAACTGTTCTGCCTTATTATGACGCAATTGAAGGTTTTTATACACTTGATTACGTAGGTATCACATTAATATTACAATTGTACGTTTATGGTAACAAGGAGCGTTACGTAAGCAGGCTAATTCTAATCAGGACTCGAAAGAATGTAAACATGTACGGAAAACATTATTAGTGCTATGTGCACAGTGAGGGCAGTGTGCAATACATACAAAATAGAATACAATTATATACAGAACTTACAAATTTCCATTACAGGGTTTATGTCCACTTTAATTGTGGACATGCTGACTTATCAGCATAGGTAAACACAGACAATTCTACATAAAATGGAAGACGTATAAAAACAATATGGCTAAACTACTTTTTGAAACACATTACATATACATATATATATATATATATATACAATATCTCACAAAAGTGAGTACACCCCTCACATTTTTGTAAATATTTTATTATATCTTTCCATGTGACAACACTGAAGAAATGACACTTTGCTACAATGTAAAGTAGTGAGTGTACAGCTTGTATAACAGTGTAAATTTGCTGTCTCCTCAAAATAACTCAACACACAGCCATTAATGTCTAAACCGCTGGCAACAAAAGTGAGTACACCCCTAAGTGAAAATGTCCAAATTGGGCCCAAAGTGTCAATATTTTGTGTGGTCTCCATTATTTTTCAGCACTGCCTTAACCCTCTTGGGCATGGAGTTCACCAGAGCTTCACAGGTTGCCACTGGAGTCCTCTTCCACTCCTCCATGACGACATCATGGAGCTGGTGGATGTTAGAGACCTTGCGCTCCTCCACCTTCTGTTTGAGGATGGCCCACAGATGCTTAATAGGATTTAGGTCTGGAGACATGCCTGGCCAGTCCATCACCTTTACCCTCAGCTTCTATAGCAAGGCAGTGGTTGTCTTGGAGGTGTGTTTGGGGTTGTTATCATGTTGGAATACTGCCCTGCGGCCCAGTCTCCAAAGGGAGAGGATCATGCTCTTTTTCAGTATGTCACAGTACATGTTGCCATTCATGGATCCCTCAATGAACTGTAGCTCCCCAGTGCCGGCAGCATTCATGCAACCCCAGACCATGACACTCCCACCACCATGCTTGACTGTAGGCAAGACACACTTGTCTTTGTACCCCTCCCCTGGTTGCCGCCACATACGCTTGACACCATCTGAACCAAATAAGTTTATCTTGGTCTCATCAGACCACAGAACATAGTTCCAGTAATTCATGTCCTTAGTCTGCTTGTTTTCAGCAAACTGCAGGCTTTCTTGTGCATCATCACTAGAAGAGGTTTCCTTCTGGGACGACAGCCATGCAGACCAATTTGATGCAGTGTGCGGTGTATGGTTTGAGCACTGACAGGCTGACCCCCTCCAACCTCTGCAGCAACGCTGGCAGCACTTATATGTCTATTTCCCAAAGTCAACCTCTGGGTATGACACTGAGCATGTGCACTCAACTTCTTTGATCGAACATGGCGAGGCCTGTTCTGAGTGCAACCTGTCCTGTTAAACCATTGTATGCTCTTGGCCACCGTGCTGCAGCTCAGTTTCAGGGTCTTGGCAATCTTCTTATAGCCTAGGCCATCTTTATGCAGAGCAACAATTCTTTTTTCAGATCTCAGAGAGTTCTTTGCCATGAGATGCCATATTGAACTTCCAGTGACCAGTAAGAGTGAGAGCGATAACACCAAATTTAACACACTTGCTCCCCACTCACACCTGAGATCTTGTAACACTAACGAGTCACATGACACACCGGGGAGGGAAAATGGCTAATTGGGCCCAATTTGGAAATTTTCACTTAGTGGTGTACTCACTTTTGTTGCCAGTGGTTTAGTCTCTTAGCAATCCACAAGTCACCTGGCTTTAGTTTATCAGATCCTTCCAAACACATAAATAAGTGTCAAAAACCTTAAAAGATCAGCAACATTCTCTGTGAGATCCGAGTGGAGGCCTTCAGCTGCTGAGACAAGTGAGCAACACACTCCCTAACCAAATCTCATGGGGAGAGAGTCCAATATCCACTTACGGGCTTAATAAAAAATATATGTAGACATTCAAGCCATAGTTTTCTAGTTTCCTACACTACTTTTTCCACTACAATGTAAGCAGTAGGGGGTGTAAAATAAAACCTCATAACTTTTTGTAGAGCCTCTCCCATTAAAATAGTTCCTCTGTTACTCTCTCTAGCTTCTGGGACTCTGTACTTACAAACTACTTTTGATAACACTTTTTACTGTGGCCTTTGCAGTAGCATTCCACTGGACATCCAGAAAACATGTTCATACAGACAAAATGCATACTCGTAAGATCCTGACTTGGGCATCTGGATATCTTTTTGTAATCTCTGGAAGGGAAGTTCAGCTTTTGGTAACACCTTTGGTAACAGGTAAAACAAGAAGTGGTATATTATAAAAACAACTGTGGAGAACCCTGGCGCTATCCCACACTTATTTACTAAGATAGCCATAACTGTTTTTGACTGATGACACGGTCCATGTGTCATGCTGGAGGGAATAGAGTGGCTGGCAGACATAAAAGATCACCCTTTTCCAAAGTCCTCTTTCCCCTTTTCCAAAGTCCTGTTTCATAAGAAGTTGTCCCCCTGTGGACCACTTGTTCTTCTCGTTCTGGGGTCCTTAACCACTTGCCGACCATGTCACGCAGATATACTGCGGCACAATAGCTCTCCTGGGCGAAATCCGGTATGGGTACGTCGTACCCTTTTTCGGCCACCAGAGGGCATGTGTGTGCGCGACACACAGCAGGGGACACGAAGCGCATGGCCTGCGGGCACGATCACCGCCAGCCCTGCGCGATTGCGTGCACGAGCTCCAGCACAGGGATTTGTGTGTGTAAACACACAAATCCCTGTGCTGTCAGAGGAGAGGAGCCATATCGTTTGTTCCTACTAAGTAGGAACTAGTAGCTCCTAGTCAATCCTATCCCCATACAATTAGAACACAATGAGAGAACACACAATTAACCCCTTGATCGCCCCCTAGTGTTAACCCCCTCCCTGCCAGTGACATTTACACAGTAATCAGTGCATTTTTATAGCACTGATCGCTGTATAAATGCCAGTGGTCCCAAAAAAATGTCAAAAGTCTCCAATCTGTCCGTTGCAATGTTGCAGTACCGCTAAAAATCGCAGATCACTGCCATTACTAGTAAAAAAAAAATAATAAACATGCCATAAATCTTTCCCATAGTTTGCAGATGCTATAACTTTTGCGCAAACCAATCAATATACGCTTATTGCGTAGAAGAATATATATTGGCCTGAACTGATGAAGAAATTTTTTTTTCTTTTTTAAAAATGGGGATATTTATTATAGCAAAAAGTAAAAAATATTCTGTTTTTTTTTTTTTTCAAAATTGTCACTCTTTTTTTGTTTATAGTGCAAAAAATAAAACCTACAGAGGTGATCAAATACCACCAAAAGAAAGTTCTGTTTGTGGGAAAAAAAGGATGCAAATTCTGTTTGGGTACAGCTTCGAACGACCGTTTAATTGTCAGTTAAAGCGATGCAGTGCTAAATTGTAAAACGTGCTCTGGTCTGGAAGGGGGTCAAATCTTCCGGGGCTGAAGCGGTTAAAGTTTAAATGTTAATCCCAGCTCTACTGGGCCAGAACTAGGGTGGAATCTGAGCTGCACAGACCCGGCAAGTGTCCAGGGCTGTTATGCTGCCATCCTTAGACGCCTGGTTTTCTTCCATGTGTGAGTTTTAATGTTAGTATCGCTACCTCAGCAGGAAGCTAGAGGGCTGAAGACGGCCAATCAATTAACTTAGCATGCTTGATTGGTTTACCTGCCGAAGTAAAAACAAACTTCTGGCCCTTCAATCGGAACCAAAATCACTCTAAATCTGTACTATCTATATAAATATATATTCTTTTAGTTGCTCACAGACTTTGCTAAAGCATGGCTCTCTGCTTCTTGATCTAGGGAAGAAGGATCCAATGACTCTGAATACAGAGCATCCTTCTGGGTTGATAAACTGCATACTCAGTATGGGTATTTCCATCCTCAGTATAAAACTGGGATCAAACCTACAAAAAATGTAATATCTGGGTCTTCAGGGAGTGTGTCCTTAACTGAACTAATGGCAAATGATTCCTACATCATCAATTTAACATGGGGTTTTTCATTGTCTCCAGCATCCTCCAATACAGGCATTAAGATGGCTGGATTTAAATGTATGCATTTTTCATTGTTGGATTTGCACATAAGCAACAATATAATACTGTTTGCAATATTTGCTGCACAGAATAACAACAAAAGTCCGATGGAGCAAAGTCTGATCGTGTGTACACAAAAGCATCGGACTTTTGTACAAACTACAGTACGCGGCCGCGAGAATGTTTCCGGCGAGAACCCATCGAGCTGGTTCTCGATGGTACAGATGTACTGTACATCTCGCGTTGGCTGCAATAGGAAAAACACATTTTCCTATTGCGGCGAGCACGAGAGGGAATTCCCCTCTGGGGGCATGCCAGGCCCTTAGGTCTGGTATGGATTTTAAGGGGAACACCCTACGCCGAAAAAAACGGCGTGGGGTCCCCCCAAAATCCATACCAGACCCTTATCCGAGCACGCAGCCTGGCCGGTCAGGAAAGGTGGTGGGGACGAGCGCCCCCCCTCCTGAGCCGTACCAGGCCGCATGCCCTCAACATGGGAGGGGGCGTCCTGCTTTGGGGGAGGGTGTTTTGGGGCGCCCCCTCCCCCAAAGCACCCACCCCCCATGTTGAGGGCATGCGGCCTGGTACGGCTCAGGAGGGGGGCGCTCGCTCGTCCCCACCCCCTTTCCTGACCGGCCGGGCTGCATGCTCGGATAAGGGTCTGGTATGGATTTTGGGGGGACCCCCACGCTGTTTTTTCAGGCTAATTCTAATCAGGACTCGAAAGAAAGCAAACATGTAATGAAAACATTACTAGTGTGGTGTGCACAGTGAGTGCAGTGTGCAGTACATACAAAATAGAATACAAGAATATACATATCTTACAAATTTCCTTTACAGACTGAAGAAATGTAAAAAAAAAACAAGTTTAAAACAAGTAAATATAATATACCTTCCTATCTATTTAATAAAGCTAGTCCCAAAGGAATTAAAAATAGCTAATGTTGATTGAGAGAGTTTGGTTCTGCTTTAACTACAGTGTTGTATGTCGCAGGGTTGTATTGATCTCTGATCAAGTATTCATGATGATATGTTTTTTTCATGGTTAATCTGAATGGGGCTACAAATAGCAGAGCCTTGAAATGCCTTTTTTTCCCATAATCAGAAGGATGTTTTAGCACTGCTGTTTAAGTGCCACCTAATGTACCTAGGCTCTTCATGTGTTGCATTAGAGGGCAGGTTTTGGTCTAAGCTTTGACAGTGTAATAAGAAGCAGTATTGGAAGGTTCTGTTTCCTGAATAATGAATGTAATTTCAACAGGCAGGTTAGAGTGCAAGCTGAAGACTACGTAATAACAAAAGGGAGTATTGCTGTCATAGTGTGCACTCTGTGAATTAAATTGCATTTCTTTTAACAGGCTTTCCAAATAGTATTGTTGGATGTATGAACATAATAACAATAATTTAGAATCTTTGCTACATAGTTTCAAGGCTACTAAAAAAGCACTTTGTAGAACTTTGATATCCAGCTGGAGAAAATTCAGCTTGTGGAACAGTAAAATTTCAATATATTACCGAAGACCAAACCAAGATGGACTTGTAGATCTTTATACTCTAAACTCTTGGTCATTGAGCTCTTGGTCATAAACCAATCATTAAATAAAAAAGGATTAAATGACATTGTGCATCTTTTTAGATTTTACTGTTCTGACGGTTAGTTTGGAAAGTTAAAGTATACTTTTTTTTCCTTGTTTTCAGTTTTGGATTTTGGATAGCGTATGGAATAGTTATACGAATGCAACAGGGACTGAGAAGAAATCTCTCCAAAGTGAGGGTAAATCCCCTTTTAGAAACCAGTTACTGGAATATATGTTTCCACTAGAATGTTTCTTCTCCCTTCCTGTTCGCCCCGTAAACACGGTCGGAATTTCCGACAGAAAAAGTCCAATGGGAGCTATTCTTCGTATATTCCGACCGTGTGTATGCCCCATCGGACTTTTTCCGTCGACAATTCAGACAGACTTAGATAGAGAACATGTTCTATATTTTTCCGACGGAACAAATTCCTATCGGGATAACCGTCTGTATGCTGTTCCGACGTACCAAAAATGACACATGCTCTGAAGCAAGTACGAGATGTCGTACGTGTTGTACGTCACTGTGTTCTTGACGGTCAGAATTTGGTGTGACCGTGTGTATGCAAGACAGCTTGAGCGGAATTCCGTCGGAAAAACCTTCAAAGTTTATTCCGACGGCAAAACTGGTAGTGTGTACAGGGCATTAGGGTGACAATGGTAAAATTCTGGATTTCCCATCACTTCCCATCACTGTTGCCAGGACAAATAAAAGGGACAAATCTCCCCAGCGGAGACACAGAGAGCAATAAACACTTTACAGTGGCTTTAGCGCTTCCCCACTATCCAAAACAAAAATGAAAGCTTTAAATATACTTTAGGTAACTTGCTTCAGACATAATATATAACTAGATAATGCTCTAACAGCCTGAGAACTACTGGATTTGGCCTTTGCTATTTTCGAACAGTGGAAATCAATATCATGTAAGTCAGACCTGCTTGGCATTGTGGCGTTTCAATTACTGGTGAACTCGGCCTGCCCAAGATCAGCTGGGAGAGGTGTGCCCAGATGTAATTGCTCTTCAAGCCTTGTTCCCAACTGTGAAGAAATAATTGTTCTGAACATATTGTGGCATGTGCCTGTTTAAACCCTGGCTGAATGACATTTAGTTTGCTTAAAAAAAAAAAAATATGTATAATAAAGTGTTGTGTTTTTTTTTTAATAAAATACCATTTGAACCCTTTTCATCCTTTAGTGACTGTTGTCCAGTACATATTTAGGTCAAATAGGCCTTTTCTATTCTATTTTGCAATATATAAATTTAGGATGTCAGTGCAAGTTGGACAGATTCCCTATTCCTTTTCACTAATCAGTAAAAACCATGCTAACCAGTGTAAGCTTCTGCAGCTGCCTGCCTGCCTTCTGCCTGTCTGAGAACACATGCATTTAGCAGTCCAGAGGGGTGAAGAAGTTTTAAAAAATGCTAGCACTAGCTTGGTATTGGCTGCTTGCCATCAAAATCTTCATGTCAAGAAGTCTAGCACATGATAATCTTCTCCAGCCACAATTGGTACATTGGTTTTTGGTTTAATACCGCTTTATGTTATGCCAGAGCATGTAACATATATAAAGTAGGTGTTATGTCAATTTGGCTTCAAAAGTGGAAACACACTTTAAAATGGTTTGCTGTACTATTAGGATAGGTGCAGTATAGAATTTCCAAATAATGCCTTGAATATAAATGATATTATGACAGGAGTATGAGCTACTTTTTATAAAATGTTCTGTCATAACGGTTATTGTTAAAAAAAAAAAAAAAACAGCTGTTAAATGTTAAAAAATATATATTAACAAAGAAAACAATGCAGTGCCTCCAAATACATAATATTACAAACTTAAACTGCATAAGGATGGGGGTGGATGTGAAATAACTATAGCCCTACATAGGTACTATCCCAACGAGAGAGTATAAATCAAGAGTAATGATAGGATGGGGTGGGACTTTGTGTGTATCTTTGTAGGGTCTAAACAAGAGTATATACCACGTTAAAAAAAACGTATTTAACCGATTCAGCCCCGGAAGATTTTACCCCCTTCCTGACCAGAGCACTTTTTGCGATGTGGCACTGCGTCGCTTTAACTGACAATTGCGCTGTCGTGCGATGTTGCACCCAAACAAAATTGTTTTTTTTCCCCACAAATAGAGCTTTCTTTTGGTGGTATTTGATAACTTCTGCGGTTCTTATTTTTTGCGCTATAAACAAAAAAAGAGCGACAATTTTGAAAAAAAAGCAATATTTTTTACTTTTTGCTATAATAAATATCCCCCAAAAATATATAAGAAAACAAATTTTTTCCTCAGTTTAGCCTGATATGTATTCTTCTACATATGTTTGTTAAAAAAACCCACAATAAGCATATATAGATTGGTTTGCGTAAAAGTTATAGCATCTGCAAAATAGGGGAAAGTTTTATGGCATTTTTATTATTTATTTTTTTATTAGTAATGACGGCGATCTGCGATTTTTATTGTGACTGTGACATTATGGCGGACACATCGGATACTTTTGACACTATTTTGGGACCATTGTCATTTATACAGCGATAAGTGCTATAAAAATGCACTGATTACTGTGTAAATGACATTGGCAGGGGGGTTAAACACTAGGGGGCGATGAAGGGGTTAAGTGTGTTCTAGGGAGTGATTCTAACTTTGGGGGGATGGGTTTCCACTCCCATGACAGCGATCACTGCTCCCGATGACAGGGGGCAGTGTTCTCTGTCATGTCACAAGGTAGAATGGGGAAATGCCTTGTTTACATAGGCACTTCCCCGTTCTGCGGCTCTGTGACACGATCGCCGGGAGACCGGCAGACATCGAATCTGCCGGTCCCGCGGACACAGTCACGCTGTACGTGGGGGGCGCGCATGCCCGCTAGCCCCACCAATTAAAGGGGACGTACAGGTATGCCCATTTGCCCATCGCTGCCATTGTGCCAATGTATATCGGCGTGCAGCGGTCGGCAAGTGGTTAAACTTTATTTTTCATGTATTTAAAAGCATATGACAGTTACACAGATACAGTTAATAATAATTGGGTCCAGGGCATGCTGATCCTGGTATGATGGATCAAAAAAGTGTGGCCTACGCGTTTCGCTGGAACCCCGCTTTGTCAGGGCCTTGAAATAGCACAAAAATACTAGAGGTATTGCAGTAACCGGAGAGTACAATATTGACAGTTGAGTTATAAATCGATTTTAACAAATGTTAACATTTTACATAGATATAAAAAACATAAAAAAGCATTGACTTTAGGGGTTTGTGAAAATATTCACAGTTAACCATTTTAAGGTTAATACAATAATTCATTTTTTAATATAAAGTTACATACAGACTATTTGATATCCAGCGGTATCTCATAAATAAGGGGCAAGCCAAAAAAAGGCTCAGAGTCTTTGCAAATGATAAGATTACAAGATGAAAAAACATTTTACAATTGTTAATTGGTTTACCTTTAAAACTGTGAAACTTAGAAGACTTGACAACCTGGTCCAGTGGAAGAAAGGCCTGGGGAGCCCGTGGGGATAACCTCCCTATGCTCACTGGGGCAGTTAGGGCAGACTCCTGAATGCATATGATAATAGTATCAATATTCATGCTGATGGTGTATTTACAAACATAAGTGTGCAGGCCAAAGATTTTAATTAGAGGTCATACCTGATGTTAAAAAGGGAATCTTCATATAGTTACAGAGATTCCAGGGTAAGGAATGCACATATTATGGATAAAAGGAATATTGGGTAACCATAGGTAAATGGTGCATCAATTTATCTTTGGATCCTCAAATCTCCACAATCATGTACATATAGAGTAGTCTCAATATGATCTGACATGGAGAGAGGAAAAAGGAAAATAGATGATATTCTATTTAAAATAAAGCCAGCAACCAAATAGGGAATGTTTTAAAATCCAACAAATGGATTCTTACCTGTTTCACTTGGTAAGCCTGTCTTCTTCCAGCGTCAGCACACAAGGGGGGGGGGGGGGGAGGACCGCTGAGTGGAGGCTTGCACAAAGAAGGGTATTTATACATATGTCTGGGAGTCTGCCATGATTGCTGGGGGAGAAAATGGGGGAAGGATCCCTGAGGCAGCCCGCGTTGCCCGGATAGTGGATCCAGATAGGTTCCTTGGGATCCGGAGGGACGGGGGAGGGCTCTGAAGGGGCCAAGTGAGGCACATGCTATATCTAAAGCATGTGCCTACATGATCCATAACCTCAACTTGCAGGTGATACAAATCAGTTTAGAGAGACCGAGGCCACACCTGTGAGCAGAGGGTGGAGCACAATAGGCTCAGCGCCGGAAATGACGTGCACCGGATGTGCGTCATAAGCACTGTATGCGTTCCACAAGGGCGGAAGTGGGGAAAACCAGAAGTGGGGCAACCTGGAAGTTGCCCCAGATCATAATCCTAGATGGAGAAATTTTGTGCAAGGAAACGCCTCTGTGGGATGACAATTGTGTCCAAATGTAAGAGAGGTCCCGCTCGTGAAAATTACACCCAGCAGGACCTCTAAATCCCTCAGGCAGTGGACAGACACGGCAAGGCGAAGCTCATTGGACTGAATGAGGTGTAATAAAATCTGTAAATAAAAAAAAAAGAAAGAGAAAGGGGAAAAAACACAGAGCAAATATCAAAAATAACAATAGAGTAATACAAATATATAATTTAATCTAATAAAACATTTAATATTCATTGTAGTAAAAAAGCAAAAATATATATATGGAGATATGTAACCTTAAATTAACCTGTCCCTAGTCTTTCATATGAGGCAACGCTGGACATTTATACAGTGTTTGCAGACACCCAGAAAACATATATATGTTGTATATGGCAGCAGGTGTATAGTGATACACCCCTCACATCTCATTAGT
Source organism: Aquarana catesbeiana (assembly GCF_042186555.1). Taxonomy (NCBI): domain Eukaryota; kingdom Metazoa; phylum Chordata; class Amphibia; order Anura; family Ranidae; genus Aquarana; species Aquarana catesbeiana. The sequence goes on from NC_133328.1 coordinate 185,890,524, forward strand.
CTCATTAACAATGTAATTTTAGATTATAAACGAGTGCATTATGTGAAGTAAAAATAAGAAGAAAATAAAAATAAGAATAAGTAAATACCTATGAATAAGAGGGGGGGAAGGGAAAGAGAAGGGGGGGGGAGAAGGGAAGGGAACTGAGGGGAGGGGGAAATGGGGAAAAGGTGGGGGAGAAAAAGGAAGGGGGGGGACCTGTAAAGAAGGGGATTATGATGGAAAAACATAAAGGGTTATTCGCTGTCAGTAGAGGTCAGATGTCTAGAGAAAGGGGTTATAACTAATAGCATCATTTAACCCCGGTGGTCTGGTAGCTTTTAGATTAAATATCCATTTGGCCTGTAAAATTTTTTGGTCAAAATCACCCCTTCTCTTACTGGAGAGTGAATTCTGGCAAGTACTTGGAATTTTAAAGGATCTGTTTTATAATCATGGAATTGTGCAAAGTGTCTGGGTATAGGTTTTTCAATGATTCCTATTTGTATATCTGTAACATGATCCTTAATGCGTTTCCAAAAAATCTGTTTTGTTTTACCCACATAGTGGCTTCCACAGCCACATGTGAGCAAATATACTATGCCAATGGTGTCACAATTTACAAAATGATACATGGTTAGATTTTCACCTGTAGGCAGGTGAACGCTCTTCCCTGGTTGGATAAACCTACAAAGGTCACAATTTCCAATTTCCGCTCTGGGGGCTTTCACACTGGAGCGGTGTGCTTACAGGATGGGAAAAAAGTCCTGCAAGCCGCATCTTTGCAGCGCTATAGGATCGGTATATTCACCGCTCCTAAAGCGCCCCTTCCCATTGAAAACAGTGGGGCTGCACTGCAAACCCGCCGGCAAAGCGTCGCTGCAACGGCGCTTTGCGGGCGGTTTTAACCCTATTTCGACCGCTAGCGGGGGGTTAAAACCACCCCGCTAGCGGCCGAATAGCGCCTCTAAAACGACGGTAAAGAAGTGCTAAATATAGCGCCGCTTTACCGCCGATGCTCACAATGCCTCAGTCTGAAAGTAGCTTTAGAGATGGATCATCTCATAGGAAATGCCAATGTGTGCTCAAAATGGATTTTAGAGCTTGATGTTGATTGGTATACTTTGTAATGGGTCATATACCTTGTGAGTCAGAGGATGTTGGAGTTTCTCCCTGAAATAATAGTAGGTCTCTGGGGTTATCCTTTGCATTTCTATAGGCCCTTTTTAAAGATTTCTTACTGTAGCCTGGATCTAGGAAACGTTTCTGTAGGCAAGAGGCTTGTGCTTCAAAGTCCTCTTCGCTGCTATAGTTGCGTTTAGCTCGTAAATATTGTCCCTTAGGGATGGATTCAATTAGATGAGAGGGGTGGGCACTGCACAAATGCAATAGAAAATTACCCTCTGTATCCTTGCGGTAAAGGTTGGTGGTTATTGCTCCTTTTTCATCCTTGTGTATAATGAAATCCAGTAAAGGAAGAGTATTGATATTCCAATTAAGTGTAACTGATAAATTATAATTGTTATGATTTAGCCTTTCAATGAATGACACAAGGTGCTCAGGCGTCCGTGTCCAAAAAATCAATATATCATCGATGTACCTGCACCACAACAAAGTGTGGCACAGGTACATCGAATAGTGGTCCGACGCAAACACCTCATGCTCCCACCACCACCCCCCCCCCCCAGGTACAGGTTGGCATACGATGGGTCACACTTGGTCCCCATTGCTACCCCCTGCACCTGGAAGTAGTGGGAGGTGACTGCGTTGTGTGTCAAAATAAAATACATTTCAGTGATGAAAGTATTATACGGAATAGTGTTGAGATCCCTTTCATTAAGAAAAAGTGAAGTCATCATGACTCCCTTGTCATGAGGAATACTTGAGTATAGGGCCTATACATCAATTGAGGCCAAAATTGTGTGAGTAGGGACAGATAATCCCTCCAGAACTGTGAGTACATGAATAGTATTCTTTAGGTAGGTTGGTAAGCTTTCTACATGGAGGCGTAGATAGTCTTCAATTAAAGAGCTAGCTTGTTGGGTTAAACTACCTATCCCCGAGATAATTGGTCTTCCAGGTGGGTTTTGGTGGGATTTGTGAGTCTTAGTTAGGGCATAAAAGATGGGGTTGATGGGGTGGTGAACTTTCAAGAAGTCACTTGTGTTTTTAGAAATTAAACTTCTGGAGAAAGTTCCATCTATGATTCTGAAAAATTCCTGTTGGAAATCATGGATCCATGAAATTGGGATCCTCCAGAATCTTGTGGCACATAGCCATGTAGTCTTCTGTGGTTTGTATGACAAGGTTGCCTGCCTTGTCTGAGGGTTTAATTATTTTGTCTTGTCTCGCTTTGATACGATTTAGGGCTAGTCTTTGGGTAGAGGTTAAATTTGATTTGTTAGATTTTTTATGTAATTTTTGAATATTTTCAGTTGTTCGATCAACAAATGATTTGAGGTTGGAATTAGAAAAGGATGGAAATTTTCGTGACTTGTTTTTATATTCAGGGGGTGTAAAATTAGGGTTGTCTGATTCTTCTGTACTGGTTAGAGCCTGATACATCTCTCTAGGGTCATCCCATACTCCCCCTTCCTTTTCCAGCTGTTCCAGAATTTTCAACATCCTATAGTCCATGCGGGACCATTTTATGTTAGGGTTCTTCTTAGGGTGAGTAGTTTGGTCATGCCAGTATGATTTAAAGTTAAGCTTTCTAGCAAATAGATTGATGTCTTTGACACATTCAAAATGATCCAAATCCCATGTTTTGTACAGAAATTGAGTCCTAACCCTAGGACCTCAAGTTCTGTTGTTGTAAAGGTATGTTGGGTGAGATTAATTACATCAAAAGTTCCTGATTGAGCTAAGTGGAGCGAACTATAAATTGGTCTATGTGACTTTGTGCCGTGTTGTGTGGTGGTCTGGGGGTCACTGGTGTTTTGTCAAATTTGATTGTCTAGGTTGTTTAGGAGTGGCGCCAGTGGCTCCACTTGGGTAATTTTTACCCCATGTGTCTAAAGAGGTGTGTGCGACATCTTCCCCATCGAGAGGTGGAGGTGTTTTACGTGAAAGTGAAAATACACAGGAAGACATGGATACAAACCGCACTCAAGCACAAAAATGTAAAACACCTTCTACCTCTCTATGGGGAGGATGTCACACACACCTCTTTAGACACACGGGGTGTGTCCACCACCTGAGGGATTTAGAGGTCCCACTGGGTGTAATCTTCACGAGCGGGACCTCTGTTACATTTGGATACACCTGTCATCCCACAGAGGCGTTTCCTTGCATGGAATTTCTCCATCTAGGTTTCCGATCTGGGCCAACTTCCCTCAACATGGGGGGTGTGTGCTTTGGCCCATGTTGAGGGCATGTGGCCTGATATGGTCTGGGGGGGGGTGCTCGCTCCTCCCCCCCTTTCCTGACCTGCCTGGCTGTGTGCTCGGCTAAGGGTCTGGTATGGATCTTGGGGGGTAACCTCACGCAAAATTTTGGCGGGGTTCCCCTTCAAGATTCTCAGCACACAAGTCGCACCGCAAGTCAGATCATCTTGATCCAACTTCTGGTGAGACTTCTTTTCAAATCAATGGGCTCCCATAGGGAACCATTGATTTTGAATAGAGACATAGAAACGCGGGACGGTGCAGAACGCTGTACATACAGCGTTAAGCCCCGTTAAATCGCGTTTAACACCGGTGTCTGGTGTTTTTACAGCTCTAGCGCTGGAGCCTCAGAACGCACTGGTCCTGGGTTTTTTATGGAGCTTAAAAACGCTTATGCCACTTACAGCTGAAAAACGCCATGGTGGGCATGAGGCCATAGGCTAGCATGAAGAGGCGTTTTTAAGCTGCAAAAAACACTCAAAAAAGTGGCTGTAAAAATGTCTGTGGGCATAAGGCCTTAACATAAATCAGTGTAAATAAAAATCTAATGCAAAAGAGTCCAAAATATGTGATAAATATCACCGCAAAGAAAGTGTCTTCCACCAGCTAATGAAAATCCTCTCCACCATGTGTGAGCAACAGAACTAAAATGCACTCACTGGCATTAAAGCTGCCAGAGAAAAGCAGCAGCATGCGCGTTTATGTCAACAGGATCCTTCACTCGTGGTTAACCAGCTCCATTCTCACAATCTTCAGGGGGCGCTAGTACGCGTGGCCTGAAGACATGCTTGCGCATGAAACACGTTGGACACGCTGACATTTTGCCGTCCCTTCCATGCTTGGAACTGGCGGCTCTCTTTGTTAGTGCATGGTTTTATTTGTCATGACAATTGTTTTATTGGCATTTGGATGAAGCCTTTTACTTTTTTATGTGGAATCTATTTTTTCTTATAAATATACTACACTATATGTGGTCCCCTGCTTGTGGCTCTGTGTCATCAGTGCTCTTTTCCCCAGACAGTATCAAACAAACCTTCTGACTGTCTCCAGTGATGAGAAGCAGTACTGCAGGGCGACTCCATTGTGAGAACGGAGCTGGTAACCACAGGTGAAGGATCCTGTTGACACAAACACGCATGTTGCTGCTTTCCTCTGGCAGCTTTAATGTCGGTGAGTGCATAGTTCTGTTGCTCATGCGTGGTGGAGAGGATTTTCATTAGCTGGTGGAAGACACTTTCTTTACGGTGATATTTATCATATATTTTGGACTCTTTTTTGCTTTGGACTTTTATTCACACTGATTTATTTTTATTATCATTTTTGAGTATTGTGAATGCTTTTTGCACATTATGAATGCTGTGTTGATAGCACATTTTTTAAAGGGGTTGTAAAGGCATAAGGTTTTTTATCGTAATGCATTCTATGCCCCGGGTTGTAGCTCCGTGTCTGAATGGACACACAGAGCGGTGACTCAGCTCGGGTGCCCCCATAGCAAGCTGCTTGCTGTGGGGGCACTGAACAGAAGGGAGGGGCCAGGAACACAGATGAGGGACCCGAGAAGAGGAGGATCCAGGCTGCTCTGTGCAAATCCAGTGCAACAGGGAAGGTAAGTATAACATATATTTATTATTTTTATAGGAAAAAAAAAAAAAAGTCTTTACAATCACTTTAAGTTTGTAATATTCTATATTTAGAGGTGCTGTATTGTTCTCTTTGTTGGTTTGTTTGGGTACTGTATATTTACCTATTGCAAGCTGCCTATTTCTTTTCTTTAGCGTTGACCCCCTTATTATGTTAAAAAATTATATTAAAAATGCATCTGGAGACCAAGAAAGGGCTTGAAAATGCTGATGGAGTTATCTACCCTCACATCTTTGGAAGTAGCGTTGTAAGTTTAGATGTTAGTATGATTGTAAGTTTTAATATTACAGTAATTATTTCTTTACCCAGCATTGGGTTTGTATTCTAGTTGTAGTTTTTGGTAGATGTGTCCTTGCCATAGACGGTGATGCAGACTGAGCCCACTTGATGGAGTTGCAAAGTCCCATGCAGCTTTCTTATAGCATCATTTCACAGCTCCCTTGCTCACAGGCGAGTTGACAGCATCAGCTTCACCATCTGTTTCATTCCCCAGTCTCCACAGTTGTGTTCAAGGTGAAGCATAACTTGTGAGGTTCATGCTGATTCTTCAAACTTGTTGTCACAAGCTGGAATACCGAATGACATCAGAGTCCCTAAACACTCTTCCACTTAACAAGTGAGCTTCCCCTTCAACACTTGCTGGAATTCTATTTATAGAGCTACAGTAAATACAATTCATGATTTAGAGTATAATAGTGACAAAAGCTAGATTAATCTTTATATTCATTTAAATAATTAAAGCAGTATTAAACCCAAAAGGACACATTTATGCACACATTTAGTGCAACGTAACAATTCTCAGATGTGGTGGCTGTATTCGTTTTACATTTTTAGGCTTTCTTTCTTCTATTTTCACCTGGTGATCCAGCCAGTAAGTCTGTTGTTTTTCAACAAAAAAGCTCTCTTGCAGTTTCAAGGATGAGACAGACCATTTAACACTGGCATGAGTGCTTCAAATAATCAGTTTTTATTCATTTTTTAAAAACCTTTATTCCAAATAGAAAAAAAAACAGTTTGCTTTAACTGATTGGAAAGTACTAGTTGGAGTTTGGCTTCAATTTGTTAGTATCTAAATCTGTTAGTTCTTCTAACACTCCCCTCCCCCCAGATTGACAATGCTGCTGTCCAAATCTGCCCACTGTACTTTCATCCAGAGTGGTGTCTGCATAAAACAAGAAGTTACTGGCCAGATCACCAGGGGAAAACAGGGGGGAGACCAAAAAAATAAAAATATAATGCAGCTACCGCATCTAATGATTGGTAAGCTGCAATATATTACATTTTTGGCTTTGGGTTTAATAACGATTTAACTTCATGTATTAGTAATTATTTCAGTAATTCAATTCAAAAAAGTGAAACTCCTATATTTTTTATAGATGTGTTACACACAGAGTGATACATTTCAAGCATTTTTTTCTTTTAATGTGGATGATTATGGCTTACAGCTAGTAAAAATCCCAAATTCAGTATCTCAGAAAATTAGAATATTACATAAGACCAATAAAAAAAAATAATTTTTAATACAGAAATATTGGCTTACTGGAAAGTATGTCCATGTACAGTATAGTATGCACTCAATACTTGGGGCTCCTTTTGCATGAATCAGGGAATCAATGCAGCATGGAATAGAGGTGACCAGCCTGTAGCACTGCTGAGGTGTTATAGAAGCCCAGGTTTCTTTGATAACGGCCTTCAGCTCATCTGCATTGTTAGGTCTGGTGTCTCTCATCTTCCTTTGACAATACCTCACAGATTCTCTATGGGGTTTAGGTCAGGCGAGTTTGCTGGCCAATCAAACACATTGATACCATGATCATTAAATCAGGTATTGGTACTATTGGCAGTGTGGACAGGTGGCAAGTCCTGCTGGAAAATTAAATCATCTCCATAAAGCTGGTCAGCAGAGGAAAGCATGAAGTGCTCTAGAATTTCCCGCTAGAGGGCTGTACTGACTTTGGACTTGATAAAACACAGTGGACAAACACCAGCACATGACGTGGCTCCCTAAATCATCATGGACTGTGGAAAATTTTGCATTTCATTTGGAAATCAGGGTCTCAGAGTCTGGAGGAAGAGAGTCTGGAGGAAGAGTGGAGAGGCACAGAATCCAAGTTGCATAAGGGCCAATGTGAAGTTTCCACAGTCAGTGATGATTTGGGGAGCCATGTTATCTGCTGGTGTTGGTCCACTGTGTTGTATCAAGTCCAAACTCAGCACAGCCCTCTACCAGGAAATTCTAGAGCACTTCATGCTTCCCTCTGCTGATTAGCTTTATAGAGATGCTGATTTCATTTTCCAGCAGGACTTGGCACCTGCCTACATTGCCAAAAGTACCAATACCTGGTTTAATGATTATGGTATCACTATGCTTGATTGGCCAGCAAACTTGCCTGATCTAAACCCCATATAGAATCTGTGGGGTATTGTCAAGATGAAGATGAGAGACAACAGACCCAACAATGCAGACGAGCTGGGCTTCTATAACAGCTCGGCAGTGCCACAGGCTGACCGCCTCCATGCCACGCTGCATTGATGCAGTAATTCATGCAAAAAGGAGCCCCGACCAAGTATTGAGTGCATACTATACTGTACATGGACATACTTTTCAATAAGCCAACATTGCTGTATTAAAAATCCTCTTTTTTTAAAAATTGTTTCCTTTTTTTTATTGGTCTTTTGCAATAATCTAAGTTTCTGAGATACTGAATTTTGGGTTTTCACTAGCTGTAAGCCATAATCATAAAAATTAAAAGAAATAAATGCCTGAAATATATTGCTCCTTGTGTAACGCATCTATATAAAATATAAGAGTTTTACTTTTTGAATTGAATTACTGAAATAAATTAATTTTTGATGATATTCTAATTTTATGAGATGCACCTGTATATGTATGGCGCTGTGTAAATGAATGCCGCTATATAAGTACCTCTAATAAATAATAATAATGTTAATAAATATGATTGATACAATGTTTGATACAAAGTGTTCAGTACGTTCACTTGTTTGTTATTTTTTGTTTATTTACAGGAGGTTACCACATGTTCAGCAGATTATTACAAATGGACTCAGTATCTGTTTGCCAAAATGTATGAATCTGGACTTGTATACCAGAAAGAGGTAAGTAACAGATAAACTGCTTGTTGAAATTTTTTGCCATTTGTATAACATTGGGGAGATTTGCTTTCACTCTCTGTCTTAAGATGAGCTTGGACACCCCCTTAAACTCCTTTCTAGCTGAATGCCAAAATCTGCTATATTTTTTTTTTTTTTTTTTTACACCTGCAGGCCGTGTGTAGGGGAGGGAATGACCTGGCCCGCAACTCCTTGGAGTTTGAGTTGAGATGAGTTTGGAAGATGCCCAAGCTCATCTCTATCCCTGTCTCATAGCCACAACAGGCAGTCATCAGGGTCCCCACTGGAAGATTTCTCTTTTATTCCTGGTATGGTGACCACTAAAAAAAGAACAAATACAGAGAGTGAATCTTCCTGCTGGGTACACAGACAGAAATGAAAAATGGACAAGTGTTCTAATCTCTCTTAAGACCCCTTTCACACTGAGCCGCGGCTGCGTTAGTGCTAAAGTGCCACTTGTTTTAGCCGTGCTCTAGCACTGTTTAAGCGGCGCTAGCGGGGTGCTTTTAACCACAAAGAAGGGGTTAAAAGCGCCTGTGTTGCGGCGCTTCCGAAACGCTTTTCAGACCCTTTGGAAGCGCTGCCTATTCATTTTGATGAGCAGGGCGTTTTGGGAACGCTGTATACAATGCTCCCAAACCGCCCCAAAGATGCTGCTTGCAGGACTTTTCCAAACGTCCTGCAAGCGCCAGTGTGAAAAGACACACTGAAATGAATAGGAGACGGTTTTCAGGCATTATTTAGGGGCTATTTCTAGCACTAAAACTCTTGAAAACCGCCTCAGTGTGAAAGGGGTCTAACTCTATCTAAAACAAAAAAAAAAAAGTTTTGCCTTCAGTCGTAACCTCAGTTAAGTGTAACCTCACTTCAGTTGTTGCATCCCAAGGTCAGTTATATTTATTCTATAGATTTTAGCAAACGTCGCTGTATTCTGACAGCAGAGGACACCCTGTGTGCGTTCTGGGAACCACACCTACACAAATGTTATATTGGAATACTGCAGCTATGCCCTGTGAATGTGCCTTCCATCTACTTTATTTCAGGGATATACAACACTTTATTATTACAGATCAAGGAAGCCCTCATCACATTATAGGAGTTGGGTAGCTGAGCATTTTTTTTCTGGTTCAGACTTGCTAGGTAGAGTGAACACACACTTAGTTATTGTTCGAGGTTCTGTGTTGCTTAGAAACAGTTTTTCAATGGACAAAAACTGTTTTTCATCAAATTATTTTTTTCTCTTTCATTACCTTACCTTACATTACATAAAATCAAATAGAAAACTCGGACACAGACTTAGACTAAGTTCACACATGTCCGCTTCGAATTTCCAAAGCAGCGGTTCAGCTGCAATTTACATGCGGTTCAAATGCAAAGCTGGCGGCCACCGGCGTCTTTAACATTAGCTGGTTGTTAAGGAGCGTGCCAGGAAGCCGGCCGTCATGTCCCGAACAATAGGTGACTCCTCATCTGTCAGTGAGGTTCCTCGCTGACAGCTGAATGTACAAAAAAAAAACATTGCCGGCAACTAAATAATATTGTGAAAAAAAGGGAGTGGGGCCCTCCCAATCCATACCAAGCCCTTTCGAGTCTGGTACAGATTTTAAGGGGAACCCCATGGCAAAAAAACATTGCCGGCAATAAAAAAAAAATTGTGAAAAAAATGACGCGGTGTCCCCCCCTCCCCCCTTAAATTCATACCAGACCCTTATCCGAGCATGCAACCTGGCAGGCCAGGAAGGGGGAGGGGGAGAGGGGACGAATGAGCGCCCCTCCCCTCCTGAACCATACCAGGGCACATGCTCTCAACATGGGGGGACTGCCCCCCCACTTCAAAGCACCTCATGTTGATGGGGACAAGGGCCTCTTCCCCACAACCCTGGCCGATAGTTGTGGGAATCTTCGAGCAGGGGACTTATCGGAATCTGGAAGCCCCCCTTTAACAAGGGGACCCCCAGATCCCACCCCCCATGAGAATGGGTATGGGGTACCATGTGCTTAGCTGTGTCTATTCACAGCTATCCACATGTAAACAAACTTGCCGGTTATCGCTGTTCCTTTCCTCAGCATGTCGCAGCATGAAGGGAGGAGAGCCGGTAACTGGAAATTCTGACAGCACACATTTACACTGATAATCAGGGCACTGATCATAAGTGCCCTGATTAACAGTGCTGCCTGTCAGTGCCCATCAATGCCACCCATAAGTGCAGCCTCATGAGTGCCCATCAGCGCACATCAGTCAAGGAAAAAAATCAGTTATTTGCAAAATTTTATAACAGAAACTAAGAAAAACTTAGATAAAAATTTCATATGGGTACAGTGTTGCATGATCACGCAATTGTCATTCAAAATGTGACAGCGCTGCTGAAAATTGGCCTGGGCCTGAAGGGGATGAAAGTGCCCAGTTTTGAAGTGTTTAAATGGAATGTGGTGCGTTTCTGCAAAACTGAAAACACACTGTAAAACGCATTGGTGTCAACCTAGCCTAAGCATATAAAAAGGCCTGTGGAAACTAATTCTTTAGTCTTGCTAACAGGTAAAATGTGGACTAAGGTCTTGGGCTTTAGGTCACCCAAAGCTCTACAAAGTCTCAAGGCTCCTAAACCCAGCTCAGAACTTATCAACCCCTTGGTGCTGAGGGTATGCAAATATGCGGCCTCACTGGACTGGGCTTTTTTCCGTGTGGCTGCATATTCACATATCTGTTTTCGTGCTGGGAGTGGGCCGTGAGAGCGGGACACAGCTCCCGATTCCGGGTCACCTGATCTCTGTGATAGTCTGATTGGCTATCATAGTGATCAGTCACTGTGAAGCCTGCCCCCATGTTTTCTCTTGCTGGATGGAGGATAAAGATACACTGTATCTCTCTCTCCTTGCAGAGAGAAAAAAAAACAACCGTGTGTAAAAAAAATTAAATAAAATAAGAAAGATACAAAAAAATTAGAATAAAATAAAAAAGGGCTGTAGTATGGGTACAAACAACAACTAACACATATGTGGTATCACTGCGATCGTTAGGAGCAGGAGAATTTATTTTGGCTAAACTTAGTTAAAAAATAATCCTTTTTTTTTTTTTTTTTTTTTTTTTTTTTTTAACGTGGGCCAGTTTTCCTTTGATATATATATATATATATATATATATATATATATATATATATATATAACTATAAAAATCAAAAGATATTCATTACCGTTTACCACCCAATAAAAGCCCAATTTGTCTTGAAAAAAAACGTGGTATAATCTACCTGAATATGTACGGTTTTACTAACACATGTCAAAGATGAAAAATTGTGCTTAGGCATTAGGATTTGTTTTACCCTTAGGCACTAAGCGGTTAAGAACTGAGAAAACTCAACTGGTGCCATTGTCCATAGCAATCTGCTTCCAACCTTCATTCTTTCCCACACAGATTAATAAAAACAAAATTTGAAGATCATTGGCTGTGCTCCTGTTGAGACAAAGTTTGTTTCAGACACTGTTTATTAACCCCCACCTTCCAGTGCAACCTGCCGGTGCCCCCACAGTGCCACGAATCAGTGCGTAAGTGCCAGCAATCATTGCCACCTATCAATGCCCATGAGTGCCACCTATCAATGCCCACCAGTGGTGCCAATCAGTGCCACCTAGCAGTGCTGCCTATCGGTGTCACCTACCAGTGCCGATCAGTGCCCATCACTGCCACCCATCAGTGCCCATCACTGCCAGCTATCAGTGCCACCTATCAATGCCATTCAGTGCTGCCGATCAGTGCCACCCATCAGTGCCACCTCTCAGTGCCACCTCATCAATGCCGCCTATTAGTGCCCATCAGTGCCGCTTATCAGTGCCCATCAGTGCAGCCTATCAGTGCCCTTCAGTGCAGCCTAATCAGCGTACATCAATGAAGGAGAAAAATTACCTGTTTGCAAAAGTATTAACAAAATATAAAACTGTTTTGTATTTTATTTTAAAAAATGGTCTTTTAAAAATGTTTTTATCAAAAATAACAAAAACAGAGGCGATCAAATACCACCAAAAGAAAGCTCTATTTGTGGGGAAAAAATGATAAAAATTTCATTTGGGTACAGTGTTGTATGACCACGCAGTTGTCGTTCAAAGCGTGACAGCGCTAAAAGCTCAAAATTGGTCTGGGCAGGGGGGGGGGGTTAGGCGTCCAGTAAGCAAGTGGTTAAACTTCGCTTGCACTCTCCTGTGGCGTGATGATGTGACTTACGCGCGCAGACGTGGGAGTAACATCACCACAGCTTGGCCATTCAAGCAGCTGAACAGACCGCACCTGGATGGAAGACTGGGAGAGGATGAAAGCAGCCGTGACTACCAGGACACTATGTTACATGCAGAATCATGTGAAAAGCGCATGTCTAAATCGCGTAGTGGGAACACTCAGTTCTACTACACGATAATGTGAATGGGGCCTTAATAAACATGAATTAGCCTACAACTGTATGAAATTGAAAGGTAATAAGTTTAAAGTCTAATGCCGCATACACATGATCAGAAATTCCATCAGAAAAAACGTGGATGGTTTTTCCGACGGAATTCCGCTCAAGCTTGCCTTGCATACACACGGTCACACAAAAGTTCTCTGAACTTTCGACCGTCAAGAACGCGGTGACGTACAACACTACGACGAGCCGAGAAAATGAAGTTCAATGATTCCGAGCATGCTTCGAATTGTTTCCGAGCATGCGTGATTTTTTGCGCATCCGAATTGCATACAGACAAACGCATTTTCAGATAGGAACTTTTTCCAACCGAAAAATAGAGAACCTGCTCTCAGTCTTTTGCTGGCTGGAATTCTGCCAGCAAAAGTCCGATGGAGCATACACACTGTCGGAATTTATGACTAAAAGCTCACATCCGACTTTTGCTGGCATAATTTCTAATGGTGTGTATGGGGCATTACAGTATAATGTGTTTGTAAATTCTTTTTCTTAAAATAACAAACAAGTTTATACTTGCCTGCTCTGTGCAATTGAATTGCACAGAGCGACCCTGAACCTCCTCTTCTTTGGTCCCCCGCCGAAACATCTGGCTCCTCCTCTTCTTGGTTTGTCCACAGACACAGACAGTGTGGTTGGCCCTGCCCCCACTCCCTCGTCAGAAGATTTGACTGACAGCAGCAGGAGCCATTGTCTCCCTTTGCAACCAGGAAGTAAATGGAGAGAGCAGCTGCAGACAGGCACATTACTGGATCACGTGAGGACTCAGGTAAGTATTGGGGGGGGGGAGGTGAGGTGGGGCAATACTTTTAACTAAACATTTTTTTACCTTAATGCAAGGAATGGAATTTAGAACCACTTTAAGACCCCTTTCACACTGAGGCGCTTTACAGGTGCTATAGCGCTAAAAATAGCACCTGCAAAGTGCCTGTAAAGCGCCTCTCCTGTCACTCCCATGTGAAAGCCCGAGGGCTTTCACACTGGAGTGGTGTGCTTCTTTGAAGCGCTTTAGGAGCGGTGTATACACCGTTTCTAAAGCGCCCCTGCCCGTTGAAGTCAATGGGCTGCGCCACCGAAGTGCCGGCAAAGCTTTTACCCCTTTTTCGACCACTAGCGGGGGGGGTTAAAAGCGCCGCTAAAACGATGGTAAAGCACCGCTAAAAATAGCGGCGCTCTACCGCAGACGCCCAGGCTCTGTGAGTGTGAAAGTGCTTTTAAGGCAAAACTTTTTATTTAATTTTTTTATAGTGCAGGGCATGGTTAAATAGCTGTTTTTGCCATCTGTGTCTCATTTTAGGGATTCACTTCCTGACCTGTAGACTCAACAGGTCATTAGGGAATATCTTTCCAATATGAAGGACATCCCCTCTAAGTTGTTTCTGTAACAGGTGTTTGCATTGGAAGATTTTCTCTCTATTCCTCTTCTGGTGGCTGTTAAAAATTTGGAGTTTGCCCTCATTTTCATTCTTGGGAGAATAGTGATTGGGACAATTAGAGAGAGGAAATCCCTTTAACGGGGACACAAAAGCCTATAAAAACCTGAAAGTGGTTCTAGCCCCTGATCAATATTCAAATTAAAAAAAAGTCTTGCCTTTAGTTCTTCTTAATTTTTGTTTTGTTAGCAATTTCCTATTACCAGAAAGCTTTGTCCCCCATTCGCATGTCCCTTGCTTCAAATGTTGTGACAAAGCTGTTTTGGTGTTTCCTTGTAGAATTTGTCTTCTTTCCAAAAAGGAATTAATTTGGCCAACTCGTAAAGTCTAAATGAATCATAGTGATTTTCATCCAGGAGCTGGCGTTCTGATTGAATGAGCTCAGGAGAACATTTGTTCCTCTCGCTGTTATTATTGTATCTGGTTCCTGGCTGCCCATCACAGCTCAATGTTCTTTTTGCAGTTAATTAAGAGAGTTATTTTTGAAATTTTGATGTGCCTTTTGTTTGACTAATTACTGTCATGGTTTTTGAGAACCTGATCTTTAATAGGATCATGATAGCTGTAGCAGATTATTGCACAATGCACATATTTGCAGTATTTATTTTTCTTCCTTACCAATCTTAGTCTTTTGCACTCACCGTAAAGTTTTGTCCCCATTTGCATGTCCCTCTGCTTCGTATGTTGTGACAAAGCTGTTTCGGTGTTTCCTTGTAGAATTTGTCTCCTTTCCAAAAAGGAATTGAACTGGCCAGCTCGGAATGCCTGGATGAATCATAGTGTTTTTCATCCAGGAGCTGGTGTTCTGATTGAATGAGCCCAGGAGAACATTTGTTCCTCTTGCTGTTATTATCGTATTTGGTTCCTAGCTGCTCATCACAGCTCAATGTTCTTTTTAAGGAGGTATTTTTGAAATTATGCTGTGCATTCTGTTTGTTATATCATTGCACAATGCAGATATCTAAAATACAGATTTTATTATATAATGAACACCGTTATGTCAGTAAAGTAATATTGGGGGGCTGCCATTGTTAGCCTTTTTCTGAAAATGCTATTACTTCTAAGTCATTGACTTGGAATTATAATGCAACAAATAAAAGTCAGAATTCTGTTTCTTTATACTTTTTTAGATCATTGGCTCATAGTAATGAAGCCAAAGAATCAGCATGACAGCCAGATGTCTAGCAAAGGGAGAGGTCAGGACAGCTTCCATTTTTCTCTCATAACAGGTTGCCTTAAAAATTTTTCTTAAAGCCAAAACTTTTTGGACAGAGTCTTGAGGAGTTAAAACCTGAGTCAGGTTTTTATTGTGGTGTGTGTTCCAGTTGGGCAGAATTACGCTCACTATGTCCTATGTGTCCTGTTGAACACTGTCATCGGTACTAAAAATAGGAAAAACGTAGAGTTGTCACCTGAACTTAAATAGAGGGGAAATGTTCTTATGGGGACACTTACTTTGGTGACAGGTCATCATTTCCTGTTGTGCCTACAGGACAGGAAGTGAAAGGAGCTTTCTCAAATGGGACATAAAATGGCCAACAAAAATCTGATCAGGGTTATAACCATTTCCATCCTTTCCAAAACATTTTTGGCTTTAAATCTACTTTAAACCATTTTTTAAAATAATATTAATATGCAAAGTAATCAAACATTAAAAGGTTTAATGATGTTCACAAATGCAGTATGTATGGTACTTAGAATTAAGCACTGCTTTGTTCTTTTTATTCCACTTTATGATAAATAGCTGCATCATCCAAACAAAAAGAAAACAGAAATTGATTTATCTACAGAGCTTACACATATCTGTTTTTAAATAAACCTGTCAGCAGTTTTAAACTTTAAAGTATACAGCTCTTCAAGATTCCTGTTATGTTCTTATTAGCCAAAAGGCATCCTATGTGCCTATTTGAAACTAGAGTGTCTTTGTTATTGACTTCAAGGTATAATCCCAACCAACGCCAAAGACAGAGTTAAAAGGGACGTTAGGGAATCAAAATAACCAAACATATGTACTCATGTAGATGGCTGCTGCAGCTGTCCCCCATCGCCTCTGAGACTGGGAACTGAGTGATCAAACACAGCTGATGGTTCAATTCTTGGTCTTCAGTGAGCAGAGAGCTGGTGACTGTTAGTCACCAGCTCTCTGCTCTACCCCGCCATCGCTCACTGGAGTGCTGGGCTGTGGAGGGGGTTGAAGCATCTGGCTCAGGCTCTCAGCGGTTTGCTGAGAGCCTGAGCCATCTGCTGGTCCAGGTTTCTGGGTGGATCCTGACTGTAAAGTTGGGATTGATCCAGAGCCTAGACCGGCTGAGTGACGTCAACGAACTTTAGCCCACTGTCAGCTGAAAATGGGTCACAGGTGTGCAGAGCGAAGTGCACTTCTGTGATCTACAGGAGAAGTAGGGCCAAAAGAGCTTTAGCCCTACGTCTCCTTTAATAACTCTACCCCTGCACCATCTTTTCTTTTTTCTCTCCTGTCCAAGACTTGCAGGACTCCTCGCACTATTTCTAGATTTAGGTAATAGTCATTCTACCTTAAGAGGACAGATTAATAAAGTTGTACTCTCACAGGTTCATGATACCTCAAGAGAGTTGTTAGTTCTGTCTTGGACCAAAAACATACACAGTAATTATTCATGCTGTCCTTGGCCACTGGGCTATTCTCTATTCCTAGAGTGTCCTCTAAGGTCCTGAAACCCTTCTGAACCTCCTATGAACTCATACAGGTGTACTGATATTTAAAAGATTCTTCTCCCTCTATTTATTCAGAAACATCCATAGGACAGTTTACATGTTACAGCCTATGGCTGGGTAATCATCTCCCAAAGTGTTGCTCTCCAACTCCAGCTTTGTCTGGAATACTTGGGCTTATTTCTACTCATAGCCCAAAGACAGGTCTCTTTGTGCTAGAAGATGTTGATTATGCACAAGTATTCTGGGCCTCGGGAAGTCCTCTCAAGGTTTTCCTACTCGCCCAATTTCCCAATACAGACATCGAAAGTAATACTTAGTATCTTCCTTGCGCTGATTATATTTGTGTCCAACAAAGCAGGAAACTCAACCAATCCTGTGCATGGGGGGGGGGGGGGGGGGTCATTCCTAACACACCAATAATAGTGCTTATGGAAAAATCCAGCTTTGCAAGTCCCTGGATGAGGCTACCTGGAATAGTATTTGGCCCACCTCTTCTGAATGCTCTCAGAATATCCTTGCTCAGAAAATTTTAACTGCTTTCCCGGTGGTACTTGAGCCCTGATCGCTTCAATTGATTTGCTCCCAGTGTGTCTCTGATGTGTTTTCAGGGCTGTAGAGAGCGTGGAACTTTGCTTCACATCCGGTGGACCTCCCCCAAGGTGATCCACTTTAGGACCCAGGTATACACAGTGATCAGAACTGTACTGAATGGACATTTGGCCTGTGATCCATGGGAGGCTTTGCTTCACAAGCCTTTTGCAACACTGTCTGGAAATCAGGAAAATCGTAAGCTTTCTTTTACTGGCAGCTCGCCAGACACTGGCTAAAACTTGGAAACAACAATTTCTTAATCTTGCAGGGGTTAAGCAACGCCTGATGGGGACTATGGTACAAAAGAAGCTCACCTCCATTTTGAATGACACCCATGCCAAATTTCTGAAGGTGTAGGAACTTTGGGTTGCCCACAGCGACAGTTTGAACCTGGTCCGATCTTTGCTCTCGACTTTGCTGGCCTGCTATTTAGTGCCGATGCCACTCCCACCCCTAGGTTGTGGATTGCATTTCTCCAATAGGTGAAGCAGACCTTGTACAATAGGACTTTCTCCTACTTGATTACATCACCACAGCCCGCAGTTATTCATTCTGTTTGTTGTTATGATGTCGATGACTCTTCTGTTTTGATTTGCTCTTATATGCTTCCTTTTTGCTCTTTCACTTACACTGGAAATGTTTTCATTGTTGTCCTGTGCTATTAAAAACTGTTGAAAACTCTAATAAACATTTTTGTAATGTAAAAAGACAACTTCTTGCTGGGGATCAGATTTACATTCTTTTGCAGCTCAAGAAAACAGAGTTGCCAAAGGTAGTCTTCTTATCATCATCATATGGTAATGATGACTCTATAACCCTTAATTCGCTTCGACAGGGTCACCCATCTAGGCCACAATTAGACCCTGTCACAGTATGTAAACATACTTTACTCATCTGCTGGCTTACCAGATCCAAGACAGCCTAAACAGACTAGATTCAATTTGTGATGAAATCTCCACTTTACAGATATCACCCCACTTAACACCCCATGTCCACAGGTACAATCAACACTCTCCTTCCTAAACCCTGCTACTATAAATGAGGTTGCTAAAGTTATTTCTAATGCCCACCTGTCCCCTGGACCTAGTTCCCTCTCAAATACTGCGGTCATCCTCTGACTCTATCCTACTCTCTCTAACACACATCCAATCTCTCCCTCTCTTCTGGCATCTTCCCCAACTCTCTAAAACATGCACAAGTCACCTCCATACCTAAAAAGCCTTCCTTGGAGATTACCAATCTTTACCTACTCCCCATCTCCTTGCTCCCCTTTTCCTCCAAACGCCTTGAACGCCTGGTCTATGACCAACTGAGTTACCACCTCATTAAGAATAACCTCCTTTATCCCTTTTAGTTTGGATTTCACCCTCAACACTCCACAGAAATTGCTCTCCTAAAACTCACAAACGACACTAACAGCAGTAACCAATGGATGCTATTCTGTACTCCTACTTCTGGACCTTTCGGCTGCCTTTAAAACAGTTGACCACCCCCTCCTTCTCAAAAAAACTTTACTCCTTTGGTCTCTGTGACTGTGCACTTAGCTGGCTTTTATCCTACCTATCACAGCATACCTTCAGTGTCACTTACAATTCTATTTTCTCCTCTCCTCTTCCTTTCTTCAAGGGTCCCCCAAGGTTCTGTTCTTGGACCTCTCCTGTTCTCAATCTACACCTCCTCCTTGAGTCAGCTGATAGCCTCCCATGGCTTTCAATATAATTTCTTCATTGACGACACCCAAATCTCTCTCTACCTCTCAGCTCACTCCATCAGTCTTTTCACGCATCACTAATTTACTAACAGACATATCAGTCTAGATGTCACACCACTTCCTCAAACTCAACCTGTCCAAAACCAAGCTCATAATATTTCCTCCCCCATGTGCCCCTTCCCCTGACTTCTCTGTCAAGATCAATAACACAACCATCGACCCATACCCGCATGCCAGGGTGCTAGGTGTAATCCCGGACTCTGAATTCTCCTTTCTGACCCTCATTCAATCACTTTTCAAAGCTTGCCACCTCAACCCCTGCAATATCTCCAAAATACACCCCTTTCTAACCAATGACACCACAAAGCTTCTAATTCACTACCTAGTTATCTCTTGCCTCGACCATTGTAACTCCCTCCTTATTGGTTTACATATAAATAGGCTAGCCCCTATTTAGTCCATCATGAATGCTGCTGCCAGACTCATCCACCTTAAAAACTACTCAGCGTCTGCAAATTCCTCCATTGGCTGCCACTCACCCAACAAATTAAATTAAAAATATGAACAATAACTTGCAAAGCCATCAACTCTACTCCCAGCTGAATCACTTACCTAGTCTCAAAATACCAACCAAATCGTTCTCTTTGTTCCTGCCAAGACCTCCTGCTCTCTAGTTCCCTTGTCATCATCTCCCATGCTCGCCTACAGGACTTCTCCCAAGCCTCTCCTATCCTTTGCAATTCCCTACCCCAGTTTGTTCAACTATCTCCTATCCTATCCAATTTTAGGCGATCCCTGAAAACGTTCTCTACAAAGACTATTCTGCCTCCACCTAGCAACTGTACTTTTATATTCTCCATCAGCTCATCCCCTACAGTTATTACCTTTTGTATAACTTGCTCCCCCCCTCTGATTCCTACTGTATTGAATTGTATTTGCAAACTGTTGGCGCTATATAAATCCTGAATAATAGTAATGACAATAATAATAATGTTATCGTCCCTTGTACACTTCTCAGCGATCTTTCAATCCAGAGATAAACATTTTCATCTGAAATAGTCTATTTCTATGTCGAATGTGCATTATTCTTGATGTGTTATACCTTGTCTCTATATTTAGCAAGTTACTCTTGTTGTAACTTAGACATAGGATTCCATAGCACTGACCTCAAAGGTCTTAATTGCTCCCTGGCCTTAACCACTTGACAACTGGGCACTTAAACCCCCCTCCTGCCCAGACCAATTTTCAGCGCTCTCACACTTTGAATGACAATTACTCAGTCATGTAACACTGTACCCAAATGAATTTTTTGTCCTTTTTTTCATACAAATAGAGCTTTCTTTTGGTGGTATTTGATCACCTCTGGGTTTTTTATTTTTTGCGCTATATATGAAAGAAGACCGAAAATTTTGAAAAAAAAAAAAAATTTTTTTTAGTTTCTGTGATAAAATTTTGCAAATTTATTAATTTTTCTTCATAAATTTTGGCCACAATTTATACTGCTACATATCTTTGGTAAAAATAACCCAAATTAGTGGATATTATTTGGTCTTTGTGAAAGTTATAGAGTCTACAAGCTGTGGTGCAAATCATAAAAAATTGATCACACCTGATGTACCGACGGCCTATCTCATTTCTTGTGACCCGAACAAGTCAGGAAAGTACAAATACCCCCCAAATGACCCCTTTTTTGAAAGTAGACATAGTAAGATGCATGGTGAGCTTTTTGATGTTGTCATTTTTCCCCACAGTTCTTTGAAAAATTAAGATTTTTTTTTTTCCCACAAAATTGTCATTGTAATAGGTTATTTCTCTCACATGGCATGTGTATACCACAAATGACACCCCAAAATACATTCTGCTACTCCTCCTGAGTATTATGATACCACATGTGTGGGATTTTTCACAGCCTGGCCACATAGAGAGGCCCAATGTGCAGGGAGCACCGTCAGGGGTTCTAGGAGCATAAATTACACATCTAACTTGTTGACAACCTATTACATTTTTGAAGGCCATGGAGCACCAGGATAATGACACGTGACACTGACGTGGCACTGATGACAGATGGCACTGATGACACGTGACACTGATTACAGATGGCACTAATATGTGGCACTGATGGCAGATGAAACGTGGCACTGATGACAGATGACATTAATACGTGGCACTGATGACAGATGCCACTTATAAGTGGTACTGATGACAGATGACATTAATACGTGGCACTGATGACAGATGCCACTTATAAGTGGTACTGATGACAGATAACACTAATACGTGGCACTGATGACACGTTACACTGATGACAGATGGCACTGGTCCATCCCTGTGCCTGGATTTCAGAGACCATGCACCCCTACATATTGTTAGGTTCAAGAAACACCCTAGTTCCATCACTAGCGTTACATCGGTATCCTTTAGGACAAAGAAACAAACTCGTCCTCAGGATACCGATGTCCACTCTATTAACAACACCCATCCCAGCTCCTATTCCCCCCAATATAGTGCTGAATACATCCCTCCTCTTTCGGTTACTCTTCAGAAATAAGCGTCCTGAATGCCTTCTGTGTCCGCACATCTCTGGGGGTAAGCCACTGGTAAAAATGACTGCACTTGATTCAGTGTATACTCAGCACAGGGTAATAGGCTTTTATCAATCACTGTGAGATGTTGAAGTGCCATGTGGTGAAGGCATACTGTATCCTGGTAGCCAACGTTTGTTCTCTTTATCTACGGAGCATGCTCCTGTGTGTATTCACTTGCATTACCTGTGCAAGGTTCCAACCTCTCAGGTGAGACCTCAACCAGGCGTATCTCCCCATATCCAGCTCTAGTGTCCCACATGTCCAGTAACCGAGAACCTCTCTGTAGGACTGCCAAGATTGAGACACCTCCCCTACAAGGAAATTTTCACACCATTGCTGTGTCACCTGGCACCCTCTGATCTAGCCAACAGACACCTTATTATATGCATAAGTGCCAGCCTCCTGGGTACCTGCACCATATTAATTCAGTTATGTCACACATTAAAAACCTTTCCTTCTTTCAATTCCTCCTTCAATTCAATTCCATAAAATAAAAACATATTTTACATTTCTTGTTCTGACGGATTGGATAGGTTATATTCCTTCCCCGACTTCTAACCCATTGCACTTGTATTCACGGTACATTTGCATTCATAAATGACAGTAGAGACTCCGGCAAAATGTTTCACCAGTCTTGTGGCTGGGCAAAGTTTTTCCGATGAAGCATTAGCACTAAATTGTCCATAAGAAAAAGAAACCTTATATTGCAAGTGTCCTGAATGTTTATCAGAACAATTTTGTGGTGTGGTGTGGCACAGACAAACTGCCAACCCGATGAACATCTTTCATCTCTGTTCCAGAAACCTCTCCAGTCTCACTCCACCAGGACTCTGGAAGTGAAAAACAAGAGCAGAATCAAATTCTTATCCACAATATCTGCTTGCTTGCTATGTTTACTCATAGTTCCCTCCTTGGAACCTAGGAACTTAGTATTCCTGGCTTCTGCAACTCTGAACAAATTATCAAAACAACCATGATTTTTTTTAGGATGAACCCACTCTAAAATGGATCCCCATTGTATGAGCAAAAATTTAAAAAAATGAACGTGAATGTTGCTTCTCAAAAATTTTCATTTTAAACGCTAAAAAGACAATGCATTTATCTATACCATAAGACCTATACACTACTCCCCTTTCAGATGAACAAAGCCTAAACCTTTTGGAACTTTTTCCATCTGAATGAAAATAAAAACTAAGAAAGAAAGAAAAAAACTACAATAATGCCGTGTACACACGGTCTGACTTTTCAGCTACAAAAGTCCGACAGCCTGTCCAACAGACTTTCGACGTACTTTTGGCGGACTTTTAACGGACTTTCTAACGAACAGACTTGCCTACACACGATCACACCAAAGTTTGACGGATTCGTACGTGATGACGTGCACTGGACTAAAATAAGGAAGTTGATAGCCAGTAACCAATAGCTGCCCTAGCGTCAGTTTTTGTCCGTCGGACTAGCATACAGACAAGCGGATTTCTGGATCCGGCAGGGTTACGACGTAAAGATATGAAACATGTTCCAAATCTAAAGTCTGTCAGATTTGCGACTGGAAAAGTCCGCTGAAGGTCTAGTGAAGCCCACACACGATCGGATTGTTCGCCGGATTTGGTCCGTCGGCGTCCGTCAGACTAGTCCGGTCAAAAAGTCCGACAGTGTGTACGCCCCATAACTCCAGCGGCTAGAATGGCTTCCTGCCAACTCTTGTCTTAAACAAAATGTATTCAGCTGCTAATTTAAAACATGGCCAATCACCACTCTTTCAGGTAGACTAAACCTCACATTTTTTCCACCTGAACAAAACAAAAATAAAATAAATGAATAAACAAATAACAAAAAAAAAGTTAAGGAGCCAAGCTTTTGTTCGGCCTTGCTTCTTTCAGATGAATATTGTGATATGCTACAAAGCTTTGATGTTCAACTTGTTATATTCCAGACAGGCCCCAAGAATGCGAAGCTTTGGTATAACCATAGTTCATATTTCAAACACCTCTTGTATTCATGAAATAAAACATGTTGCCTTCCAACACCGCGCCTGCACAGTAATGGCAGTCTTCTTTTAGATGCAGAAATGCGGTGATGCAGGGGGGCGGTGAGAGACAGTGGCATCTCCAGCTTTAATATTTAGGGGGGGCACATGAGGGGACAGGGACAAAAGTAGACAAAACTATAAAATGCAATTATATATACACACACACACACACACACATATAAATACACAGCGAGCAGCCAGGTAGAAGGGAGGACAAAGTGGGAGCAGCCAGGTGGAGGGGAGGACAGGGGGGATATAGCCAGGTGGAGGAGAGGACAGGGTGGATGCAGCCAGGTGGAGGAGAGGACAGGGTGGATGCAGCCAGGTGGAGGAGAGGACAGGGTGGATGCAGCCAGGTGGAGGAGAGGACAGGGTGGATGCAGCTAGGTGGAGGGGAGGACAGGGTGGATGCAGGCAGGTGGAGGGGAGGATAGAGTGGTAGCAGCCAGCTGGAGGGGAGGACAGGGTAGATGCAACCAGGTGGTGGGGAGGAAGGGATGGGAGCAGCCACTTGGAGGGGAGGACAGGGTGGATGCAGCCAGGTGGAGGGGAGGACAGAGTGGATGCAGCCGGATGGAGGGGAGGACAGGGTGGGAGCAGCCAGGTGGAGGGGAGGACAGGGTGGGAGCAGCCAGGTGGAGGAGAGGACAGGGTGCATGCAGCCAGGTGGAGGGGAGGACAGGGTGCATGCAGCCAGGTGGAGGGGAGGACAGGGTGGGAGCAGCCAGGTGGAGGGGAGGACAGGGTGGCAGCAGCCAGGTGGGGGGGAGGACAGGGTGGATGCGGCCAGGTGGAGGGGAGGACAGGGTGGATACGGCCAGGTGGAGAGGAGCACTGGGTGGAAGCAGCCAGGTGGAAGGGAGGACAGAGTGGATGCAGCCAGGTGGAGTGGAGGACAGAGTGGGAGCAGCCAGGTGGAGGGGAGGATAGGATGGGAGCAGCCAGGTGGAGGGGAGGACAGGGTGGATGCAGCAAGGTGGAGGGGAGGACAGGGTGGATGCAGCCGGGTGGAGGGGAGGACAGGGTGCATGCAGCCAGGTGGAGGGGAGGACAGAGTGCATGCAGCCAGGTGGAGGGGAGGACAGGGTGGGAGCAGCCAGGTGGAGGGGAGGACAGAGTGGATGCAACCAGGTGGAGGGGAGCACAGGGTGGGAGCAGTCAGTGATAAGGTCCTGTTCCTCTATGGAAGCCTGCATCCCCGCCCCCCTCACTCCCCCCCCAACCTGGAGGTAAATTCTTACCTTGGGGATATATAGTAGAATAACTGGCACTTTCTCTCTGGCTCCCTCCACCCGACAGCCTCGTGGTCCCTCTTCTCCTCTTCTCCTTTCACATTCCTCTCTGAAAGAGAGCTGCTTGGCTCAAGGAGAAGGTGGGGTGGAAATCACCCGCAGCTGAGACTCTGCCTGTGTCACTCCCTTCACAGAGCCTGTCAGTTTCGACACCGCTGCCCTGTGTCCTATGGCAGCAGCGCTGATGGAATGTGCAAGGGGGATCGGCATCAGCACAAGCTACAGTAAAAAAAAGGCATTTTAATTGGGGGGGCACAGTATAATGTCGCCACTGGTGAGAGATGATGTCATCTCTCTGCACGCTTACCCGCAGGGGCGGCCCGCTAAGTCACTGGCAGCCTCTACACTATTTTCAGGGGGGGGGGGCAATTGCCCTGGCCCCCCCCCCCCAGATCCGCCCCTGCCATGGAGAAGTAGGTAAAGGAGTATCATTTACCACTGTGTATATGCCCACATGTGTGACTCTATAGTTATGTGGGCTGCACGGATAGGAAAAACGAATTAATGAAGTGCTTAGAAGGGAACTGAAATATAAGCATGCTCAGTAGAGGACACCAGCTGGTCTTCACAATCTCAGCCTGCAATGAGGACATAGAGAGGATAGGGAGGAACAGCTAAAGACAAGATGGACCAGGTATGTTTCACTCATCACAAAAGAAATGGTTTGTGGCTTTGTGAGTATGCACACACTCTGATATAGCATGTAATGAGTGTTTTTTTTTTTATAGTCTGGGTTTAATAACACTTTAACCCAGGCTAATTATTGCTCTTTCTTCTGTAATACCAGGATCCAAAGCATATTGCCAGGGATTTTCCCTTCATCACTGATTATAGTAACCAGGTTCTCAGGCATAATAACCCTACAAACAGAAGACATAAAATCCTTTCCAATAGAAAATTTCCATATCCGCAGGGCCTCCTTCTGCCTTTGCTTCACATACTCTGGCATTACCACAATGTCTGTTAACACAGAAATTGGAATATATGAAAAGAGTTCTGAGTTTATTATTCTACCCATGGTATATCTGGAAATGTTGGTTGCCTGATGTACAAACAGAAATTTTTGTGCTCAGAACACAGTTTTTTGGTTGATCTTCCATTCAGAATCCCCAAGAACTGGGTTTTATGTCTTTTTAAGTAGACTGGTCTTCCACCTGTCCTTTCTTCAAAGATTATAAAAGAAAAGATACTAAAATAAGCAGAACAAAATAGAATCCTGTCTTCACTCTTGGCTCAACCTCCTTTTTGTGTTTTTTGCACCTTAATTTTGGGTTCTCTGCTTGGCAGAAACCACCCTCTGACCATATCAAAAATACCTCTCAGTGTATCTCTCCTTTAGCAAGCCCTCTGTTTGGTTTTCACACCTTTGGGCCTGCCTCGGTGCCACCTGTGCTCTCCCTTGAGGAACCTTTCCCAATTCTCTTTAACCACTTGCTGACCGGCTCACGCAGATATATGGCGGCAGAGTGGCACCGCTGCGTGAATCGCCGTACTCCTACGGCGGCTCCTTTAAGAGCCATAGGAGGCTCACGCTCGCCCGCTACACGGCAGGGGCGTCAATGCGCATGGCTGGCGGGCACGATCACCACCGGCCACCCGTGATCACGGGCACAAGAGCCAGAATGAGGATTTGTGTGTGTAAACACACAAATCCCTGTTCTGACAGGGGAGAAGAGACAGATCGTGTGTTCCTACTAAGTAGGAACACACGATCTGGCTCCTCCTCTAGTCAGTCACATCCCCTCACGGTTAGAAACACACTTAGGGGACACACGTAACCCCTTGATCGCCCCCTAGTGTTAACCCCTTCCCTGCCATTGACATTTATACAGTAATCAGTGCATTTTTATAGCACTAATTGCTGTATAAATGTTAGTGGTCCCAAAAAAGTGTCTGATCTGGCCGCCACAATGTCGCAGTCCCAATAAAAATCGCAGATCACCGCCATTACTAGTAAAAAAAAAATAATAATAAAAATGCCATAAACCTATTCCCTATTTTGTAGACGCTATAATTTTTGCGCAAACCAATCAATATAGGCTTATTGTGATTTTTTTTTTTTTTAACAAAAATATGTAGAAGAATACAAATTGGTCTAAACTGATGAAGAATTTTTTTTTTTTAAATTTGGTATATTTATTATAGGAAAAAGTAAAAAATATAGGTTTTTTTCAGAATTGTTTTTGTTTACAGCGCAAAAACATAAAAATGTCAGCTAGCTGCTGCCATAACAACGACATTCCCCTTCAAAGTAGCGACGTAAAACGACAGCGGGCGTTCTGTAAGTGGTTAAAGAGACTCAGTGATATATCGCAAAAAATGTCATAGTCATTAAGGGGGCAAATCCTTCCAAGGCTGAACTGGTTAAAGTGTTTTTTACCCCAAAAAAAAAATGTATCCTTTTCTCTTAAAGCATGTTGTACAGCACAGTGCTTGTGCTGTGTCATTTGGCCCTTTGTAACACCTGAAATACCTGGCTGATCCTGCCAGTTTTTACCCTCCCCTCTGTACGCTGATATATCAGTGCTGCTGAGCCCAGACACCGTGGTCAGCATACATGCCTCTGTTGACCGCTGCTATCTGCAGCTCTCCTGGGTCTTTCTCTGTCCTCCTCCCCCCTGCCCTCCCTGCCTGTCAGCTCTCATTAGTGCTGCTCTGCTCCTCTTCCTGCTGCTTCAAAACTATCTGACCTTTATATCATCCCCTCTGTCAGATAAAAAGCTGTATTGTAGTGCCTGTGCTTTATTAAAAATTCTCATTAGTGGCAGCCTGCCTTTATTCTCATCTTTGCCAGATGGATAAATTGATTTGCCTCAGGGGCCTACTACCGTTTTATTAATCCCCCTCCAGCATTGTTTTGAGCTCTTTTCACAAATTTGTTGGAAAACTTTGGGCCGGTCTATTATCATGCCTACAATGCCTGCCATTATAGTTCCACCACTTGGTCTGCTAATTACATCTTCCTGTCCTAACATTTACAAGTCCAATCCTTGGTGGTGGTAGTTCCAGCTATGCTGCTTGCAATAACCCTGAGAGGCGGGGTTAGCTAACCTTTATATGTGGGGGCCCTGTTGGCACAGTCCTGTTGCCTGTTATTGCCTACCCTGCTGTACTGTACGCTAAGATATGGAATTTGCAGGTAAGTCAAAATTCCTCCCTTTCTTTTGAAAAATACACATTTGACAGTCCCAAATTATTAAATGCTGTTTCCAGTTTAAGAAAAAATGCATAGGATTGCAGGACTGCTATATAAGGAGAATCTTCTGCCAAACTGTTGACTTTGAAGCATGTATACAGTACATGTTTTTAACAAGCAATAAGTAAGCTTTTAAACAATCCCTCACTGAGTTCTGTAGCTGCAGGCATTGTAAGGAGGTGAAGACCAACTACAAAAATTTTCTGATTAAATCACCTGTTACTTCAGATCATGTTATTCATTTGTAGCCTTTCTTTATTGTTTACATTCTGTAAAGGGACTAAAGGATTACAAGAGAATAGATTTATGCTCTGACAGTAGATGTGCTTTTCTTATTGCAGGCCTTGGTGAACTGGGATCCCATAGATAAGACAGTGCTTGCCAATGAGCAGGTGGATGAACATGGTTGTTCTTGGCGCTCTGGAGCAAAGGTGGAGCAAAAGTATCTGAAGCAGTGGTTCCTTAAAACTACAGTTTTTGCAAAGGTATGACGTATCACCACAAAAATGGAAATTACTTAAAAAGCTTCTGATTATAGTGGATGCGGCAAAAGTGAACTTCTCATAGTAAAATGCAAGATAAACTAACACAACTAGGTGATTGCTGTTACTGCAATGTAACTGTACCTGTCATGTACAACATGCTTACTGTGATTTTTGTTTTTTCCTAAAAGAAACCTAAAGAAAATATAAAAAAAGGCATCTCCTGCTGAGCTGTCCTTTCAAAGATGCTAGTTGTCTGGCATTTTCATCCAATGACTTTTCAGTGTTGTCTGAGTTACTGACCTTGAACAAGTTCTGACTTCACTCTGGCTTTTTAATCTACAGTGGATATAAAAAGTCTACACACCCCTGTTAAAATGTCAGGTTTCTGTGATATAAAAAAAAATAAGACAAAGATAAATCATTTCAAAACTTTTTCCACCTTTAATGTGACCTATAAGCTGTACAACTCAGTTGAACAACAAACTGAAATCTTTTAGTTGGAGGGAAGTAGAAATAAAAAAATAAAATAATGTGGTTGCATAAGTGTGCACACCTTTAAACTACCCTGTTTCCCCGAAAATAAGACCTAGCGTGATTGTCGGTGATGGCTGCAATATAAGCCCTACCCCCCAAATAAGCCCTAGTTAAAGTCCTTGTAGGTCTTATTTTCAGGGTAGGGCTTATTTTCAAAGAAACATTGTAGGGCTTATTTGGGGGGTAGGGCTTATATTGCAGCCATCACCGACAATCACACTAGGTCTTATTTTCGGGGAAACAGGGTAATACTTGGTTGAAGCACCGTTTGATTTTATTGCAGCACTCAGTCTTTTTTGGGTATGAGTCTATCAGCATGAACAATTTGACTTGGTAATATGTGCCCACTCTTCTTTGCAAAAACACCCCAAATCTGTCAGATTGTGAGGGCATCTCCTTGCACAGTCCTCTTCAGATCACCCCACAGATTTTCAATCAGATTCAGGTCTGAGCTCTGGCTGGGCCATTCCAAAACTTTAATCTTTTTCTGGTGGAGCCATTCCTTTGTTGATTTGGATGTATGCTTTGGGTCGCTGTCATGCTGAAAGATGACGTTCCTCTTCATGTTCAGGTTTCTAGCAGAAGCCTGGGGGATTTGTGCCAATATTGACTGATATTTGGAACTGTTCATAATTCCCTCTACCTTGACTAAGACCCCTGTTCCAGCTAAAGAAAAAGAGCCCCAAAGCATGATGCTGCCACCACCATGCTTCACTATGATTATGGTGTTTTTTTGGTGATGTGCAGTGTTGTTGTTGTTTGCGCCAAACTTATCTTTTGGAATTATGGCCAAAAAGTTCAACCTTGGTTTCATCAGACCATGACACATTTTCCCACATGCTTTTGGGAGATTTCAGATGTATTTTTGCAAAATTAACCAGGCTTGGATATTTTTCTTCGTAAGAAAAGGCTTCCATCTTGCCACTCCACCCCATAGCCTAGACCAGGGATATGCAATTAGCGGATCTCCAGCTGTTGCAGAACTACATGTCCCATGAGGCATAGCAAGAATCTGACAGCCACAAGCATGACACCCAGAGGCAGAGCATGATGGGACTTGTAGTTTTGCAACAGCTGGAGGTCCACTAATTGCATATCCCTGGCCTAGACATATGAAGGATACGGGAGATTGTTGTCACATGTACCACACAGCCAGTACTTGCCAAATATTCCTGCAGCTCCTTTAGTGTTGCTGTAGGCCTCTTGGCAGCCTCCCTGACCAGTTTTCTTCTCGTCTTTTCATCAATTTTGGAGGGACATCCAGTTCTTGGTAATGTCACTGTTGTGCCATATTTTCTCCACTTGATGATGACTGTCTTCACTGTGTTACATGGTATATCTAATGCCTTGGAAATTCTTTTGTACCCTTTTTCTGACTGATACCTTTTAACAATGAGATCCCGCTGATGCTTTAGAAGCTCTCTGCGGACCATGGCTTTTGCTGTAGGATGCGACAAAGAAAATGTCAGGAAAGACATGCTAGAACAGCTGAACTTTATTTGGTGTTAATCAGAGGCACTTTAAATGATGGCGGGTGTGTACTGACTCCTATTTAACATGAGTTTGAATGTGATTGCTTAATTCTGAATACAGCTACATCCCCAGTTCTAAGAGGTTGTGCACAATTCAATTTAGTTATTATCATTAAAGGTGGAAAACGTTCTGAAATTATTTATCTTTGTCCCATTTTTTTACATCAAAGAAAATTGACATTTTAACAGGGTTGTGTAGACTTTTTATATCCATATATGCTTATTCCCAGTCAATAACTCAGAAAGGTTTAAAACTAGAAACATGAAAATAGCAAAGACAGCCTATGTGGTGGCACAAGGATGGGGATTTGTACTTTTTTTTTCAATTTAGGTGTGAAAAAGTTAATTAAGTGAACATTTTATGTACTTTCACACACACTTTTTTTCTGTTTGAATGAATTTACAGTATATGAATTCTAACATTTTAACTTATAATTTTTTATATAGAGCGCTTCCTTAACTTTTGGGTATTAAGTATATCTCAATTTGAGTGTAAAGGGTAATCACAGATTTTACATACCTTGTATGTTCAGCATTGTAGGTGTAAGAAGTTTTGACTTTGGATTTAATTTTTAAATTCGCTCATTCTAGGTGTGTCCACTTATAAAATATATATATAAAAAAAAAATGGAGCACAGGAAGTTCTGGATGTCAATCATAGCTACATGTTCGTATACACCATTAAATTAACTTTGGTTTAGTGATCAACATTAAAATATATGTATAACCAAAATTTTTTTCTAGCTTTAGATACAATAGGGAAGGATTAGAACGACTGTCAGCTTTTATTGCTGTCTGTGTGCCTGCTTAATAAATTTACCCTGTCTATTTTTTTCTGGTGACCATTGTCGCCTAAACAGAAAGTGAGGGAAAATCCAAAATTTAGTTATCACCAGAACTAGAAATGAGGGTAAATCTCCCAGTGGGGATGCCTACTGTCTAAGAGTCATTTCTTACACTTTATAGAGCTTTCCTCCCACTTCCTGTTAAGTCTCTTGGACAGGAGGCGAAGCAAAATCTCCCCAGAGGAACACAGACAGCAAAAATATACTGACAGAGGTTTTAACCCTTTTCTACTGTACTAAAAAAAGCTTTGTCTATACATACTTTAAGGACATACAAAATAACACTTCTAATACCTGGATAAATAAATGTTTGCATGCAAACTGAAAAAAATGCCTAAGAAGTCCATCAAATCTAAAATGACATATAAATGTGTATACAGCACAGAGTAATTGACATCAAAAATCAGTGGCTGGCTAGTGCGACCACTTAATGTAAATTGTTCTGTGTAGAGCATTTTAAAAGTGACAGCAGAGATAGTTTAATCCCTATGTTCCTCTTGAAGGGGGCTGTGGTGGTGTGTTTCGGATCAGTCACTGGCAGATGGGCACCTACTAATACTTTTGAAGGGAACAGATTGCCCCATTGGGATCCCCGTCCAGCTGGGTTGGTCCGGATGCGGCACCTTCTCTCTGTGACTGAGTTTGTGGTCATCCCCTCTCTCTCCTCGAACCAAGTATTTTGTTACTCTAGTACTGGCTTTTTGCCTGTATATATCACTAATCACTATCCCCTGAGGAAGCCTGTTGGCAAAACGCATAGAGATCCTCACCAGGGATTACTGATTCCTGTATCCGGCCCTGTAGATGGAAGGCTTCTGTTATCACCTTCTTATGTAACATAAGTATATGGGGTGGATGTACACAGGTCTCAGTTTATGCAGATATTCGTTGTGTATATAGATAGAAAATGCAATGTTTACAGTCGAACACATTTCGCATATGTTTTTACGGAATTAATTTTAACTGATCAATGTTGCCAATAAAATTTGGATTTTTTTTACTTTTGAAGTACTCATTTCTTTGATTTTGGGATTATGGATGGCAACCATTAAAGTCCTATATTTTTCTTTCTTTTTTTTTTTCTAATCATACATTATGGATGTGGTACCATGGTGATCAAGTTA
The DNA here is from genome assembly GCF_042186555.1 of Aquarana catesbeiana. Lineage (NCBI taxonomy): Eukaryota > Metazoa > Chordata > Amphibia > Anura > Ranidae > Aquarana > Aquarana catesbeiana. The sequence continues at coordinate 185,923,158 of NC_133328.1, forward strand.
TGTCTCAATCTCTTTACTCTAATCCCCATGTTCCATATACTCCATATAATTGCACAAGAATATATTTTTATTTCTAGTATTTATATTGGGTCAAAATATGTGTCGGCACTTTACACTGTACAGTGCATAAAGTACAGATACATAGATCCAGTCTTATCAATCCCTGTCCCCCGAAGTCCAAGAGGATCCCATGAGCAGCTTTCGTGCAGAGGAATGCAAATTGTCTGCCAGTATTTTCTGATAACATGCTGCATTCACCTTGCCATCAATTTTCACAAGATTTCCCATGCCTTTAGAGCTCACACACCCCCGAAACATCAGTGAGCCATCACCATGCTTCACAGTGGGGATGTACACTATATTACCAAAAATATTGGGACGCCTGCCCTAAATGCACATGAACTTTATAGGCATCCCAGTCTTAGTCCATTTGGCTCAATATTGAGTTGGCCCTCCCTTTGCAGCTATAACAGCTTTAACTTTTCTGGGAAGGCTGTCCACAAGGTTTAGCAGTGTGTCTAAGGGAATGTTTGACCATTGTTCCAGAAGCGCATTGATGCGCTTCTGGAAGGCAGTGATGTTGGAGAGAAGGCCTGGTTCACAGTCTGCGCTCTAATTCATCCCAAAGTTGTTCTATCGGGTTGAGGTCAGGACTCTGTGCAGACCAGTCAAGTTCCTCCACCCCAAACGCGCTCATCCATGTCTTTATAGACCTTGCTTTGTGCAATGGTGCACAGTCATGTTGGAACAGGAAGGGGCCGTCCCCAAACTCTTCCCACAAAGTTGGGAGCATGAAATTGTCCAAAATGTCTTGGTATGCTAATGCCTTAAGAGTTCACTTCACTGGAACTAAGGGGCCAAGCCCAACCCCTGTAAAACAACCCCAAACCATAATCCCCCCTCCACCATATGATTTGGACCAGTGCACAAAAGCAAGGCCCATAAAGACACGGATGAGCGAGTTTGGGGTGGAGGAATTTGACTGGCCTGCCTGAAGTTGTTATAGCTGCAAAGGATAGGTCCACTCAGTATTGAACCCTACGGACTAAGACTGGGATGCCGTTAAAGTTCATGTGTGTGTAAAGGCAGGCGTCCCAATACTTTTGGTAATATAGTGTACTTTCTTCTTATGGTTTTGATCATAAAGATCTATTTTGGTCCCGTCACTCCAGAAACTGTGAGGCATGTCGGGCATATTGTTACTGGGCTTTTTTGTGGCATTGGTGCAGTAAAGGCTTCTTTCTGGCAACTCGACCATGTAGCTCATTTTTGGCCTGCCTTTATTTGTAGTGCTGCGCTAAGTAAGACGTATATTGTCGCGCTGGTGCTCAGGAATGCGGTACTGACATGAAATATCAACATCCAGTAGTGTGTAGTATGCTCTACCAGTCAAGTCTATGTTGTTAACATGTGTGAGATGGCCTTAGTCTTATACCACGCCACAAGCCACACCCTCTGACATGTTTCGCCCCAACCACTGGGGGGCTTAAGCTGGCCAAGCATTATACAATTTTCTTATTAAGTTTCCTTCAGATTCAACTATGTAGTACAAGGGCCTGCCTAATTGCATACAAATTAACAAGGTTTAAGTTTGACCTAATATGGTTTTGGTAAATCTAAAGGAAAGTTGTACAAGAAAATTGTATAATGTATGGCCAGCCTTAGTTATAGACTGATTCTATTTCCTCATATCTTATTAATTCACATCATCAACTTAATAACTTGCACATGTTTATCTCCTCAACTTCATGGCCAGTGGTGCATAAGTTCTTCTGTCCAGTGTCTAACCTTTACCTCTATGACTAAGCCCCGGTGGGTGGGGCAACATGTCAGAGGGTCTGGCTTGTGGAGTGATGTAATGCCCCGTACACACGATCGAACATTCCGACAACAAAATCCATGGATTTTTTCCGACGGATGTTGACTCAAACTTGTCTTGCATACACACAGCCACACAAAGTTGTCGGAATTTCCGAACGTCAAGAACGCGGTGACGTACAACACGTACGACGAGCTGAGAAAAATTAAGTTCAACAGCCAGTGCGGCTCTTCTGCTTGATTCCGAGAATGCGTGGAACTTTATGCATCGGAATTGTGTACACACGATCGGAATTTACGACAACGGATTTTGTTGTCGGAAAATTTGAGAACCAGATCTCAAATTTTGTGCGACGGAAATTCCGATGGAAACTGTCCGATGGAGCCTACACACGGTGAGAATTTCGGACAACAAGCTCCGATCGCACATTTTATGTCGGAAAGTCCGACCGTGTGTACAGGGCATAAGTATGAGTCCATCTCACACGTTAACAACGCAGACTGGACTGGGAGAGCGGTGATTTACACACTACTAGTATACTACACACTACTGGTTGGTGATGTTTCATGCCGGCACCCCATTCCTGAGCACCAGCAGGACAATATATATCTTCCCTTTTTGCTTAGAGCGACACTACAAATATAAGTAGATCACCATGAAGATGTTTACAATTTAATGTCCACATTGCCCTTACACAATCAATAGGGTTATTGTGAGAGGAAGTCAGATAGCCTATCAGTAGGCTCTTTGATTATTTTGACAAGGCTATGTCCCGCTGAGGATCAAACAAACCAGTACTGTCCTTTCAAAATATGTGTCATTTAGAGGGTTACAGGTAAACACATAGGAATTACCTTTAAAATACATTTTAAGCTTTAGTTCCAGTGAGTCATCACCATCAGGCTATGCCGAAATGACACGAGCTTTGAACAAATAGCTCCATTTTCACATCTGCCTTTTTGATGTTTAATTCCTTCATTCCCCTGCCAGCCTCCACCGTGCCAAGCAATGAAGTACAACATGGTCTTTTTATTAGTGAGCTGTAATCATACCTCAACGTTGTTTGCAATGCACAGATTACTTCTTTTTTTTCTTATTTTGCTACAAATAACTAATTACCTGCAATTTTTTTGGTGGACACACATAGACAGGGTATGAACTTCCAACAATATGATTTAAATCAGCAGCTTTGCATGTTTTAGCGACTTGGGCAGACATAAGCAGTTGCCATGGTGACTGGTTCTCCACATGTTAGTCTTTGATGCTAAATTTCCGTGTTTTTGAGGAGTCTTTGTGATTGTCAGCAATTGTGTTGCCCTGAGGAATACAGTACGATTTTTCCCAATATCAACTAGCTTTTGCAGCACAGGGATAACATTTTAGCTCTGCTAAATAAATGTATTGATGTACACTATGGCTACATTTGTAGCTGTTACTATTAGTATGATGATGTGTGTAAAGATGCTAATTCTGATTCAAGTAATGATAGAAAAATGTTATATTTTATTTGAAATGTTTGGAACATGTAGTTTCAGTTACTTTGACCACTTTACCTCAAAAATGTCTTCAAACTTGAGTGTTCAGTGTTTACTTTACATATATGACTGCTACACAAGACTTTTTGTAGTTTGTTACATTTCTAGTTATGTCTACACCCAGGTATGATTTTCTAAACCTGGCAAAAAAACTAAGCCATGGATTGCATGTATAGGGGCTTTTGCCACCTAGATATGCAGAAACATACAAACAGAGAAAAGGCCACCGTTGCTAAGACGATGGCAGAACTTGGTCCATAGGATACACTTTATTACCAAAATTATTGGGACACCTGCCTTTACACACATATGAACTTTATTGCCATTCCAGTCTTAGTCTGTAGGGTTCAATATTGAGTTGGTCCACCCTTTGCAACTATAACAGCGTCAACTCTTTTGGGAAGACTGTCCACAAGGTTTAGGAGTGTGTCTATGGGAATGTTTGACCATTCTTCCAGAAGTGCATTTGTGAGGTCAAGCACTGATGTTGGACAAGAAGGCCTGGCTTACAGTCTCCGCTCGAATTCATCCCAAAGGTTTTCTATCAGGTTGAGGTCAGGACTCTGTGCAGGCCAGTCAAGTTCCTCCACCCCAAACTCGTTCATCCATGTCTTTATGGACCTTGCTTTGTGCATTGGTCCAAATAATTTGGTGGAGGGAGGATTATAGTGTGGAGTTGTTCTTCAGGGGTTGGGCTTGGCCCCTTAGTTCCAGTGAAGGGAATTCTTAAGGCGTCAGCATGCCAAGACATTTTGGACAATTTCATGCTCCCAACTTTGTGGGAAGAGTTTGGGGATGGCCCCTTCCTGTTCCAACATAACTGCATACCAGTGCACAAAGCAAGGTCTATAAAGACATGGATGAGCCAGTTTTGGGTCGAGAAACTTGACTGACCTGCACAGAGTCCTGACCTGAACCCGATAGAACACCTCTGGGATGAATTAGAGCGGAGACTGCGAGCAAGGCCTTCTCGTCCAACATGAGTGCCTGATCTCACAAATGCACTTCTGGAAGAATGGTCAAACATTCCCATAGACACACTCCTAAACCTTGTGGACAGCCTTCCCAGAATAGGTGAAGCTGTTATAGCTGCAAAGGGTGGGCAACTCAATATTGAACCCTACGGACTAAGACTGGGACGCCATTAAAGTTCATGTGCGTGTGAAGGCAGGTGTCCCAATACTCTTGGTAATATAGTGTATATGAAAATCAAAAAAAAAATTTTGCCCCTGGTACTTTCATGAGTTGTGCCAAATAAAATTGATACCAAAATGTAAAAAAAAAAACCAAAATGTATTAAATGTTCAATTTAAAATCAGACATAAAATGATATACTTTGTGTATATAAAGATACAGAAGACACAGTGTACATGTGTTCCTGTTGAGTTACATATATACAAAATTACAAGGGTACTTGAATTGATGCACATTCAGAATGTAATCTCTACGTGTTTCATGAAGCAGCGCCCACTTCATCAGGAGACAGCCAAAATTTGGTTTGTGTATATCTATGGAGAGGCCATGTCATAAGCAATTCTATATAAAATAAACTCCTGTATATGTAGATGAACCACCAAAGGCAGTAAAAATTCATCCATATAAAAGGTATACTTACGCAACCAAAAGTTCTCAAAGATGCACAGAAAGGACACGATAAATGGCGCAGGTATCTCAAAGATCACAGCCAGATGAGATTAGGTCCTAGGGGTAAGCTCTGTCTGGGAGCTGATAGAGGGGCAGGCCCAAGGCCGGGACAAACAATGGGGCCCCAAAAGAACAAAACCATGGAGAGTGTAAGTGAACATAATAAGTATGACGGAAAATAATAAAAGAAGAAGGGAGATGTGTTAGAAAAGAAATGGGGTAACTGTAAAGCTCAGACCAAGTTGGGTCAATACTGAGTAGCATCGGGGCTAGTATAAGGGTCAGAGCATAGCATATGAAACAGATAATGAGCAGTGAGTATAAATAAGTCAGCAACCCCAAAAGGAGAATTAATACAATACCTCAAAATGAAAGACCCAAGAGGGCCAGCCAATTGACATGTGTCTATTGCTAATAGTGACTTGCGGTGATTGATGTTAGTGCAAAAAAAAAAAAAAGTATCAAGGACAGTACACAATTTTCTCTTTTGCCAATAGTGAAAAAGACTCCATAACGTAAGGGTCTTATATACAGTATGCCACCCCGGCTTGAGGACCTACCGCCCTAAACGTCATATGGCACAAAAGCAGGCTTGGCTGTAAAAACAGCCAAGCCCAGAATTTGCCACGAAATGCAGTGTGCATAGGGACCGCGGTGCATGCGCACGGATGTCACAATTAATTGACAGACCGCACCAAAGGAAGTGCCGCGCATGCCTGGGAGTTGTGCTCAAGAATTACTTAAAGGCCAGGTTTAGGATTTAGATTAAAACATCTCTGGTCCACCCTAGCACCCCAACCTAATTTAACGCAGAAAACACCTTATTCAGGTTCCTACTTAAAGTATAACTAAATGCAAAATTTTTATGGATTGTTTCGTACTCCAGTCCTGGTTTCAGAAAGGATTTTAAACAATAATTTCTTAAAATTTTTACAATGTAAATGTCCCCACACCACCGCAAAAGTAAAGTAAGCTTTTAAGAGAAAGGTGATCAATTATGTGTCAGGGCTTCCCATTTTAATAATCTATATATTACTTTGAACATGGTCTGTGTGTTTATTGGCTTGTGCCAGAAAGGCATGGGGTGCTCAGATGTCAGCTTCATGTGATACATCTAGATGACATCCCAGCCCCAAGCTCTACATTCCACTTAGTGGCCAATAAAGAATATTCCCCAATTGGATCTGACTACCAGCTGATGCTAGACACCAATTTTATCACATTGAGTGGCAATTCAAAGCCACAAAAAAGGTAATTGAATGTTTTACTAAAGCAGACGACTTGTGCCTATCCTTTGAACAACCACATCGGGCGTCTCTGCCAATCAAACTACCTAAGGGTAATTATGTGCTAACTCTTTCAGCTTCTAGGATTCTTTTATGTTTTTGTTCTCCAAGTGACCTCCTTTGTTCACTGGTCAAAAGAAAAGAAGATCCTTGCAGCCTGAGACATAAGGAAATAAGGCTCACCATAAAATATAATAAAAAAAGAGTGCATCAGTGTGTGCTGGCAAAATGGGTCTTGTAGGAAGGGAAACCTTAAACTGCGAAGAAGAGACATGAGTAGCTAAACATGTTAGAGTGAATAATTATATGAAAACCTGGGTTTTGCTTGAATTGGCCAGTCCTTTTATCTTTCTGCTAACTTTGAGCTAATAGGCCCCATGGGAACCTGGATATATCGCAAACAAGTTGGGTGACTGAATTATGAATATTATTTTTTTTGTATCTATGTATTCAAATCAGTTAAACATGCATACAGAGTAATAGCATTTTATCTTGCATTGTAATAAAGTAGTGTTATTTATTAGACTTTTCTAACCTTATATGCCTGAAAATTGTTGTGCTGTTGTGTTGTGTTGTGCTGAATGTTTAGTATAAGGATTTTTGAATTGAGCCTTGATCACATCAAGTCATTGAAATCTTCAGGTCTAAATGATTGCAATCTTGAGGGGTAATGAAAAGGATCCTTCTGTTATTTTCTTTTACATCCAACATCCATGCATCCAAACTGCTGCATGTAAAACCTCCGCTACTGTGGCGCAACAGGGCAGGATGGGTACAATGTGGTTATACTGTGACAATTGTATTAAAAATACACTGGTTAGCACATGGTCTTGTTCAAAATGATACAAACTTTTTTGAGTATTGCAAACTTCTAAAATGGAAGCAAAGTAGATAAAACTTTCCTCCCAACACCAACATAGCATAAGGCCATGTTCATACCTGAGCAGTTTGTAGCCTGATTCTACAAAATGCACAACATTAAAGCCTCCTTGTTATAGTAATAACATAAAAAAGGTATTGAAAAAAATATTGTTTTAATAAAGTACCTAGATTTGCACTTTTAGCACAGTTACATTTTTGGGGGAGGATCAAGTCTTATACACACCTGTCCATTATCCAGAAAAATCTTGGCTGTGTGTCCGTTTCTCAAAATCTTACCTGTCAGGCCTGCACATTCACTGCAATCTCCATTTACACTTTTGAAAAGTCCTCCACACACTTACAAGTTATTTAGGACATACATTGATGACTACTGAGCAATGCATATTGGGTTGTCAGGACCTTTGAGCAATTAATTAAGTTAGCCTGATCGATTGTTTAATCGATTAATGTATAACAGTGCCTCCAATATGTATATAAAAAAAATTGAAAATAATTAAGCTGACCAATTAATTATTTCTGAGATTCGTTGCTCTATGCAGATGTTCTGAAGCACAATACAATTGTGTGAAAGTATGGACTATGAAACAATAAAAATAAGTAAAGATTTATTTTACAATAATTCACTTAACAAATACCATTAACAGTTGTATTGATAGTGTAACACAGACACTGAAATAAGATTCATAATGATTTCCCTCAATTTACCCTGCTAAAACATAGGTGTATACTAGAATAAATCAAATAATTTTCTCTTGTAGATACCCTAATTATAACTAAACTTGGCAGACAATAATCTGCATTTGACAGACTATACACGTTATTCCAGTGCAGTGATTAAAGGGCAGGGTCTGTTTGAGAATTATGCCAATAAGGCTAAAATATACTCTATACTCTATAGTTCCTAGGTGTTAGGGTATTATGAACAGAACATCAAATTAACCAGCACAAATTATTGGAATATTAATTGAACAGACTAGAATCATCAAATGGATGCAGTATGTTAGTCACCCTCCAAGTAGATGAAGTGGATTGCTTGAGATAAAAGGATAGGGCCTTAAATTGGCTGCCTACCAAACAGTAAAATTGTTTACCGATGGGTGGAGCCTGGCTTTGCAAATGGAGTCAATCTCTGATGAGCATCAATGGTGAATAGGAATGGTCATGAGTCTTCATACTCATCCTCCTAGCTAAAAAAAAGTATTTCTAGGGAGATCATTTCATTAGATGAATTATCTTGTAAAAAGTTACAGTAATATATATTCCATTGTAATACAGCATTACATCAGTAATAAGGGTGCCTGGTTACCTTCAAAGTGTGTTAAAAATTTGTTTCAAGCAACAATATATATATGCAATAGTGCAAAAAAAAAAAACAAAAAAAAAAAACAGTTTTATCTATTTTGTGGTGGCAGCACATTTTAAAAACAAATCAGCTTTCAGGCAGTCATTTTATATTTAGTTCATACTGGTTTTGCATTGTTCTTTTACAGTATAATATGCTACAACGACCAGCACAAAAAATAAAATACCAGCCAGCTGTTTTTTTTTTTAATTTTACTTTGTGATATATATCTATAAAAATATAGTAGTGTAGAAGAGTGAATATCGGTCCCATCATGTGGTGTACAATCTCTCTTGGATCCTCATTCTTCTGACACCAAAATCTGTATTCTACTGACTGTTCCCTTTTGCACTGGCTCCACTGAGACGTCAAGTGCTATCTGCATGGAAGTGTCCATCAAGACATGCTGTCAGAGCCCAGTATCGTTGAGGATGATGGCTTCAAAACTTTAGGGACTGAAGGTAAAACCTCATATGCTAGTCTTCTCTTAGGCAGCCATGAACAGAATTTTAAAAAATGTGGCAGCGTTACTGTTTAACTTCCAATATCTATTTTTTTACAATTGCTTCAAATCTCTGTATGCAATTTATATTTCAGCATTTCCTTTTCTAACAAAATAAATTGTTATTTTATTCTGAATATACAGCATTCAACTGCTGTAAGAAATTACTAGCCAGCATCCACACCTGAGCATAGCATGTTCCTGGTGATTTTGAAACTTTTTTTTTTCAATGTGTTTTACAAGTGTTTTTGTACTTCAGCCAGGGTTCACACTAGTGTGAATTGAATGCAGGTTTCGCCCCATCCAATTCACATAACAGGAGATTGTGACTGGCTATCTATGGAGCCGGTTAACACATCTCCATGGTGGCTTGTACAGGAGTCCTGTGCGTTTTTTGGCTCAGTTTGAGGGCCAAATTCAGGCAAAAATTCAGCCTGATTAGTCCCTGAAACGGAGAACAGGGACACACCGGACCCCTGCTGTGAGCCGCATCCGACATCGGTGTGAACCCTGCCACAGGTGGTTAATTCCTGTGCTGGGCAAGGGAAGGAGAGCACATTTAGAGCAGAAGGGGAGTTTAGGCACAAAATGCATGCATTGGGTGTTTATAGGTGCACCCCTTGAAGTTTATGGGACCAATAATGTCTGACTATGCTATAAGAAAATGAGCTAAAAAAAACATTCAAGTATGATTGGGGATTACACTAAAATCCTCTGGTGTCCACTTAAGCCCCCATCTTAAGCTGGCAGTTGGCAATAAAGGAAAAACACAGAAGCAAAAAAGGAAATTGATAATTATCTTTTATCAACTGCCATTTAGAAAGATTTCTTTAAAATGTAAACTTACATTTGAAACATTTTGCAGCAGCAAAAAAAAAAGTATTATGTGTTTGAAGTACACCTGTTTCTACTTTTGAGACATGATCTGGAACTAAGGTTCAATATTTTTCTGCAGGGTGCACACACCCCCTATCCACAGTGCAAAGCTAGGCTTCAGCAACCTATTAGGAGGTGCTATACATTGTTTTATGGAAATGCGTATAGGGCCTTTCCAATTGCTTAGAGACATGTAAGAACTTAGAAACTGCAGAACACATGCTACTAGGTTTGCGGGCTTCAGGGGTATCCGGCATTTTCATGCAAGCCACTCATGCACAGAGGATAAATTCAGGTCCCCACTATAATTAGGTTTTCAATACGTTGTCAGTGTGGGGTGTTGTGCTCAGGGGGCAGGGTCATGACACCCTGTAGTCTTAGGGATGCTGGGTATCACTTCATTTGGAAGACTTAGGATATCTTGTTGCAAAGAAGACGTTCTACTGTACGTGGGGCAGATTCAGAATAAAGATGAGTTTTGCAGCCTGAGCTTCAGTATATCTTATATTTATCTTTTTTTTTTCAAATATATTTTATTACACTTTTGCACAAGAAATGCAAAAGGATGTACTCAGCAACAAAAAGCTAGGTAACAATGAGCATAGATATAATGACAAATAACCAAGCTCTAGTGACTGAGAGTAAAATTAATTTTCCAAGGAGCAAACATGGTATGTATCTTTTTTAAAGGAACAATAGTTGCTTAGGTACTTATTACATTATGGCGTATTCCCAGCTTGCGCTGCTTCTCTCCTCCTCTTGCTTCTCTGTTGTGTTTTGCTGGGTTCTGGGTTTAAATCCCACCAGGGACACAAAAGGCATACAGTGTATATATATTGGCTACCTGTATTTTTGTTGCTTTTATTGAGTGCTCCAGTTTCTTCCCAGAAGCCAAAGTACACTTTAGTAGGTTTATAGTTATCAGACCAAATCACTAGTTTGTATATGAATGTTATAAGGGTATTCGTTTTGAGCTCCTCCTGGGATCAGAAACCTATGTAAATTGAGTTTCAAAAGTAAACCTTTTTTAGCCACACTTACAAGTTATTTAGGACATACATTGATGACTACTGAGCGATGCATATTGGGTTGTCAGGACGTTTGAGCAATTAATTAAGTTAGCCTGATCGATTGTTTAATCGATTAATGTATAACAGTGCCTCCAATATGTATAAAAAAAAATTTGAAAATAATTAAGCTGACCAATTAATTATTTCTGAGATTCGTTGCTCTATGCAGATGTTCTGAAGCACAATACAATTGTGTGAAAGTATGGACTATGAAACAATAAAAATAAGTAAAGATTTATTTTACAATAATTCACTTAACAAACACCATTAACAGTTGTATTGATAGTGTAACACAGACACTGAAATAAGATTCATAATGATTTCCCTCAATTTACCCTGCTAAAACATAGGTGTATACTAGAATAAATCAAATAATTTTCTCTTGTAGATACCCTAATTATAACTAAACTTGGCAGACAATAATCTGCATTTGACAGACTATACACGTTATTCCAGTGCAGTGATTAAAGGGCAGGGTCTGTTTGAGAATTATGCCAATACGGCTAAAATATACTCTATACTCTATAGTTCCTAGGTGTTAGGGTATTATGAACAGAACATCAAATTAACCAGCACAAACTATTGCAATTGGAATATTAATTGAACAGACTAGAATCATCAAATTATTGCAGTATGTTAGTCACCCTCCAAGTAGATGAAGTGGATTGCTTGAGATAAAAGGATAGGGCCTTAAAATGGCTGCCTACCAAACAGTAAAATTGTTTACCGATGGGTGGAGCCTGGCTTTGCAAATGGAGTCAATCTCTGATGAGCATCAATGGTGAATAGGAATGGTCATGAGTCTTCATACTCATCCTCCTAGCTAAAAAAAAGTATTTCTAGGGAGATCATTTCATTAGATGAATTATCTTGTAAAAAGTTACAGTAATATATATTCCATTGTAATACAGCATTACATCAGTAATAAGGGTGCCTAAAAATTTGTTTCAAGCAACAATATATATATATATATATATATATATATATATATATATATATATTTGCAATAGTGCAAGCAACAAATATATATATATATATATATTTGTTGCTTGCACTTGCAACGGCTTGCAACGGCTAAGTATATATACAGTATTTTGCAACCAACAATTATATACACAGTATATTGCAACCAACAGTGGGGTTTTTATTTTCTGGTTCATAAAAAAAACACAGTTTTATCTATTTTGTTTGTTTTTTTTTTTATTTTACTTTGTGATATATATCTATAAAAATATAGTAGTGTAGAAGAGTGAATATCGGTCCCATCATGTGGTGTACAATCTCTCTTGGATCCTCATTCTTCTGACACCAAAATCGGTATTCTACTGACTGTTCCCTTTTGCACTGGCTCCACTGAGACGTCAAGTGCTATCTGCATGGAAGTGTCCATCAAGACATGCTGTCAGAGCCCAGTATCGTTGAGGATGATGGCTTCAAAACTTTAGGGACTGAAGGTAAAACCTCATATGCTAGTCTTCTCTTAGGCAGCCATGAACAGAATTTTAAAAAATGTGGCAGCGTTATATGAATGTTATAGGGGTATTCGTTTTTGAGCTCCTCCTGGGATCAGAAACCTATGTAAATTGAGTTTCAAAAGTAAACCTTTTTTAGCCATTATATGACATGTCTGTGTACAAGGAATACAGTGCCTTGCAAAAGTATTCACCCCCTTTGGCATTTTTCGTGTTTTGTTGCCTCACAACCTGGAATTAACATGGATTGTTTGAGGATTTGCATAATTTAATTTACAGTACATGCCCACAACTTTGAAGATGTTTTTTTTTAATATTGTGAATCAAACAACAAATAGGAGAAAATAACAGAAAAAGTCAATGTGCATAACTATTCATCCCCCTAAAGTCAATACTTTGTAGAGCCACCTTTTGTGGCTATCACAGCTCCAAGTCGTTTTGAGCTTGCCACATCTTACCACTGGGATTTTTGCCCATTCCTCCTTGCAAAACTGCTCCAGCTCCTTCAATGGATGGTTTGCACTTGTGAACAGCAATCTTTAAGTCTGACCACAGATTTTCTATTGGATTGAGGTCTGGGCTTTGAATAGGCCATTTCAACACATTTACATGTTTCCCTTAAACCACTCAACACTTAAACAAGTGTTGCTTTAGCAGTGTGTTTGGGGTCATTGTCCTGCAGAAAGGTGAACCTCCGTCCTAGCCTCAAATCACACACAGAGGGGTACAGGTTTTGCTCAAGAATACCCCTGTATTTAGCACCATCCATCTTTCCCTCAAGTCTGACCAATTTCCCAGTCCTGACTGCTGAAAAACATCCCCACAGCATGATGCTGCCACCACCATGTTTCACAGTGGGGATGGTGTTCTTTGGGTGATGTGTTGTGTTAGGTTTGCGTCAGACATAGCGTTTTCTTTGATGGCCAAAAAGTTCAATTTCAGTCTCATCAGACCAGAGCACCTGCCTCCATGCATTTTGGGTGTCTCCCACATACCTTTTCGCAAACTCAAAACGTGCCATTTTATTTTTTGCTGAAAGTAATGGCTTTGTTCTGGCCACTCTGCCATAAAGCCCAACTCTATGGAGCGTACGGCTTATTTTTGTCCAATGTACAGATACTCCAGTCTCTGCTGTGGAACTCTGCAGCTCCTCCAGGGTTACCTTAGGTCTCTGTGCTGCCTCTCTGATTAATGCCCTCCTTGCCCGGTCCATGAGTTTTGTTGTGCGGCCGTCTCTTGGCAGGTTTGCTGTTGTGTCATGTTCTTTCCATTTGGTTATGATAGATTTGATGGTGCTCCTAGGGATCATCAAAGATTTGGATATTTTTTTATAACCTAACCCTGACTTGTACTTCTCAACAACATTGTCCCTTATTTGTTTGGAGAGTTCCTTGGTCTTCATGGCAGTGTTTGGTTAGTGGTGCCTCTTGCTTAGGTGTTGCAGCCTCTGGGGCCTTTCAAAAAGGTGTGTATATGTAATGACAGATCATGTGACACTTAGATTGCACACAGGTGGACATCATTTCACTAATTATGTGACTTCTGAAGGTAATTGGTTGCACCAGAGCTTTTTATGGGCTTCATAACAAAGGGGGCGAATACATACGCACATGCCAATTATCAGTTTTTTATTTCTGTATAGTTTATAGTTGGTTTTATGTATATATTTTTCTAATTTTACTTCACCAACTTAGACTATTGTGTTCTGATCCATCACATATAATTCAGATAAAAAAAAAACATTGAACCAAAGGCTGTAATGTAATAAAATAGGTAAAAAGCCAAGGGGGGTGAATACTTTTGAAAGGCACTGTATATCAATAATATATTATTACTGATCAGTTAAGGGGCTTATACAAGACTAGATGTCCAGAGCACCACATCCCCACTTACATCAGAAGTCAAAAGTCCCCCACCCTCCCTTACAACAGTGCACCACCCTTACCTTGTGCTACTGCTTGGAAGAAGCTGGGGGCAGAGCTGGGTAGCAGAATGTGCAGGATCCGGAGGAGGACTGGAGTCAGCTGCCAGAGTCTGCCAAATGTTGAGACCAGGGGAGGCAAAGATGAGAGGGTGCTGTGGCTGCACAGAGAGGTACAGGATCTGTAGGAGGCGTTCTGTCTTCTCTGCTGCCAGTTGCTGAGTTGGGGGCAGAGGCGAGGCTCTCCATGGCTGCACAGAGAAGCGCAGGATCTGTAGGGGGAATTCTGCAATCCTCTCTGCTGCCAACTGCTGAGACAAAGTGGGGGCAGAGATAAGGGGGGTGCCACAGCTTCATGAGTGCAGGCCTTGTGTTTGACACATGTGGTGCTCTAGACACTGTAATGCAGCAGGTTTGTTACTGGCTGGATCTCCAGGTGGAAAGAGTGAAAAAAAAAGCTACTGCAGCCACCACATCTAATGATTGGTAAGCTGCAATATATTTCAGTTTTGGGTTTAATGCCGCTTTAATGCATGATTAGTATAATGTATAATTGTTCAATTGCCTCCTGTTGGTTTGAACTTTGCAAGAGTTTGACCTTGTATATGGGTAGGTTTTTTCCTAAATTGGAGGTGTGTTCTAGCCACTAGTGGAAAGAGACTTCTATACAGATGACGTAGCAGCAGAGTCATGAACTGTGTTAGCCATCAGTAGAAGCAGTACAATTTAGAGCTCATGAGAAAGCTTATTTCAGTCCACTAAGCCTGTAATATCTTTATGCTTAATTATACATTTCCCCGCTTTAAAAAAAATTTGAAATATCCAAAGTGTGCTTGAACTCAAATCAAAAATCTGAAGCTAGCAACATTTCTTAGAAGCGCATAAAGGGACCTTATCTATGTTTTACCAGTTTGCAGCACCCGATGCCTCCCTGGTTTATAATGCAGCCATAAAAATAGTTCAACTTAAAAAATAAAAATAAAAAATGGTCTAAGTTAAAAGTGAAAAATCTTTCTATCATCATTGCAGCTGCTCCCTTTGATATCGGAGCCACACAGATCCTCCCTTTCAGCTACCAATTCTCTAAACTTTCTTCCAAGATTTAAACTGATAATTGTGCCCACGAGATTTCAATGAGCATGTGTGGGAATGTTTTGTAAAGGTACTGCTAATAAGCTAATTGACAAGTTAAGTATTTCTAATTGACAAGTGGCAACTGTACATTTCTCGTTTTATTTCTTAGTAATGTGGCATATTGAAGGAGATCCAAATGAGGCTCATTTCAAGCGGAGTTCCAGCCACTTTTTTTTTTTATTGATCCTAGCATAATTCATTAAATAAAAAACGATTATACATTGTTAATATGGATATTGCTAAGATATAATTTTAACACACAAGTTTGTCCCTCCTGGTATGGCCGTTGCCATCATGATTGTGGGCATGTGAAGCCCAATCAATAACTCTTCCGGGATAAGTTTAGGAGAGGTGCATGCTGGGTAACTAGCATGCACCTCTCGACCTCGCGCATGCGCGATTCAATGGCGGCCGTAGAGCCGATTGTTTCTAAAATTGCCATAACAACGGGCAGCGACAGGAAGGTCCCGCCCCATTGTTATGGCAACATAGATAAACGCATCTTGGCTCTGTGATCCGCCCTAAATCGCGTCATTTCCTGTCAGGAAATAACGCAATTTTTGATCACAGTACCCCCCACAGACTCCTGGGAAATTATGACACTTCATTTCCCAGGAGCACACGCGAGGGAGGAAGTGACGAAGAGCTCCGCAGACCAGGAAGTGGAGGTTAAAGAGGACTACATAGCAACAGGGCAATTCTGGTAAGTATAAAAAAAACATTTCCTCCAAATGTTTTTTTATAGGTTTAGAGGAGTCCGATTATGAAAAAAAAAAATTTCAGGGTGGAACTCCGCTTTAAGTACAGGGAGCATATCACATAGATGAATGATCTTTGCTGAGCACAGATATTCTTTAAAGTGGATGTGGTATAAAAAAGTGATTCAGGTATATAATCCACAAAGATCCTTCAGCTATGTAAAGGAAATGTGCAAAGCCCAGTTTGTTTTGGCATTCCAAGCTCTGCCTTGTAATTAGCAGCAACATTGTCAGGCTGCTGTGTGCATTCTTTCAATTGGTCTATCTGATAGGCTTGATGAGCAGCCCAAAGGCCAACTAAAACAGTGCCCACAACAGGGGTCCATGTATAGAGGTCGTCGCCCCCCCCCCCCCCGACCCACTAGTAACGACCTCTCCAGCAGTCCTCTTTCTGCTACCTCATCTGGCAAAAATACCTAGTTCTTCTGGGCTTGGGGGAGCATGGGACCTCCTCCAATGTGTCAGTGATCAGGTCTAGCAACCAGTTAGTGGACATGAGCACTGTCAGGTGAAATAGGTAGTTCAACGCTATCTGACACTGCAAATTCTCCTGCCAGCTGCAATAGAGAAATGCTGATAAGGTGAGTATCTTAGGTCGGGAGGGCCCCTTTACACACTGTTATACTCACTGTGGAACCTAAGGGGCTAATCCTCTGCATTGTGTAAAAAGGCTGTTTGATCCTGTCTTCTCTGATCCTCCCCTTCTTTTACTGTCCCTAATCCATCTGCTGATAGCACAGAGAACTAGGAGGCATGCTGCACACGCTCAGTTTGGTGTGTATTGCTAAAATGTATTTATTTATTTTTTGGGAGGGTGCATGTCATCAACACAGGGCCAGTCAGCACTGTCCAAAGGGTCAGGAATCATACAGCCTCATAGGACAGTCAGAGGAGAATGAAAACTCCTACAAGCTTTAACCAGTGCTCAGCCAGACACTGTTATGCCGCGTACACATGATCTGTCTTCTCGTCGGAAAAAGATATGATGGCTTCTCTGACGGGATTCTGCTCAAGTTTGCCTTGCATACACACGGTCACGCAAAAGTTCGCTGAGCTTACGACCGTCAAGAACGCGGTGACGTACAACACTACGAGGAGCCGAGAAAATGACGTTCAGTGCTTCCGAGCATGCGTCGAATTGTTTCCAAGCATGCGTAGGAATTTTGCTCGTCGGAATTGCCACAGACAATCGCATTTTCGGATAGGAACTTTTTCCAACCAAAAAATTGAGAACATGCTCTCAATCTTTTGCTGGCTGGAATTCGGTCAGCAAAAGTCAGATGGAGCATACACACGACGCATTTTCCGACGAAAAACTCTCATCGGTCTTTTGCGGGTCAAAATTCCGATTGTGTGTACGCGGTATTAGAAGTCACAAGACTGATATATACTGCTGATGAGAAAAAATATCTAGCAGTTTATATTTAGTGATATTCTGTCTACTGTGGGAGACTAGATACTGTATAGTGAATGCAGGGTCCTGGGTTTAGTAACACTTTACATGGGAAAAGGTGTCAAACTCAGCAGGAGTGCCAAGTAGTGTTGCCTATTGCGACAGAAGAAGAAGCTGTGAGGGAGCACAGGCACGGTGAGTATGTTTTACAGAAGAAAATCAAAACTTCTCTCAGGGTTTTTTTTTTGCAGCAAACAGACTATCAAACAAATTTCTATATATAAAACTGTTTTATTGTACAAATATTAAAATCCACAAAGGTTTTAAAATATGAGCACTTGTTCACGTTATTATGATCGATGGGTCATTTTAAGAATTCATGCAACCAGAGCTCATATTTTAAAACCTTTGTGGATTTTAATATTTGTACAATAAAACATTTTTGTATATCGAAATGTGTTTGTTATTCTGTTTGCTGCAAAAAAAAAACCCCGGGGGAATTTTTGATTTTCTTCTGTAGTACAATATTTGGAGTGTGCAGCTTTCTTATCTTCATGTGTTTCCCTATATTTCATGGTCAGTAATATTTGGGGGGATGTTATGGGGCTGATGGAGGTTTGCAAGCCTTAGTATATACCAAGGGAAGAATGCTTACATGGCTGAGCTATTTAACCTCTTCCGGACCGCCCACTGTCGTTATATGTCGGTACTTCGAAGAGGAATATCGTCATTATGGCAGCAGCTAGCTGCCATAATCCCAGTATGCTCTTCTTCAGCGGGCGGTCCGCTTCAAGATAAAAGTAGTCTCTGCGGCGGATTCAATACAAGATAACTTTTATCAGCGACGGGAGAGAGGTGATAGGATGTTGTCCCTTGTGTGACATGGAGACGAGTGAGGGGAAGATGGCCCCCATCCGTCTCCATATCATTACAGGGTGGAAGCAACGTCAAAACGTCACTTCCGCCCATAGCTCTTAAAGGGCCATCTTTTTTTTTTTTTTTTTTTTTTTTTTTTTAAATGACAATTTTTTTTTTTTTTATTGCATTTTAGTGTAAATATGAGATCTAAGGTCTTTTTGACCCCAGATCTCATATTTAAGAGGTCCTGTCATGCTTTTTTTCTATTACAAGGGATGTTTACATTCCTTGTAATAGGAATAAAAGTGACACAATTTTTTAAAAGAACAGTGTAAATATAAAAGGTAAAATAAGAATTTTTTTTTTTTTAACGCGTCCCGTCCCGATGAGCTTGCGTGCAGAAGCGAACGCATACGTGAGTAGTGCCCGCATATGAAAACGGTGTTCAAGCCACACGTGAGGTATCGCTGCGAATGTTAGAGTGAGAGCAATAATTCTAGCCCTAGACCTCCTCTGTAACTCAAAACATGCAACCTGTAGAATTTTTTAAACGTCGCCTATGGAGATTTTTAAGGGTAAAAGTTTGTCGCCATTCCACAAGTGGGCACAATTTTGAAGCGTGACATGTTGGGTAGTAATTTACTCGGCATAACATTATCTTTCACAATACAAAAGTAATTGGTCTAACTTTACTGTTGTCTTATTTTTTAATTCAAAAAAGTGTATTTTTTCCCAAAATAGTGCGCTTGTAAGACCGCTGCGCAAATACGGTGTGACGGAAAGTATTGCAACAACTGCCATTTTATTCTCTAGGGTGTTAGGAAAAAATGTATAATGTTTGGGGGTTCTAAGTAATTTTCTAGCAAAAAAAAATGTTTTTTACTTGTAAACAACAAATCTCAGAAAGAGGCTCGGTCCTTAAGTGGTTAAAGGTTACTTTGAATGTGAAATATATCTCTTAAAATAAAAACAGCAGTGAAATAAGGGCTGCTGGATGAAACCTTAGTTCTATCCAAAGGAGTACGTTTAAAAAATAGCATGTCTTAATTTGTACACTATGCATTAAGTATTTCTTAATTTTTTATTTCAGGCAATGCAGGATGCCTTGGCTGATCTACCTGAATGGTACGGGGTGAAAGGCATGCAGGCTAACTGGATCGGTGACTGTATTGGCTGTTTCTTTGACTTCATGTTAAAGGTAATGCATCACTTTGGCTGCTCCCTTTTATTAATAAAAATGTATAAAGATATGTAATGATGTTCATGGTGCAGTAATCCATCAACAAATCAGATTTTAATTCACTGTTCACCAGATATTTTAAATCATGAATGCGTTTCTGCATTTCACAGCATTATACCTCCATGCTTTCATTTATTGAAAAAGGTTGAATTGTGAACATTTCCCACCACCATTATTAAAACTGTATTGCTGCAGCTCTTGACATTTCAGGCTTGGCTGTGGATCTTTCCATCACAACAGGAAGCAGTAAGGAGAGTAGGACTGTGAAGTGCAGCCTACTGAGGATCAAATGCTTTGGCAGAAAGATTGTTGTTGTCCTTAGCCTACAGGGAAACCTGCTCTTGTGCTGTCCTTGGGTGCAACAGCTAGAAGTATGCAGTTCTTTATAATCCTGTGCATTATCTACCTTTTTTCCCTACTGCCCACATATCCAGGATGCAAGCATTGAGACAGTGGCGCTACCTGGGACATGTCAATCTCTTCTTATGCACTGATTTACATCAATATTTCGACCAGCTGGCATTTATAATATAACTGAAAAAAAACTACAATGGGGAAAATTATTTGATCCCCTGCTGATTTTTTACGTTTGCCCACTTACAAAGAAATCAAAGGTCTATAATTTTTACCATAGGTGTATTTTAAACGATAGAGACAGAATATGAACCAGTACCGTATTTATCGGCGTATAACACGTGCCGGCGTATAACACGCACCCCAAGTTTAGGAGAGAATTTTAAGGAAAAAAACTTTTAGGAGGGAAGTTTAAGGAAAAGAAACTTACATTAAAATGCCCATCAATGCAGCCTCATCAGTGTTCATCTGCAGCCTTTTCAGTGTCATTGCAGCCTTTTCAGTGTCAGTGCAGCCTTGTCAGTGCAGCTTTGCCCCAGTGCAGCCTTGTCAGTGCAGCTTTGCCCCAGTGCAGCCTTGTCAATGCAGCCTTGTCCCCAGTGCAGCCTTGTCAGTGCAGCCTTGTCCCCAGTGCAGCCTTGTCAATGCAGCCTTGTCCCCAGTGCAGCCTTATTAATGCAGCCTTGTCCCCAGTGCAGCCTTATCAATGCAGCCTTGTCCCCAGTGCAGTCTTATCAATGCAGCCTTGTCCCCAGTGCAGCCTTATCAATGCAGCCTTGTCCCCAGTGCAGCCTTGTCCCTGCAGCCTTGTCCCCAGTGCAGCCTAGTGTCCATGCCTCCTGCCGCTGCCGCCGCCGCCATACACATAGAAGTAGTTTTAAATATGGCGCCGCGGAGTTCGGAGAGACTCGGCGCCGGCGGAAGTGAACGAACGCCGCCGAGATACACATAGCCGAGGGTTCTCGGCTCTTTCCGGCGCCGCTCACAGTCCCGCCCAGTCCCGCCCTATGATGGACATAACACAGGTCCAATGGCGGGACTGGGCGTGACAGTGAGCGGCGCCGGAAAGAGCCGAATACACCCGACTATGTGTATCTCGGCTCTGTGATTTCGGCGGCGCTCGTTCAGCACCGCCGAGTCCTTCCGAAGTCCGCGGCGCCATATTTGAAACTACTCGCTATGTAAATGTCGGCGGCGATCGCCGACATTCACATAGCGATAGCGGGGATCGGCGTATAACACGCACCCACGACTTTCCCCTGATTTTAAGGGGAAAAAAGTGCGTGTTATACGCCGATAAATACGGTAATCCAGAAAAAGCACATGATACAAATGTTATACCTTAAGTTGCAGTTCAGTGAGTAAAATAAGTATATGATCCCCAAGCAAAACATGACTGAGTACTTGTTGGAGAAACCCTTGTTGGCAAGCACAGAGGTAAGATGTTTCTTGTAGTTGTTTACCAGGTTTTCACACTTCTCAGGAGGAAATTTGGTCCACTCTTCTTTACAGATCTTTAACTCCTTAAGGTTTCTTGGCTGTCGCTTGGCAACTCGAAGTTTCAGCTCCCATCATAAATTTTCTATAGGATCAAGGTCTGGTGATTGGCTCGGCCACTCAATGACCTTAATATGCTTCTTCTTGAGCCACTCCTTTGTTGCTTTGGTGGAATGTTTTGGGTCATTATCATGCTGGAAGACCCATCCAGGACCCATCTTCAGTGTTCTGGCTGAGGGAACAAGGTTCTCATCTAAGGTTTGACAATACACGGCCCTGTCTATTGGCCCCTCAATGCGGCAAAGTTGGCCTGTACCTTTTAGCAGAGAAACAGCCCCAAACATAATGCTTCCACCTCCGTGCTTGACTGTAGGGATGGTGTTGTTAGGGTCATAGTCAGGATTTTTCTTCCTTTAAACATGTCGAGTCAAGTTGATGCCTAATAGCTCAATTTTGGTCTCATCTGATTACAGCACTTTCTCCCAATCCTTCTCTGAATCATTTAGATGTTCATTGGCAAACTTCAGATGGGCCTGTACGTGTGCCTTCTTGAGGAGGGGGACTGCAGGATTTCAATCTTTGGTGGCGTATTGTGTTACCAATGGTTTGGTGACTGTGGTTCCCAACTACCTTAATTTGCAAGCTCTTCCTGTGTAGTTCTGGGCTGATCCCTCAGTTTTCTTATGCTCATCCTTACCCCATGAGGCAAAATCTTGCATAGGACTCCAGACCGAGGGTGATTAATTGACTCCAGACCGAGGGTGAATAATGGTTATTTTGTATTATTTTGTATTTCTTCCATTTGCAAATAATCACTTAACAGTTGTCTCCTTCTCACCAAGCTTCTTGTTGATGATCCTGTAGCCCATTCCAGCCTTGTGCAGGTCTACTATCTTGTCCCTGACAACCTTTGACAGCTCTTTGGTTTTGCCCATGATGGTGAGGTTTGAATGGAAGAAAGAGATTCTGTGGATAGGTGTCTTTTATACACATAATGATTTGTCATTAGGAGCACCTTAAATTGACAGGACTAATCTGTGTACCACATGTACATGAGCACATACTGTAACCAGTCTGTGAGAGCCAGACTTATTGTTGGTTGGTAGGGGTTCAAATACTTATTTTTCTCACTGAACTCAATTTATAACATTTGTATGGTGTTTTTTTCTGGATTTTTGGTTCATATTCTGTCTCTATCATTTAAAATACACCTATGATAAAAATGATAGACCCTTCATTTCTTTGTAGGTGGGCAAACTTACAAAATTAGCAGGGGATCAAATAATTATTTTCCCCACTGTATATGCAGACAATAGATCTTCTCTACTAGATAATTTGAGGTAATAGGTATGATGCAAAATGGGATCTTAAAGAAGAACTAAGTCTTCCTATTCTTAACACCCAAGGAAGCTGCCATCTTAGCTACTATATTGATCTGCAATTGCTATAAGGGGATCATTTATGACACCAGTAATTTGATGGCTCAGTTGGAAGCATAAACAACTGGGACAGTTATCATTCATGGCATGCCTTTAATGTTACTGTTTTGGGAAACAGTTAAATCGATAGGTTCAGTTCCACTTTAAAACTTCCTTTAATCTATCATTTAACGAAACCCCAGTACGATCCCTTAAAGTGGAACTAAACAGTAGATTTGAGGAATGCCGTGAATGATAGACCTACTGATTACCAACAATACAGACCTGATCACGGATGTGGAAATACGGGGCATTTTAGGAAACAGCGATCACAGGTCAATTAGTTTCAGTATAAATCACACAAATAGGAAACATAAGGGGAATACAAAGACACTGAATTTCAAAAGAGCCAACTTTCCTAGCAAAAAAAATGGGATAAAATCTTAGGAACAAGGAACACGGAGGAAAAATGGGTATGCTTTAAGAGCATATTAAATAAGGGTATTAGCCAGTGCATCCCAATGGGAAATAAATTTAAAAGAGCTAATAAAAGTCCTGGATGGCATAACGCCAACGTAAAAATGCATATAAAAGCAAAGGAGAAGGCCTTCAAAAAATACAAGGTTGAGGGATCATCGTCAGCATTCCAACTTTACAAAGAATGCAACAAGAAATGTAAGGGTGCAATCAGGGCGGCTGAGATAGAACACGAAAGGCACATAGCGGAGGAGAGAAAAAAAAATCGCAAGAAATTCTTTAAGTATATAAATAGTAAGAAAGGGAGGTCAGATCATATTGGCCTCGTAAAAGAATGATGAAGGGAATCTGGTTACAAAGAATGGAGAGATGGCGAAGGTATTGAATTTATTCTTCTCCTCAGTCTTCACGAGGAAAACAGGGGGCTTCAGTAACCAAAACTGCAATGTTTATCTACATGACACGTCACAGGAAGCACCCTCATGGCTAGCAGAGAATAGAATTAGAAATAGACTTGAAAAACGTAACATTAATAAGTCACCGGGACCAGATGGCTTGCACCCGAGGGCCCTTAAGGAACGCAGTCAAGTAATTGCCAGATCATTGTTCCTAATTTTTACGAACTCACTGGAATTGTACTAGCAGATTGGAGAAAAGCCAATGTAGCTCCATAATTTGAAAAAAGGGCCAAGATACATCCCTGGGAATTACAGACCAGTTAGCCTATCATCAATAGTATGCAAACTCTTGGAGAGGATAATAAGGGACTATGTACAATATTTTAATCATGAAAACTGTATCATTAGCAGTAATCAGCATGGATTCATGAAGAATCGTTCTTGCCAAACCAACCTATTAACCTTCTTTGAGGAGGTGAGCTGCCATCTAGATAAAGGAAGGCCCAAAGACGTTGTGTATCTGGATTTTGCAAAGGCATTTGATACATTTCCCCATAAACGTTTACTGTACAAACTAAAAACAAAGGAAAGGTTCCCCCAGGGTGGGGTTTTTAGGCAGCACAATAAAAAAGGGAGTCAGATTCAATATCAAAAAATATAACAAATTTATTGAAGTATACCATAAAAGTTAAAACATTGAGCTCCAGTGGGGGGTACTTGGGATAAAATTACATATTAAATAAGCTGAACATACATTGGCAGACACATATTCACAACAACACTAGGTAGCATGAATATTTAAACCTGACGCGTTTCAACCCCTGTGCTTGGGGTCTTCTTCAGAGGATTAGTCTGCTGAAAAATATACATAAGTAAAATTGATACACGTAAATAGATTGCATTGGTATAATGATAGTTACATTCACCATATGGTGCATAAATACAATATAATTACCCAATGGTGTGTGTTCAGCAGGGAAAGGAACAAGGCCTCCCACATGGAGATCCCCTAAAAAGACTGTCCTCCCGTCTTCCCCAAAGGGAGAACACCGGGCGCCCCTACCGCCAACGCGGTTCGGACCAGGGCAGTGAAAACAGCGACGTAGCTTGCGAGAGGTCACACTCTTGGGCACCACCCACCAGACTGGCAGCCGACCAGGGAGCACAGAAAAGTACACCTGTGATAGTAACCAAAAGATATCTCCATAGTAGATCTAGTCATTTAAATCATGTTAGTCATGTGTCCAGGAGGGGACGCCGGGGAACAACTGTCTCCAGCACACGCCCAAGACACAGACATAAAAGTATATAAATATACATGGTATTCTTCATAGGCAGTATAAGGTATAGGCAGCCCCTCAGTTTGTGCTCAAGGTAAAGGTGATCCAAGTGAGAATGTGATGAAATAAAATAAAATAAAGAAATGAAAGAAATGGGTGATGAATGACAATAACTGAGTGTAAGAATGTGATGAAATAAAAGTGAATGAACCAGAAGTGCCAAGAATAGGACAGGTGGGGAAGGGGAAAAGGGAGTGGGGAAAGGGGGGGGGGGAGGGAGGGACGGAAGGGAAAATGGGGAATGGGACAGAGGGAAGGGAATCAGAGGGGGAAAATACATGGGAAAATGGGGGGGGGGGGGGAAGGAAGTTGCACAATTGTGAAAAATTAAATTGATTACCTCAAAAGGGTGCTAAATGGCATGTGTTTTGGCACTACGTTGCCCCATACATACAAGACTGTTGCTTGTCAGCCAACCCGGGATTGGTCACAAACTATAGCGGGCTCGGTGGATTGGTATCCCACTCTGAGTCCACCAGTCTAAAAGTAAATAAACACGAGAGTATCAAATGTAGAAAACGTATAATAACCAGGCCGTTATAAAACAGGACCGTTATAAATGGATGGGGGTCAATGCGAAGTCAGATAATATTCGCACGAGCCCCCATTATATAGGGCAAGGAGTAGTGTCAAACAAAGAAAAACACAAATGAAGGAAAGAGTACTTACAAAGTGAAAGATGGAAAGTGCCTGCTGTCCACCAAAGGGAAAGAGAGACTGAGGGTATGTTGCAGATACCGCTTTTATAATGCCTATTGGGGGTGTGTACTTGCTTTTAAGTTGTCCAGGTGTGTGTGTGTTTACCCTGGTTGCTCCACGGTGGGCGGCATGGCCGCCATTGTGGCAGCCGAACGTGACTTCCCCGGCGTTCAGGAAGAGCTGGGCTCCGACTGATCGTCACTCTCGCCGAAATCTCAGGAAAGTCAATGACGTCACGCCGCACGCGCGGGGCCCCGCGCATGCGTAGTGGCGAAAAACATCCGAGAGTGTTCCGGAATGCCACCGGCAAGGAGGAAGAGATCCCCAATGTTGCGCCCGGTGGCCATCCGAGCATCCAATGGGGAAAACATGGGGGGAGGAGCCACCTGGGACAGGCCGGCTCGTTCCCCCCCCCCACCTTGCCGGGAAGCCAGATCGCTAGTCACCCCCGATTCCGAGGCGGGGGCGGAGACAGCGCCACAGGACTCCCTCAGCCAAGAGGGGGGGGGCAGTCCTAAGGGAAAAAGTATACAAAACAAGATTTAAAATTATACAGGACATATATCTGTTGGTTCATGATAATGCCATTCCTGCTACATATTGGCATCTATATTTGTCTATAAGGAGCATCAGTACAGAAAGAAAACTTCAAATTTCAACTGTACAAACTAAGATCTGTCAGCATGGACCATAGGGTGATTACAGTATATGGATTGAATGTATATGGAGTACTCGGAATGGTCTAGTATGGAGAGTGGGCTCCCCCAGGGTTCTGTCCTGGGACCAATCCTATTTAATTTATTCATAAATGATCTGGAGGATGGGATAAACAGCTCAATCTCAGTGTTTGCGGATGATACTAAGCTAAGCAGGGCAATAATTTCTCTGCAGGATGTGGAATCCTTGCAAGAAGATCTGAACAAATTAATGTGGTGGGCAACTACTTGGCAAATGAGGTCTAATGTAGAAAAATGTAAAATAATGCATTTGGGTGGCAAAAATATGAATGCAATCTGCTCACTAGGGGGAGAACCTCTGGGGGAATCTAGGATGGAAAAGGACCTGGGGGTCCTAGTAGATGACAGGCTCAGCAATGGGATGCAATGCCAAGCTGCTGCAAGCAAAGCAAACAGAATATTGGCATGCATTAAAAAGGGGATTAACTCCAGAGATAAAACAATAATTCTCCCACTCTACAACACTCTAGTCCGGCCGCACCTGGAGTATGACATCCAGTTCTGGGTACCAGTCCTCAGGAAGGATGTGCTGGAACTGGAGAGAGTCCAGAGAAGGGCAACAAAGCAAATAAAGGGACTGGAGGACCTTGGTTATGAGGAAAGGTTACTAGCACTGAACTTATTCTCTCTGATGAAGAGACACTTGAGAGGGGATATGATTTCAATGTACAAATACCCTACTAGTGACCCCACAATAAGGATAAAACTTTTCCCCGAAAGGCATGTGGCCATTCACTGAAATTAGAAGAGAAGCGGTTTAACCTTAAACTGTGTAGAGGTTTCTTTACTGTAAGAGCGGTAAGGATGTGGAATTCTCTTACACAGGCGGTGGTTTCAGCGGGGAGCATCGATCATTTAAAAAAACTATTAGATGGGCACCTGAACGACCACAACATGCAGGGATTTACAATGTAATACTGACATATAATCACACACATAGGTTGGACTTGATGGACTTGTGTCTTTTTTCAAGCTCACCTACTATGTAACTATATAACTTTTACAAGTGCTTATGCTGTCAACTGAACTGTTAAGCCATCAAATGGCAGATTTCATAACTGATCACATGTGTAGCACCATGGCAACTGCAAATCAAACAAACTCAGGCTCCATTCACACTAGCGCGTTTTTTGATGCATTTTGCATTTTGCAGAAATGCACGGGAATTTTTTAACATGGGTTCCTATGGAACATGTTCACATCAATGCCTTTTTGTTTCTCTGCATTTTTGGAAAGGGTCGGGGACTTTTTTTCATGCAAAAAGCAGCGTTTTGCATGTAATGGATTTCAATGGACAAGCATCAAAAACGCAAGTGCACCGTTTTTGCAGCGTTTTTGATGCGTTTTTGCCGGTTTTTTTTTTTTTTTTTTTAATTTTTTTTTTTAGACTGTAAAAAAAAACTGTAAAAAAAAAAAAAAACGCAAAACGCAAATCGCGGCAAAAACGCGGCAAAAACGCGGCTCAAAAACGTGGCAAGCATGAAAAAAAAACCTCCAAAAACGCTCAAAAGCAACATGCATAGGTGTGAATCGAGCCTCAGATGGCAACTTCCTTGGCTGTAAATGACAGAGGTGTTTGGTTCTGCTTTAAAGCTGAATTAAACTTACCTGCCAAACAATCACCCCCAGCACTGCTGTTTCAGCACTCTTGACTGTCACAGGCACCACAATTTTCTCCTGGTTTTTCTTTTGGGTTCAGACTTTTTGGCTGCTTGACTCCATTTGGGTTTCTTCTGTTTTAAAAATGCTGCCTGTTTAGGGCTTGATCACACTATACTTGCATGACAACTAATGGGAAAACTGCTCAGATTTCACTTGCAAAGACACCAGTTTACATAAGTTTGCATGCACGGTTCAGTGAGTTTTTATGCACGTTGACATAAGTTTTTATGTGCATTAGTTATGTGCTCTGTTCAGCCCAATGTTGATTTCTTGTCAGTTTTTTTTTTATGCAGAAAACTGCTTGGTACAAATTCCTGTGCAGAAAAAGTGTGCATGTTGGGGTGTGAACAGGGCACATAGAGAACCATTGTTTTCTTTGGCTCCTTGTAAAACGTGTGCAGAAAAACTGATGTCTCTGCACAATGGTGTGAATGAGCTCTCAATGTATTTATTTTTTCTCTGTAGAGTTTATTTCACTTTAACCTCAGTCCAGTTTAAAATTCAGTTTGTAAAAGCACAGTTGGAATCTAATTGGTTGCTGTTAATATTACCTCTACTTCTTCCTTCCACATTTTCACTGCATCAGTGAAAAGATGACTTTAGGGCACAAGGTGTCTGTAGGTATTACATAATCAGGTAACAAACTGACATTCGTTATAATGCCTTGTCCAGATGTCTATCTTTTCCACTGATACACCTGAGCCAGAGTATGCACCTGTTGGAAGAGTCTAAATGACCATTCATGTTTAGAGACCCAATAGCTAGAAAAAGTGCCCAAAGGCTGTCAAATTGTGCCTGCAATTCCAACCACCCTCTGCTGCATTTGGCTACCTTTATGGTAAAACTTTCTGTCTCCTGTTATATTGCAGGTGGACAATGTGGAAACTGGAGAAGTTATTTCGGCGTATGCTTTCAACCCAGAAGCTATTTATGGGGCATCACACATTGCAATATTACCAAGTCACAGATTGCTGCACGGGGGTAGCAGTGTGAGAGGAGTCCTGCAGGAGGCTTTCACAGCAGGCAAAGGTGAGAAAAGGAGAATTTTTTTCAACTACAGGGATCAGTTGAACAGATGAGTTGACAGTGGATCCTGACCATTGAAATAAGAAATTATTGTGAATATGTTGTATGCCGAGTTAGAGGTAAAAAAACTATTTGTTTCTGAGCCTCTGAAGATTATAAAAATTAGTTAAATTCTTCTAGATGCAGTGTAACACATGTTGACGCCCTCCTGGGCTTCGTTGTAATATCTCTGATCTGCCCAGTGGCATAAATAATATGAGTGCCTGCATGCAGTTAAAATGGGATGTTCAGGAGTTCATGCTCAGAATTATGCATTATTAGGTCCCACAATATGAAAAAAAAAATATCTTGAGCTGCCTATAGCAACTACAACCCCTATTCCAAAAAAATTGGAAAAGGTATCAAATGTTTAAACTGAGAAAATGCACCATTTTAGGAGAAAATAAGGTAATTTTGAAACTTATGGCAGCAAAACGTCTCAAAAAAAGTTGGTACAGGGCAACAAAAAGCTGGCAAATTTAGGTGGTACTAACAAAGCAGAGCTGGAAGAACATTTTGCAACTACTGTATTTATTGGCGTATAACACTCACTTTTTCACCATGAAAATCAGGTGCAAATAGCGTGTGCGTGTAATACGCCAATACTTCAATTTTAGCTGCCTCGGAGGGGAAAGGGAGGGGGGCGGGGCGAGCACTGTCAGATTACATACAGTGAGAATCTGCTGTTTACTTGGCGGCCCTGTAATATGAAGTCCCGTCTCCTGGGCCGCCATTGGACAACTGTTCTGTCTATCATAGGAGATTCTCACTGTATGTAATCTGTTGGCGCTCGTCCCACCCCCCTCCCTGTCCCCTCTAGGCTGCAGATGGGTATTGATCAGGCTGCACTGATGGCAGTGGTGAGGCTGCTGCATTGATGGCAGTGGTGAGCCTGCTGCATTGATGGCAATGGCGAGGCTGTTGCATTGATGGCTAAGGCAAGGCTGCTGCATTGATGGCAATGGTTAGGCTGCTGCATTGAGGGCAATGGCGAGGCTGCTGCATTGATGGCAATGGCGAGGCTGCTGCATTGATGGCAATGGCGAGGCTGCTGCATTGATGGCAATGGCGTGGCTGCTGCATTGATGGCAATGGCGAGGCTGCTGCATTGATGGCAATGGCGAGGCTGCTGCATTGATGGCAATGGCGAGGCTGCTGCATTGATTGCAATGGCGAGGCAGCTGCATTGAGGGCAATGGTGAGGTTGCATTGATGGCACTTGTGAGGCTGCAGATGGGCATTGATCAGCCTCCATTCAGGCTCCATTGATGGCAATGGTGAGGCTGCAGATGGGCACTGACACTTATTTTGCTTCAAAGTAACTTATTTAAAATTTAAGTTTTTTTCCTGAAACTTCCCTCTTAAAATGAATGTGTGTGTTATACGCCTGTGCGTGTTATACACCAATAAATACGGTAATTAGGTTAATTAGCAACAGGTCAGTAACATGAATGGGGATAAAAAAAGAGTGTCTCAAACGTAAAAATGGGCAGAGGTTCACCAATCTGTGAAAAGCTGCTTCAAAAAATGTTTAAACAATTTCAGAATGATGTTCCTCAATGTAAAATTGCTAAGTTTTTAACCACTTCAGCCCCGGAAGGTTTTTTAATGACCAGGCCACTTTTTGCGATACGGCACTGCCGCAATATGTGTACTGTGGCTGGTCGGGAAGTGGTTAACTATATCATCATCTACAGTACATAGTATCTTCAAAAGATTCCAAGAATCTTGAGAAATCTCTGTGCGCAAGCACAAAGCCAAAACGCAGTATTGGATGCCCGTGATCTTCAGGCTCTCAGATGGCACTGCATTAAAAACAGACATGATTCTGTAATGGACATCACTGCATGGGCTCAGGAATACTTCCAAAAATCTCAGTCTGTGAACATTCGTTGTGCCACCCAAAAATGCAAGGTAAAAAAGAAAACCTATCTGTACATGCTCCAGAAACACCACCGTCTTCTCTCTGCTAAAGCTTAAAGAGGAAGTAAACCCTGGTGGGTTTTACGTCCTCTTTATTTCCCTGCAAAGGTAAAGCATAATGGGCTACTATGCATCGCATAATAGCCCATTATGTGTCACTTACCTGAAACCGAAGCCTGTGATGTCTCCGTTGTCCCCACTAGCAGCGAGCATCCATCTTCACCCCTTTTTAGTAAATATCTCCCAAACCTTGGAGCTTTAGGAGATATTTCAAGCACCTACAGGTAAGCCTTAATATAGGCTTACCTGTAGGTGAAAGTGGTTGTACAGGGTGTACAACCACTTTAAGTAAAATGTTCTGTTGCAAAGTGGAAAACTCTTCTGTGATAAGACATTCTTTTTAGCAACCAGTGGGTGCTGTGTCCCCTTGAGTAAAGAAGAGAGGGGACTTTTGGCTTATCAGCACTCAGGTTATGCTTTAGTAAAATGGTTAAATAGACAATACATAAGGAAGGAATCATGCTATAGCTAGTAAGCATGTAAAAATGTTGCATTCGCATGTGATCAACCTATGTATGTTTCATTTTTCTCTTTGTGTTGTGAACACAGATTGCCTCACTCGCGTATCTGCAATAAATTTATTTACTAAGCAAGAGCTACCAATCATCATCTCTGAAAAAAATGAATTTGAGGGTTATTTAGACAGTAAAATTGGTAAGTTAAAGTTTAAAAAATTGACTTAAGATATATATATTTTTTCATTTCCATAACTACTTGTTTCTTACCTATTAGGTCTTTTCTTGTCTCTAATACAAGCGCTGGAAACAGCACCGAGGGTCTAAGGTTCATTTCCCACAAGGAACACTATATCCATGTGTATTCATATGGCTTTATTTGCAAGGGGGTTCCTCAAGATGTCCTAGTTTTCTACCACAGCCCAAAAAACATAGTGATAAATGAACCATCCTCAACTCAAATGTGACCCTCTTAAGCCCCATCATTTGGCCCGTGTGTACGGCAGCCGGTCCGACAGAAGCCGGTCGAATGTTCAGCTCCTGTCGAAGGGCATGACAGAAAAAGGTCTGCCAATCGGCATCCGATCGGCACTCTCAGCTGTCCTGTCAGAATGTAAAAGCTCAGCGGGGAGATCACTGCACTAACATCGGACAGTTAGTACGGCAGCTCCTCTTGAGCTCCTCCAGTTTTTTTTTTTCTTCACTTAGCCTGCTGGGTTGAACGAAAATGTATTAGGCTTTACATCGTCAGCTCTTTTGTAGGCAGGGAATCATGACTAGCCTTTATACTTGGTAATTGGTTCTGGAATTTTTCAGAACAGAATAACTATAAAAATAAATTACCCTCTCAGAAAAGAGAGGATTTAGAAAAAAATAAGCCACACATTAAAGACTTTAAGGCCATTATTTAATAAGGCAGAGAGCAGTATTAAAATGTAACCCCTACAAACCAATAGGCACACAGCTTCATTGTTCTGACTGCCATATACTGATAAATAACTATTATGGGCAACTGTACTTTACTGCAGTTTGCACTATTGCAGAGATTATTTTATAGCAGTAAAAACAACGGAAAATTTACTGTAGCTCATAGCAGCTGTTTAGGTGATAGAATTTCTGTTTATTTGAGGTGAAAGCTAATGTGATTAGTTACTAGAGATTACTGTGCAGCACTTTTGATTTCACCATTAATAAATAAATAAAGGCCAGAACTGAATTTATGTATATAAACAAAGCCCTAAAATAAAAGAAGATGCAAAGTCATTTTTTTGACCTAATTGGGCCCATAGTGCATTGACCTGTACCTTGTCACTGCTGATCAGAATAAGGATCAAGAAATGATTATGACAAGCACTGTCGGAGGAGACATCTCAGATATGATTTTTCTTTGTTCAGCTGGAAATTGAATATTGTATGCTGTAGAAACTCAGAGTTTTGTATTGATAGGTATTCCAAGCACAAACTTGGAAGATGGCATCTTGGCAGACAAGTTGGGTTTGACTTATACAACGGTTACCGAAAATCTTAGTGATGGCACTGAGAGAATAATAAACTCAGCAAGGGTAAGTCTGGTACTTTTGAACATCATTTGCTAACAGTATGCAATGGGAGTTGTTTTTTGTAATTCTTTGCATTTGGCCTTGTTATCTCTGCATGGTAACTATAGCACAGCATATAAGTCGGTCTGAACTGTGCTCAGTTTCTTTGCTACAGTAAAACTGGTGGTGTTTTCTTGGCTAGTCGAAAGCACGACTGAAAGTGGGGGTAGTCCATGCATTTTGAAAATGAACAGAAATACAATGACAGCTGGGTCATAGACAGGTTTGTTGACTATGAAATCTCGTGTTCACATAATCAGAAACCACTCTGATTAATTCCCGATCTTTAATGTGCATGGTGCGCACTGCTAGCTGTCAAATGTGGATCATAGAGTAGCCTCCTCTCAGCTCATAGTTACATGCTTGGAAATGTTTATCTACAGTTTGCAGTGGGGGTAAAAAAATGTTAATTAAATGTGACCTCTTTTACTTTGTATAAACATTTAAAAATCATCATTTAATGGCAATTAAGATGTGGCTGCATTTTTTTTTGTTTCAGGATTTTTTCCCTATAGTTTCACATAATGATCCTGCAAATAAGCAGGGCAAACACACAGATTTCTCTGTCCACAGTAAACCACACAGATGGCTGGATGGTTCTCCCACTGCAAAGTTGTATTCTAACAGCCGGCACCAGCAGCTGTCAGACTATCCAAACAGTCCCTGCATCTGGATGGGTGTAGCTGCTATTTGCCCGACAATTTTTCTCCCAGCTACTTTGATTTTGAAGTTGAAGTATTGTATGTGAGGCAGGAGGGCAAATTTTGCTTTGTGTTTGGCCGGCTTTAAGGTAACAGAACAAACTTATCGTTCTATAGCTGTGGAAAAGATGCAATGTCACCCTAGGATAGGAAGTTTGTTAAGACTACATTACACCCCCCTCTCCTTTTCCCAATAACATGGGGAGTGTGCTATAGTTCACAGGGAAAACTGTGAACAGGGCTAATTGATAAGAATGCAGTTCAGGCAGAGAGCACAGGAATTATCAGCTTTTTTGTGCCTATCAAACAGATAGAACAAAATGCTTTCAATGGTATATTTAACCTGTTCCTGCCAGCTTTACGCCTTTATGTGGCCTCTGTGTGGGTGGGCTTTAATGTTAGGCACCTGCATACATGCGTCCACGGGGAATTGCTTTTTAATGCTGAGAACATGCTACCAACACAGTAACTGAGATGGCATGGGCAGCTCCAGCTGCATACTTCAGGAGCTTTTGATCATGTGATTGATATGACAACCAATCACAGGAGTCACAAGATCTGAAAGCCTGCATCCGCCACCCGGCATTTAAATCCACTGAAAGGGCCAGGAGCAGCTGCGACAAGGGGTTAACAGACCAAAAGCGAGTAAATAATTTAATTTCATTGCTATGGTTTACGGGATCTGTCCAGGAAGTATCCAGCCATGTATTATAAAAAAAAGAGACATTTATTGAAGCAGATGCAAAATACAAGAAACATTGTATATAGGACATTGACTCCTCATTCCCCTTCAAAGATACAACTTCCACTGGGATGGCTGGGCCTTCACTTCTGGATTATAGCCGCAGACCCACGGTTAATCTCCGGTTTGACCTTCTTGAGGAAATTTGGTTCTATGGTATCGGCTTGAAGCAAGTCATTAGCAACTGCAGCGCAATATTCCTGCTGCGCTGGTAGCAGAAGCCACAGAACTAATTTTACCACAACATTTTTCATTCCAAGATTCTGCAGCAAAATCTCTGACACTGTCATTTTTGGAATCCCCAGATCAGCTTCTAGTTCTCATTCTAGTCACCATACATAGATGATTGAAGCCTGTACACGTTCAACATTCTCAGGTGTTCTGCTTTATGCAAGCTTTCCAGGACGTAGATCACTTTCAACAGATTCTCGACCATCTTTGAAACATTTGTGCCACACTTTTATTTGTGCTGCACTCATTGGATTGTCCCCTAAGCCTTCTGAATCATCATGAATAGTTTCCATGGACCAATATTCAGGCATTTGATGCAGATTCATTGCTCTACTTGCTCAGTGACTTTAAATGCGACGGCCATGGAGTACACATGCTTATTCAATGGTGTTTAGCGCCCCCACTGACTTGTATAGTGAAGTTGTCATTGTTCACGAATGTGCATTCCAGTCCATGACTGCCAGGCTGCTTTGATGTCATGCAAACCGTTCCCGTTATATTAACAATGAACATTTTCTGGACAGACATGGTATATACACTTTAATAGATTCTTGACTTATACAAAGACATTTCTTTTATTGACAGCCTATTCGTATGTCCCTC
The DNA here is from genome assembly GCF_042186555.1 of Aquarana catesbeiana. Classification (NCBI taxonomy): domain Eukaryota; kingdom Metazoa; phylum Chordata; class Amphibia; order Anura; family Ranidae; genus Aquarana; species Aquarana catesbeiana. The sequence continues at coordinate 185,958,850 of NC_133328.1, forward strand.
AATGTACAAAATGCGTGAAGTGCAGCACGTTGTGTTATAGTGTGAATGGGCCCTGAATCAGGCTCTTCGCACTATTGCTTTATTGCCCAGTAAACAGGCAGGTGGCACTAAAAGCTGAAAAGCTAATCAAGGAAATATAAGAATAATCTTCTGGCTGGATTTCCATCCAAGTATGGGCAGGGTGGTGTACAGAACCTGGTTGTACAGAAGGTTCTACCGATTGACTTCTGTACAACCGCCCTGTCAGATGTTTGCCACTCCATCAGCACTGCTGGCTTTAGCTGGCAGCATTGATCTCCCCGTCGTCAGAATACAAGGGCTCAGCAGGGAGGATTCCTCCATCTACCTCGAATGTGTGGATAGGGGAATCTAGTCCCTTTTTTTTTCGTTCAACCCACAAGTTGGTCAAATCCATCTAAAGCTGCTAGTGCATCTAAAGCTCCATACACACGATAGGACTTTGTACAAACTTTTCTGTGGATTTTTGTACAAAGGGCGTTGGCCATAAGTTTGTATTGCATACAGACGGCAGGACTTTTCCAGCCAACTTTCACCGCTCTTTACCACCACCCTTTGGTCAACTTTTGTATTATTGTGTGATATTGTGTCAATCTCGCCGCTTTTATCGGTGAGATTGACACCTTACGAGCCGGGTTCACACTGGTGCGGGGATCCGACTTGGATCCCCGCCAATGCCAGGCACTGTGTTTGGTGTGAATCTTGAGGGGGAACTCCACACCAAATTTTAAATAAAAAAAGTCATGGCTTCCCCTCCAAGGGCATACCAGGCCCTTAGATCTGGTATGGATCTTAAGGGGAACCCCTACACCCCAAAACCAGTGTAGGGGTCCACCCAAAATCCATACCAGACCCTTATCTGAGCACGCAGCCCGGCCGGTCAGGAAAGGGGGTGGGGACGAGCGAGCGCCCCCCTCCTGAGCCGTACCAGGCCGCATGCCCTCAACATGGGGGGTGGGTGCTTTAGGGGAGGGGGCGCCCTGTGGCCCCCCACCCCAAAGCACCTTGTTCCCATGTTGATGAGGACAAGGGCCTCTTCCCTGGCCGTTGGTTGGGGTCTACGGGCGGGGGGCTTATCGGAATCCGGGAGCCCCCTTTAATAATCATCGTACCCCTACCCATTCACCTGGGGAAAAAGTGTCAATAAAAAAAAAACACACTACACAAGTTTTTAAAGTAATTTATTAGGCAGCTCCGGGAGTCTTCTTCCGACTTCGGGGGTCTCTCCGGCCTCTTCTTCCGATGCTCGGTTCTTCTCCCGGTGTTCGGCCCTTCTTCCGCTCTCCGGTTCTTCTGCTGGGTTCCTCCGCTATCTTCTGCTCTTTTGCAGCTCTTTTGCTAGCGGTGGCCTGGACTTCTGCATCGTCTTCTCCCCTCTTCTCTTCTTCCGATGTTGACACAACGCTCTCTCCGGCTGTACTGGTGTCTGAGTGCTCCACTATGACTTATATAGGCAGTGACCCCGCCCCCCTATGACATCACAGTCCCGGGGCATGCTGGGACTGTGATGTCATAAGGGGGCGTGGTCATGTCATCCTATGACCATGCCCCCTTATGACATCACAGTCCCGGCATGCCCCGGGACTGTGAGGTCATAGGGGGCGGGGTCATAGCGGAGCGCTCAGACAGCATTACAGCCGGAGAGAGCGTTGTGTCAACATCGGAAGAAGAGAAGAGGGGAGAAGACGATGCAGAAGTCGGGGCCACCGCTAGCAAAAGAGCTGCAAAAGAGCAGAAGATAGCAGAGGAGCCCGGCAGAAGAACTGGAGAGCGGGAGAAGAGGCTGAAGAGACCCCCGAAGTCGGAAGAAGACCCCCCGGAGCTGCCTAATAAATTACTTTAAAAACCTGTGTAGTGTGGTTTTTTTATTGACACTTTTTCCCTAGGTAAATGGGTAGGGGTACGATGTACCCCTTACTCATTCACATAGGGTGGGGGGCCGGGATCTGGGGGCCCCCTTATTAAAGGGGGCTCCCGGATTCCGATAAGCCCCCCGCCCACAGACCCCGACAACCAACGGCCAGGGTTGTCGAGAAGGGGCCCTTGTCCTCAGCAACATGGGGACAAGGTGCTTTGGGGTGGGGGGGGCCGCAGGGTCCCCCCCTCCCCCAAAGCACCCACCCCCATGTTGAGGGCATGCGGCCTGGTATGGTTCAGGAGGGGGGGGTGCTCGCTCGTCCCCACCCCTTTTCCTGACCGGCCGGGCTGCGTGTTTGGATAAGGGTCTGGTATGGATTTTGGGGGGCCCCCATGCTGTTTTTTCGGCGTAGGGGGTTCCCCTTAAAGTCCATACCAGACCTAAGGGCCTGGTATGCCCCCAGAGGGGAATTCCCTCTCGCGCTCGCTGCAGTAGGAAAATGTGTTTTTCCTATTGCAGCCAGCGCGAGATGTACAGTACCCTGTCGCCGGGAACCAGCGCGATGGGTTCGCGCTGGAAACATTCTCGCGGCTGCGTACTGTAGTTTGTACAAAAGTCCGATGCTTTTGTGTACACACGATCGGACTTTGCTCCATCGGACTTTTGTTGCCGGAAAGTTTGTGCGCTCGCACAGCCAACAAAAGTCCGATGGAAACAGAAAAAGTTTATCCGATGGAGCGTACACACGGTCGGGTGTTGCTCCAAAATAGCTAATTTGCATGTTTGTTGTCAAAAAGTCCGATCGTGTGTACGGGCCTTAACACTAACATACAAACAAACAAGAAGAGTGCACAAAAAGTGCAGTAAAGTTAAAACGTTTAATATTAAAGCTATTGACTCTACTGCACTAATGCCGTGTGCACACGACTGGTTTTGCCATCCGAATAAACTCCGAAGGTTACTCCGACGGAATTCCATTCAAGCGGTCTTGCCTACACACGGTCAACCCAAAGTCCGACCGTCCAGAACGCAGTGACGTACAACACTTACGACGGGACTAGAAAAAGGAAGTTCAATAGCCAGTAGCCAATAGCTTCAGTCTCGTACTTGCTTCACAGCATGCGCCGTTTTTGGTCCGTTGGAACAGCATACAGATGATCGGTTTTCCTGATAGGAATTGGTTCCGTCGGAAATATTTAGAGCATGTTCCATTTCTAGGTCTATTAGAATTTTCGAAAAAAGAAGTCCGATGGGGCATACACACGATCGGAATAGACGATGAAAAGCTTCCGTCTGACTTTTCCTGTCAGACATTCTGCTCGTGTGTACAGGGCATTAGTGTGTGCTCTTCTTGTTTCTTTGTTTGGGGAAATCTACGAATGATATACAATTTTGTGAGGAGCAGCAAGAGGTGTTTAATTACTCTTGATGATTCTAATGCCTAGATTAAGGATTGGCGGTGTAATTGGACCGCCAATCCGGTGTAATTGGACCGCCAATCCTATGGACATGAACTTTATTTTCTGATGGAGTGTTTTTTAGCTTACTTTCCACAAGATCTTTTTTATATATTTTATTATAGTTACAAGTATTTTGAGTGCACTTTTTTTCTTTTAACTTTTGGTTTTATTTTTATTGCATCTAACACTACGCGCTCCCCAGATTGACAATGTTTCTGTCCAAATGTATCTCTGTTTCTTCTCTTTCCAGAGTGGAGAAACCCTAAGACAGGAAGTGTGTTACTAGCCGCACCAGGTGAAAAAAAGCATAAAAAATAAACGAATGCCGCAACCACATATAGGGTTAATGAGCTGTAAAATATTTAATTTTTGTTTTTGAGTTTAATAGCGCTTAACTCGTTATATTTTATGATTTAGGACCTGTTCACACCAGAAAGGCACACTGCCCTTGCTAGGAGCCTGGGTGTCATTAATTGTTAATGGCACCCCAAAAGCATCTATGCAACCAAATGCAGTACCATGTGGTTTGCTGAGGCACGATTTGTAAAAGTGGCACCTGCACTACTTTTTTTGTGCATTTGGCAGCCCACTAAAATGATTGGGCTGTCAAAACCAGAATGCGTGTGGTCTAATGTGAATCAGCCCTAAGACTTCATATCTTTTCACATGCACATCTCCCTATTATCAAGTCTAATATACTATACTGTGTTGATTTTTTTTCAGTTCACGGGAATGCATAGAGATGAAGCATTTTGTGCTATAACCCAACAAGCCCAGGACGAGGGGGTTGGTGGACATCTAACCAGCGACAAGCTAAGGGACTGGCTCATATCAAGACAACGTTACTGGGGAACACCTATCCCCATCATCCATTGCAAATCCTGTGGCACTGTCCCTGTCCCATACAAAGACTTACCTGTGCTCCTTCCCAAAGTGACTTCCTTCACAGGGAAGGGCTCATCTCCTTTATCAGCTGTAACAGACTGGATAAACTGCAAGTGTCCAAGGTAAAAGAACCCACTATATTTCACGCATCACTTCCAAATTTTCAGTAGAGCTACCTGGCTTATTTTTCTGAAGTTTTTCTGAGATGTGGCTTATCCCTTACCTTTTTCTTATTGTGCCTTTCATGAAAGTGTATCAGAATGTTCTACAGGGTTAGGTACTGCAGCAACATATATTACATGGAGGATTGGATTTAAGGAACAAAATATCAGGATACTAAGGCTACTTTCACACTGAGGCGCTACAGCGCTAAAAATAGCACCTGTGAAGAGCCTCACCTGTCTCTCCAGTGTGAAAGCCCTAGGGCTTTCACACTGCATCGGTGCGCTTGCAGGACGGTAAAAAAAAGTCCTGCAAGCCGCATCTTTGCAGCGCTGTAGGAGCGGTGTAAAGCGCCCCTGCCCATTGAAAACAGCGGCGCTTTGCCAGGGATTTTAACTCTTTTTTGGCCGCTAGCGCGGGTTAAAACCGCCCCTCTAGCGGCCGAATAGCGCCGCTAAAACAGCGCTAAAAATAGCACCACTTTACCTCCAGTGCCCGCTGGCCCCTGTGTGAAAGTAGCGTTAGAAACTGCCATTTTCACTAGCTTTGCGAATAGGACCAGTAAAACTACATAGGAAACAGGGTTCACCTGTAAGACTTAATTTTGTGCCACTCTTGCAGTTTTCTCAAGGTGAGCTTTCATCTGCTTTCAAAGGAAGAGATGTGTGATTAGTACCTGCCTGGTACAAATAAAACATGGCTTGAAGCTTTCCTCTTTCGTAGCTAATGGAACAAATAATGTCATTCAGCGGATATCAGCTAACAGGCTTGCTCATTTTTTTTTTTTTTTTGTTATGCCGTAACACATGGATATTAGGATGTTTTGATAAAACCTTTTTTACCCACATAAAACAAAGCAGCAGTAAACATCTCTTGCAATCTCTTAGCAGTCCCTTAACCACTTGTCTGCCAGTGCCATTTTTTTAAGGGACCGTCGTTCACGGCTAACTCTAAACTAATAATCTGTAAAAGCTTTTAAAGCAACGCTTATAGACAATTTTGGGTACCAAAGTTTGTTGTCATTTTTTACAAGCTAGCATAATTTTAGAATTTGACATGTTGGGTATCTATTTGCTTGTCATCTTTGATATTTTTTTAAAATAAAAAAATGTGTTTATTAAAGAACATAAAAAGGTACAGCATATAGGTTCATATCATAAAAAAAGTGTATCCATTGTAAAAATGAAATTTTTCTTTGGACAGGGTACATAGAGCACAAAGAACCAGTATACTACAGCAGTCAAATATTGTATTGCGATACTAAACCACAAAAACTGTCTAGGGTCATGAATAACACCATGATAGTGCAAACCAATCCATTAAGACATAGAATGGTACCTTTGGCATACAGTGTTGTGGAGGAAGGCATCTATAGCTGAGATCAACAAACATGACAACAAGAACTCAGAAATATGTGGTACATTGTGAAAAAGTTAAAGTTGTAATAAGCGATACAGTGTGAGTAGGGGAGGGGCTAAACCAGTGGTATCCAGCCAACATTGCCATATATTCATAAATTTCCTCATAGAGTTTCTATGTTGGTAAGAGTTCACTAGCTCAATCCACTTCCTACAGGTAGAAAGAAGAGCCAAAAATATGCTATGATTTTCCTAGCAAGGTACAGGAGCAAGGGTTATATAGGCTATATAAGGGCTATATAGGTAACTGGGATGTATAATTCCTCATCTAGTGCCCCAAGTAAACATGCCAGAGGATCAATGGAAAGTTGTACAGCATAAGTTTGGTTAATAACAGTAACCATATCCTTGCAATAAGGCACTAATTTGGGACATCTTCATATCATGTGTATGAAGTCGCCAGTATGAGCATGACATTTGGTATGGTATAAAAGTTGTAATAATTTTCTTTTTCATATATCATGGGACACAGAGTCAGGCTTATATTCATTACCTGCTGGGCTATACTTCATCTCTAGGTGAATGGACACTGGTAGACCAAAGGTCTTTAGACAGAAAGTGATCCCCTATGTAACCCCTCCCATACAGGAAGCACTTCAGTTTTTTACCAGTGCCTGCAAGGTGGATGGCATGGTTTGTTTGAGCTCTCTGAGTTCCAGGTCTCTAAGTGATTGACCGATCGGATCCATTTGACACAGGCTTTATATGCTTAGATAAATGGTACCCGAGCCTCGCAATGAAGAGTCAAGAGCCTGCGAGGTTTTGCCTGTAATGCGGCCTCCGGGCGCTGGTCCCTGCAAAGTGGAATCCTGGACACTACAGCGCTAAGGCATTCCTGCAGGGTGCTGTACGGGTCCAAGGGAGTGGACCTTAAACATGAAAAGGGTACCCAGTCCTTGAAGGTCCTCAAGTGACAGGAACCCACCGTGAAGGGTGAAGATTGGGCTCTTAGTTTCTAAGCTGCCCTACGCCTGGACGGGTAAGTGAAACCCCTTTATTTTTAATATTGTGGGGTGTCCCAGTGATTGTAACAGTCAGTCAAGCTAGCTAGAGGCTGGACATCTGTGTGCGGTGACCATACGGGGGAGTTTTGGTCTAGCTGTGGGTGTTTGCAAAGTGTACCTTTTTTTGCTTATGTCTGGCTGTTTTTAACTTGTATGATGTTGGATGACGGTGCGCCATTTTGCCTTGGTTTACCAGGGTGCACATGCATTCACGAGAGAGCTGCTGTACTCAGCAGTTGTTGTTTGGCGGCCATGGTGCATGTGCATTCGCAAAAGTGCCGCTGGACTTAGCAGTTTGTATAGTGGCCATAGCGCACGCAGTAGCAGTAGCCTTTATCTGGGTGCACGAAAATTTGCGTCACATGTGAATACAGCCACACTCGTTCGCCCGGACCACGCACGTACATGCGCACGCATGCATGCACACAACGTTCCAGTGCACAGCCATCTTATTTAAGCTGTATATGCCAAGCATGCGGTGCTTCCAGAAGGCAGCTGTGGGACACAGAGCAGACTCTGAACAGGCACTTGCAGCGGTTCATTTCTCCTTACCCGGGTCACGTGAGTCACCAAGTTTTGCTTGTCAGGCTAAGGTGCTTAGCAGGATTGTTGCATAAGGGCTTGGTGAGCCCTATTAAAGGGTCTCCCTTCTGAGGTGTTTTATTTCTACACCCAGGTGCTCTCTTTTTGTGGCTAGTAAAGGTCTTCAAAAAAGAGGAGCGGGACTAACACTACAGGGAGATAGGAACACCTATGTCATCAGTAGTTCCTGATGAACCTAGTCGTATCCCTAGTGTTGTATCCCCTGAAGGACCAGAGGCTTCCGGGCAATCTGAGCCGCTGCGCCTATCTGGGATTGTGCCTACAGTCAATGCTGCTGCTTCACCCTTTATCTCTAAGGATGAACTGTCCTCAGCCCTAGCCGGGTTAGAGCACAGGATTGCATTTGATCAACGTGCACTAATATCATGTGACATGAAAAGCGCAACTACCACCATTTTATTCCCCAGGATCTTTGCTTTCAGAAAATAAATACTTTTGGGGGGTTTAACAAATGAATTTAAATAAAATAAATAAGGCATTAAGTAGAGTACATTTTAGTTCAGGCTTTGAAATTAATATATTTTTCTTCTTCTTTTAGGGAGGAAAATCCTATGATAGAGTACATTATTGGGGCACAGTGTTGGCTAGAATCAGAGAGGAAAGAGATTTGGGGTACTTATTGTGTTTTAGATTATTGCAAAATTACCAAATAGAAAAGTGGATAGAATTTTTTGGTGTGATCACTGGGGGAGGAAGGAGGTCCTGATTCCCCTATATAGATGTTTATTTAGACCTCATTTAGAATACTGTATACAGTTCTGGAAACCTCGCTTATAAAAAGATATTGATAGGATAAAACAAGTCCAGAGACAGCAAGAAAAATAATTAAAGGTCTGAGAGATAAAATGTATCAGCAGAGACTTCAGGAAATTAATATGTACAGTTTGGAATGGGAGAAATGATTGAAACCTTTAAATGCAGGTGTGATTAAGGTCCAGGAGGGCAGTATTTTCAAAATGAAATTTAGATCAAGAACATGGAGACATGACCTCAGACTAGCAGGAGGAAAGTTCAAAACGAACCCTATACCCTTTTACCGAAAGAGTAGTTGATGCTTGGAATAGACTTTTAGCAGCGGTAGTGAGTCTGTCAGCTGTAAGTGGATTCAAACATTTTTGGGAGAAAAATAGATCTATACTCAGACAAAAATGTAAAAAAAATGAGGCAGACTTGATTGACCACTTGAACATTTTGATGCTGACGCTCTTCTATGTTTATTACCTAATTTCAACACCGAAGGTGCCCTAATCTAATATTATAAAATGACCTTTAGTGTAATGTTTGGGTCTTTACTCTCTGTCTTGTTTGATGTGTTTCTCTAACTTTTGCTGTAGCCTTCTCTGAGACTTCTGAGAAAATGTTCCCTTTCATGTGTTCTAGGTGTGCTGGAAATGCAGTGAGAGAGACAGACACAATGGACACATTTGTGGATTCTGCTTGGTACTATTTCAGATATACAGATCCCCATAACTCAGACAGGTAAAGGAGCTTGCATACTGTTCTTAACAGCCCAATCACTGTACACCTAGTGATTAGGCTGTTGGACTCACTGATTAAAGCATGTAACCTGATTATTAAAACATTTTGTTGTACCTACTTATAGCTAAATCGAAGGGCAGATAAATAATTGCTCAAGCCAGTTATCCCAGCTTAGGAACCTCCAGGCCATTATATATTAATAGATATGTTCTTCATTTATATGCAACTATCTGGCTGCTGGGATTTGTCTAGACCTGGCCTTATTTGTAAAATATAGGTGTTTGGCATCTTCCATAGATTTTGTGCAGGACCACAACAAAAGGTGGAATGATGGTTGCATGCACATGTTCAAGCAAATGGTGATCATGTATGGAACTTTTACCCATACCAAGTTTAGCTGGTAGTTGGGCTGTGTATGAGTGACTTTTGGCACTAGAGAAAAGCGTGCTGAATAAAAGGTTTGGACCCGATGAATACATTTACAAATCTGTTTTTTGTAAGGGGATAATTTTTCATTTTATCTGGTAGTTTATTTGATATAACATATTCATTTAATAAAACATCAATGAATAAAACTGGATTTAGGCTCAACACACTTAATTTCCCTTATTGTATGGACCCAAATTGTAATTGCGCCTTACTGGAATATAAATCATTGCCTGTCAGTAATGGGTCATATTCTAGGCGCAATTCCAATTTGGGTCCATACAGTAAGAGAAATTAAGTGTGTTGAGCCTAAATCCAGTTTTATTTATTGATTTTTGATTGAATAGACTTGCGGAAGGCTCCCTCTTCATACAACAATATATATGTTTCATAGGCCTGGTAGGATATTTTAAGATAATTTTTACATAACATATTAATTTATTTAAAGTTGAGTTTAAAACAACTGGAAAGTGACCAAATTATTTTTGCATCCATTCTGGCTGTTAAAGTAATGTGTAAACACAGTAAAACTTTCGGTTTAGACAAGTATCGAAGGCATGAATTAAAAACCCCCTTTAATCCAATTATGTATTCAAGAAAATAAAATCCATAAATATATTTTAAATACAGCTAGTAGAAGTACCTGATGATGGCCATAGATGGTTTGAATCTCAGCGGATTCAGCAGGGCAGCCCAAGATTCGAACTGTGTATGGGCAGGCTGAATGTACCAAGTTGATTGTACCAACTTGGGTACAACCAGCCTGCCAGATTTTACTTTCAATGATTGCTAGCAGCTGGTATAGCCGCTAGCGATAATCACTGTCTTCTCCCGTGGGAGACGACTTCCTCTACCACCCCACCAGAGGAAGGCAATGTCTCAGCAGGAGGGATTGCTACATCAATACTGACTGTGTTGATGGTGAAATCAAACTCATGGTTGCAGGAAAGAAATTTGTACTGTGTTTGGCCTGCCTTAGTCTGTCTTAGGCAGGGCAAAAGTGTGAACGAGTCATGTTCATGTCTACTGCATTGCACAGTGGTGTGAAGATACCAGTGGGAGTGTGCTAATATGAGGAGACAGAAGAAGGATGGAGCTATTGCTTGTTAACTTTCCAGACAACGGTTGGAGCAAGTCCTTCTCCAAACTATACTGAAAAAGTTTGTGGAGAAAAGTGAGCTCAGGGACCTGGTAACGCTGTCTAGTAGGGCTGCCTGGATCGCAAGGCTTGCTGAACAGACTTACAAATCAGACTATCAATATGTAGATTAGCTGTAATTTAGCTGTTTGACTGCATTTTCACTTTTATTTGAACCTTTGACAAAGTTTCCTAACTGCATATGCTTCATAAAAGGACCTTTCCAAGTTTCTTTGATGCAAAGAGGAAGTTATCCATAATCCGTGTTGGGGATTTTCCAGTTTTCTGAAAGAATATGACCAATTTAGAGCACTTTTACTTCTTATGAATCCTCACTACTAGTCCAGTAGGCTGTTTTTACTATGGCTAAGGCCCCTTTCACACAGGCACCTCCATGAAGCAGGATCTACTTGCTCAGTAGGGATCTCTCGTCTGATCCCTGCTGAGCAGACGGATGAAAGGGCCATTGAGCGGACACGGACACGCACACAGCCTGCTCTCGTCTATGGAGCCTATTTGTTTCCATCCAATGCCCTCTGAGCTCATCCTCCAGACAGATAGGGAATAGGACCACCATCCATCTGTTTTTGGAGGACAGAATCAGATCGGATGGCCGCGGGTGTTAGCGGACATGTGTCTGCTGACATCCGCGGTGCCATACAAGAGACTGGAGAGTCTGATCAGCTCTGCCTGATAAATTGACAGGTGGACCTGATGTGCAAGGGGCCTAACAGTCTTGAAATCAGCTGCAGCATGGGAGTGAGTCAAACTGCCATTTTAAGTTAATATCAAGACTGCCTTATTTAATTTGTCACTGTCATACTGTCAGTTAATCAGGTAACTCTTCCCCAAATGTTCCCCATTGTCTGATATACACAGCTACTACTAACAACTTTATCTCACTCTCTTTTTTATTTTTATTTTAACCAGTCTTTTTTACAAGCATTGTTGCTTTTTCTTCCACAGGCCATTTGATAAGTCCTTAGCTGACTTCTGGATGCCCGTTGATTTGTACATTGGAGGGAAAGAGCATGCCGTAATGCACTTATACTATGCGCGTTTCTTCAGCCACTTCTGCCAGTCTCAGGGCATAGTGAAGCACAGGTTAAATATAATTTCTAGGCCATTCTTTCCACAGACTTTCATCAAGCAGATGAGTGATTGCATATCAATTTTCCTCTTGATTCAAGTAGTGTAGCCTGAAAATGCATGTCTTTCAAAGACTACTCTACTTGCCTATCTAGCACGCAGCACATTTACATTTTTTCCAAGCTATTTTTGCATTTGATCAGTATGTCAGTATTTCAGAATCACTCCAAAAGTTTTATATCTGTTGTTAAGAAACAAATGCTGTATTTTAGGTGAAGGAAGGCATATTAGGGCCAGTTCACACCAGATGCAGTTCCGTGTGCTTTTTTTCTGCACTAAAAATGCATGCACAGTGTTTTCTGATGTTTTCTGATGGCTCTAGTTCACACCATGCAGTCAGTATCCAGTCAGTTTCTGGTGCAGAAAACCAAGAACAGCTCCCTGGTGTACTGGGAGCCACCAAATTCAGTGGGAAACTTTGCCCTTAAAGCAAAATTGAGGGGTTTTAGTTTAGCGAGAAGTAGAGCTGCAAAATTCTGGCTAAAATTAAAAGCACAATTTTTTTGCTTAGAATAAAGATAACGATTCTCACAGTGTAACATCTTCATTCACATTATACAAAAAAAAAATGGGCTAACTATACTGTTTTTATTAAATTCATTAAAGTGTATTTTTTTTTTAATTGAGTTTGAAAAACCGCTGCGCAAATACGGTGTGAAATAAAATATTGCAACAACTACCATTTTATTCTCTAGGGTCTCTGCTAAAAAAAAAAAAATCTAATATTTGGGTGTTCCAAGTAATTTAGAAAATAAAGATTTTTACATGTAAGCAACAAATGCCAGAAAAGGTTTGGTCTTTAACCGCTTCCGGACCAGCCGCCGCAGTTTAACTGCGGCATGCTGGCTCCCCTGCGCAAAATCACGTTACTGTACGTGATCTCGTGAGGTCCGGATAGCAGGTGCGCGCGCCCGCTGCACAGCGTGGGTGCTGATGCTCGTGGCCAACGGTCGCGATGACCGACGGCCACGAGCGATCATGAAGAGGAGAGACAGAACAGGGATGAGTGTGTGTAAACACACTTCCCTGTGCTGTTCTGACAGGAGTGACAGATCGTGTGTTCCTATTAGCTAGGAACCACGACCCGTCATTTGCTGTAGTTAGTCCCTTCCCATTCAGTTAGAATCAATTCCCAGGGAATGTAGTTAACCCCTTCACCGCCCCCTAGTGTTAACCCCTTCACTGCCAGTGACATTTTTATAGTAATCGATGCATTTTTAATCGCTCTGATCGCTGTATTAATGCCAATGTTTCCAAAAATGTGTCAAAATTATCCAATGTGTCCGCCATAATGTCGCAGTCACGATAAAAATCGCAGATCTCCGCCATTACTAGTAAAAAAAAAAAAGAAAGAAAAATGCTATAAATCTATCCCCTATTTTGTAGACGCTATAACTTTTGCGCAAACGAATCAGTACACACTTATTGCAATTTTTTTTTTTTTTTCCAAAAATATGTAGAAGAATACATATCGGCCTAAACTGAGTAAAAAAATAGTTTTTTTTATATATTTTTGGGGGATATTTATTATACCAAAAAGTAAAAAATAATGCTTTTTTTCAAAATTGTCACTCTCAAAATTGCGCGGTCGTGCGACATTGTACCCAAACAAAATTGACGTCCTTTTTTTCCCACAAATAGAGTTTTCTTTTGGTGGTATTTGATCGCCTCTGTGGTTTTTATTTTTTGTGCTACAAACCAAAATGTTTATAGCGCAAAAAATAAAAAACGCAGAGGCGATATATAAAAATATGAAATAATACATTTTGCAAACAGGTAATTTTTCTCCTTCATTGATGTACGCTGATGAGGCTACACTGATGGGCACTGATAGGCTGCATTGATGGGCACTGATAGGCTGCATTGATGGGCACTGATAGGCTGCATTGATGGGCACTGATAGGCTGCATTGATGGGCACTGATAAGGCGACACTGATGGGCACTGATAAGGCGGCACTGAGAGGTAGCACTGATGGGTGGCATTGATAGGTGGCACTGATAGGTGGCAGTGATGGGCACTGATAGGTGGCAGTGATGGGCACTGATCGGCACTGGTAGTTGACACTGATAGGCAGCACTGCTAGGTGGCACTGATGAGGCACTGATTGGCACCACTGGTGGGCATTGATAGGTGGCACTCGTGGGCATTGATAGGTGGCACTGATGTACTGGTGGGCACTGATTGGTGGGCACTGATTGGAGGGCACTGATTGGTGGGCACTCTGGGCTCATATGAGGCGGCTTCGCCTCTCCCTGCTCGGGACCGATGTCCCTTCAACAGAAGCCGGTGATCGGCTTTTTTTCCTCCTCCCACTGTCAGCGTGAGGAGAAAAAAAAATGATTACTGATCCTCTGTTTACATCATGTGATTAGCTGTCATTGGCTGACAGCTGATCACGTGGTAAGGTGTCCGATCTGTGATCATCCGAGTCTCGTTGACTCGGGTGATCAGAGTGTGCGGCGCACGCTCCCTTCAGGGGGGCGTGGCCAGCTTGCAAAGGGGAGGACGTCTATTGACACCCTCCCGGCAAAGCAGATCCGTGCTGTAGCCATCATTCGGCTATAGCGCGGATCTGAAGGAGTTAATGCATAGAATGCATTAAGATAAAAAACCTTCTGCCTTTACAACTCCTTTAAAAGTAATACCTGGTGATCCTGCCATGAAGGTCCTTGTTCAGGCACTTCTGTCCTTGTCTACCAGTTGCTCTCTGCATTGTCACCCTGTCACACAGGCTTCTGATAGAGGCTACAAGTGACTACTTTTACCCACATTACACAAGCATTGTCCACTGTTGTCACAATCAGGAAACCCACCCTAAGAAATGTTATGCAGACATTGCTGGAGTACATGTGTGTTGACAGGATATGGCTACAAAGAGGCTGTAAAAAATCAGCAGCACTGAGATGCAACAAACGAGAGAAAAAACTGTTTAAGATACACAGTGCTTCTGCAAACTTGTGTTTTTTTTTGTTTTTTTTTTTAATTGTCCTCAAACAGAATTACCTGTCTCTAGCAGGCTTTAAATAATTTGATAAAGTAGTTGTTTCATTTCATGGGTTGGGATGACTTTTGTGTGTGAGCACCCTTGTAAAGAGCTGCTTACCATGAGGTATAGAACTGTTGGAAAACATTAGAAAATATAAATAAATTAAAAACATAACCATCTTAACATTAGATATAATGAAAGCTACATATGAATGGGAATGAATCCATCTTTTGCCTATCTTATATTTTAGGTATTTTATTACTTAGTGTGCCTCCCGATTGAATTATTAAACCCTGTCTGTTGATATGAATCTTCCAAAAAGATTTAGGGAGCATTGTGTGTGTTAATAGAGATGGGCTTAGCAGGAACCATTTCCTAGTGTTTTCATTGTAATACATTTTCGGAGTAAGAGGGAAACTCATTACGTATGAATGCTCTGAGTGCTTCTGTCATCTTATTTAAAGAGCTGAAAACTGTCATGCAGAACCTTTACCAATTCATTTTATGTTCAAAATAAATTATGCGCAAATCTCCTGCCCAGAGACACGCTGCTTGACAGATACTGTGAAACATTTAACATAACGTATTTTCCATATAGTTAAAGGGAAATTAAGATTCAGAGTATTTTCAGTGATGTGTTTATTTGCTTCCTGTTCTTAGTTTTAATTTTGTATTTTATAAAGAGATTTGTAGATTATCCACAAGAGCTGGATTTGTGTTCCTGCAGAAACTCATCTAACAACTGTATATATCAGCTACCAAGGGAGTGCATTGTATTCTGTGAGCCAGATCTGACCAACACTTGGAAGCAGATCCTTCATTTGGAGGAGGCAATATGGCTGCCTCCTATTTACAAATATAATTACACTTTTTTATTAACATTGAGCTTAATACTTGCTGCTAAAAAAAAGTCCCCAAAAAACACTATTGTTTCCCTTTATCAATATATATTGGGCCTTATTAATAAAAACAAACTGCCCATAGCAACTACTAAAATTATTTCTATGTTTTCTGGTACAGTTTAAAGTGATACTAAAGGCAGAAGGTTTTTAACAAAATGCATTTTACCTTACCTGAGCCCCATCTCAGTCCAGCAATGTGCACGAGTTTTTAGTGGTTGCTATGAGCAATTTTAGTGGTTGCTATGAGCAACCAGTTTTTTTATTAATATAGTGTTCAGTATACAGATGGCAAGTTGCCCAAGCAGCACCCGAAAGAGACTAGCGCTGATGGTATGTAGCAAAGACTACTACAGTAAATTTCTGCATCCCCATCAGCCCTCTGGATGTGAAATATCCCATGCGAGAGCCGTGTTATCCCAGACAGAGATGCACAGGTGTTCGTGCATCCCTGTTCAGGCAGTCCTATTCATGTCAATTGGAATGCAACAGACCCAGAGACACAGCCTCTGCTCCCAATTTGACAGCCAGGGAGTTGTGGGTGCATGACCATGAACGCAGACAGTGTTTGTTCGGGGTCGTGCACCAGCACAGCTGTTAAATTGGGAGCAGTAAATGTGTCTGTGAAACCACTGCATCCCAATAGACCTGAATAGTAGTACCTGGAACACTTGTGTATTCCAGTTTGGACAAACGCAGCTCTCACGTGGGTGTATGCTGTATTATTTTTGTGTGAATGAGACCTTAGATGTAACCAAACTCCAAAGTAAATAAAAATAAAAAAAGGAATACCTGGAGTTCAGCTTAAATACAACCACTTGCTGCCTAGGGCAATTTGGAAAAGTTTCACATACAGTACTATGTAACAGTTTTAGGTAGGTGTGAAGAAATGCTGTAAAGTAAGAATGCTTTCAAAAATATACAGCTGTCGCCAAGTTTTGCGAATGACACAAATATTAATTTTCACAAAGTATACTGCTTCAGCGATTTTAGATCTTTTTGTCAGATGTTACTATGGTATACTGAAGTATAATTACAAGCATTTCATAATTGTCAAATGCTTTTTTTGACAATTACATTAGGTTTATGCAAAGAGTCAATATTTGAAGTGTTGACCCTTCTTTTTCAAGACTGCTGCAATTCGCCCTGGCATGCTGTCAATCAAATTCTGGGCCACATCCTGACTGATAGCAGCCCATTCTTGCATAATCAATTATAAAGGGGAGAAAACTGCGCTAATGTACCAATAAAAACGAATCACTAAAATCAGATTCCAATAAGCAGCAGCTCAATATAAGTTATACACAAAACAAACGTAGGAGGTGGCCTGACCTGGCATGGAGATAGTCGCCTAATCCTACAGCTCCGTCTGCCACAGGAGAAAGCCACTGATATTTTGAGGTAATCTCGCACTGCACCCTCCACCGACTATGGGGACAGCTTCCCGAACCTCCTCAGCATCCCGTTTGAGATCCCCAAGAGACCTGGCCGGGACACAGGGGCAGAACATCCCGGAGATGTTCCGGGCGGGTAGAGGCAATATGGCGCCCTCCCGCCACTCACAGGGGCTCTCCTCACAACCATCCTCTCAACCACACCATATGCCCGTTTCGCCACCTCAAATACTGCCTCCGGCCGATGGGGAGAAGGGATAGAACTCAGGCCGCACCCGCCCCTAACCATTCTGGATCTTCGCTCCGTGGTGGATGATATTAAAGAGGCACTGGCAGCCGCCATTTCGGAACTTAGACTAGACCTCAAGTCACTGAATGATAGGGTCCAGGTGGTAGAGAACGTGTCTGACCATCATGAAGCTATCCTTCAGTCAGTCACGGAAGATGTAGACTCACACACCCGACAGCTGCGTGACATGCAGAGGCACATTGAAGACCTCGACAACAGAGGCAGAAGGCACAATCTGCGTATTAGAGGCCTGCCGGAGACATTTGAAGCAGATCAGATCTCCACGGCTATAGTCTCCATCTTTAACTCTCTGCTTGATCGGCCTGCTCACACCCCTATTGACATGGAACGTATCCACCGCGCACTGCGCCCCAAACAGACCCACCAAGGGACATTATCTGCTGCATCGTGGACTTCAGGCTTAAAGAGGAAATCCTCAAAATGGCGCGGGGCAGACCCCAGATATTGCATGACGGGGCCCCGGTGCAAATCTACCAGGATCTCTCCGGTATTACTCTTCAACACAGGCGAGACCTGAGACCCCTGCTAGAAACCCTGAGGGACAGACAAATACTGTATAAGTCGAAGTTTCCCTTCTGCCTCTCTGCCTCCGCACACGGCCGCACAGCGATCCTCAAAGTCCCAGAAGACCTTCCTCATTTCTGTGCCACCCTCGGCATCCCCTTGATACCGGTACCGAACTGGTACGCAGCTTTTCGCCCCCGCACAGGGATGCCCAGAGAAAACCCCATGGAGACGCAAGCGCCTCGGCTCAACTGGAGACGTTCACCCTCCGCTCGCAGGAGCCTCACTGCACACCGCTCATACCACCGTACCAACAGCCCAGACGTCTCCCCTAGATCACGGGGCACGCGCAGGGGCCGTAACCGGCATGTCTAAAGCGGCCTTGTCCTCTTAAATGTCGGAAAATGCCAACCACAAAACCCGAGGCCTTTGACTTTATTCAAAGTTTGAGTTCCTAATGACTTTTATTGTTCATTTTTTTCTTTTTTACACCTTTTTCCTTTTTTGCGAAACCATCTCAGAAGGTCGCACTGGATCGTTAGCAGGGCAAGTCAGCCGGATCCACCGGCTGGTGGGCTATCTCCCCTGCAACTCAGCGCCAAAGAGATGTTACTGCACGGCCGCCCTTAGATCTCGCTCAGTGACCACCCACAGCAATTGTCCTTAGTCCGGTGGGCAGATGTCACTGCCCACTATCGCTAGACTTCAGCCGGACACCCGAGCCCACGACTACAACACCCACACTGCCTTGCGACGACGCACCCCGCCCATACTCCAACGTGCTCACGTAAGACCTGATGTTGCACGCATGCTCGCCGACCTGACAAGCCGCCAACACCGAACGGAAACAGCACTTCATCCCAGGCTGCTGCACACTTAGCTACTAGCAACCACAGCAGTGACCTGCATGGAGACCCTAGTATCGCAGCGGTCTACAATAAGACACCCTCCTTCCTATTGTCACGGAGGCGCAGCACAATGACAATCCTGCACTCCACCTACACGTCGACACCATCCCACCAAGCTGCAATACCCATCACCTTCACATACTGGAGTATGAACTGGCTGGTACATCCACCTTATGGTTTAGTGTATACTGTCTGACTGACACTGACTGACTAACGGTCTCACCATTCTCTCATTTTTTCATTTTTTTTTTTTTTTTTGATTAGGAGAGACTATTGAGGGCGGTGCTCTCAATACCGCCAATATCCGCCCTCTAAGGTTTCGGATGCCTCCTTTTACCTAATTTATGCCCCCTTTCAGAGGCATATGGTTATGGACCAGTTGTGCAAACCCCTGGGAGAGGTAATTTCCAGTCGCCAACCTAGGCCTCAACCCCCTCGCCACTACATCACTCCCTTAAAGGAGTGGACTGAGGCGCTGATTGAATTGACGTCAGCCGCCTTTCTTCGGCTTTGCCTCAACCCCAATACCTGCCCCACCTAGCACTGGAGGTTACCTTGCCCACGGGTCTCTCTTTGTTTCACAGTTTCCTTGTTTGCATGTTTAGATAAGCTGCCTAATCCTAAACACATTATGCGCTAAGGTCAACCACCGTTCCTATCATGCTACCCCATAATATATACCTACCATTCATGATCAACCCGTCTATCAACCGCACCTCAGTAATTGGCTGCAGAATTTCCTGTGGCGGAGGGCTTCGTCCTCATCCTCATTACATATCACCCTCACTTTCTCCATCGCCTGGTTGCGGTCAACCCCCACTCGGGCCTGCGCTGGGCCTACGTCTCCCTCACAGGATACGTCTCCTCACGCAGGACCGACACTCAACCGATCCATAATTTTAGAGGCACGTGGACACACCGCTCCACACCTCTTCGGTACCCCCCCACCTAACCCGCGTCTGCCACGCAAACTAGCTCTTCTCACCAGACGTCCTCTACCAGACGTCCTCTACTACTAACCGACCCCATCCCCCCCCCCCCTCCCCACGACGGCGGCCATGACAAACTTTAACTTCACTCAGGGAGTCATGCCACAGCTATCAAACTCCCTCAAACTATACTCAATTAACATAAAAACTGAAAAACGGTCCCAATTACTATCATCCCTCAAACAATCCAAAGCACACATAGTGTTAATTCAGGAAACACATTTCCGCACAGATTCCATTCCTAAATTTCACAGCCGTTACTTCCCCACGATAATTAACGCCTCTAACGTAGAGTCGAAATCTAAAGGGGTCACAACACTCATCTCCAATCAATGTCCATTCCTGATCACAGACGCGCTAAAGGACCCAGCCGGAAGATACCTTTTCATAAAAGGCACTCTCCACCAGCTGCCCTACACTATCGCTAACATTTACGCGCCAAACTCGGGCCAGGTCTCCTTTTTCAAAACAACTTTGCAATTGTTGACTAGTTTACAAGTCGGTACACTTATTGTCGGCGGGGATTTCAATATCCCACTGAACCCATCTCTAGACACCTCAAACGGGTCCTCCTTTCTCACCCATAGGGCCTTAAGGGCAATTAAATTACAACTCAGTGATCTACTCCTCCATGACACGTGGCGTACACTGCACCCCAAGGAAAGGGATTACTCGTACTACTCACCGTCACATGACAAGTACTCCAGATTGGACCACTTCTTCCTATCTCAAAACGACTTGACCAACCTCACGAAAGCGACCATTGAACCGTCCCTACTGTCAGATCACAACCCTATCTCCATGACCTTACTATTACCGACCAAGAACACGAAAACGCGCATTTGGCGTCTTGATAGTTCCCTACTGACGGATGAACTTAACATAAATAGACTATCCAAATGCCTGACTGACTTTTTTGCCAATAACGACACTCCTGACGTTACGCCGCTGACCACATGGAACGCGCATAAATGTGTCATTAGGGGCGAACTCCTCTCTATCGCCGCTAACCGCAACAAACTCAACCGCGCACATATAGCCGAGCTTACCGCGCGCGTACACACGCTCTAACAGGCACACAAAGCCTCCGTCGCTTCTGCTTTACTAACCGATTTAACAAGGGCGAGGGAGGAGCTTTTAGATGCACTCAACAAATCGCTGAAATGCAAATTCATGCTGACACAAAACTATATTATGAATTTGGGAACAAATCCAGCAAACTATTAGCAAGGGCACTTCACTCTAAAAAGGCCTCACATACTATTCATAAAATATCTAACTCAAATGGGGAATCGTTCTCTAAAAACGAAGATATCTCGACACAATTTGTTCAATACTTCACCAAATTGTACAATTTGACCCCGCCACAACACGCCGACGACTCACTGAATCGGAAAACCGCCCTCCTAAATTTCCTTCAACAATATGGACCGCAACCCCTATCCACTGAGGACGCTCAATCACTAGACACCCCAATTTCAACAGACGAACTCCTTCTAGCACTACGACAAATGAAGACAGGTAAAAGCCCTGGCCCTGACGGCTTCTCGACCTGCTATTATAAGGCATTCCCTTCCACCCTCCTTCCACACCTAGCGAAAGCCCTTAACGCTCTATCCCCTTCAACACACGCGCACACTGAAATGCTTGCAGCCCACATTACGCTCATCCCCAAAAAAGACAAGGATCCCACGCAAGTGACAAATTACCGCCCCATCTCTCTGCTTAACGTAGACCTCAAGCTATACGCGAAAGCGTTAGCTAACCGAATCCTACCTTTCATACCATCTCTAATTTCACTAGAACAGGTTGGCTTTGTCCCCGGCCGTGAAGCTAGGGACAACACCACTAAAGCATTGAACATACACCACTGGCTCACAAGAACATCCACCAAAGGGTTTTTTCTCTCGCTGGATGCAGAGAAGGCGTTCGACAGGGTGGCATGGGACTACATGGAGGCCACCCTTCAGGCGATAGGGTTGCCCCCGCGCATGCTCACAATGATCATGGCCCTCTATGCCTCCCCAACTGCCAGATTACGAATTTACGGCACGCTGTCGGACGCCTTCTCTGTTTCCAATGGAACCCGTCAAGGGTGCCCCCTGTCACCACTTATATTCATACTGACCCTTGAACCCATGCTTCGCAAATTGAGAGATAACCCCACTATCAGAGGTGTCGACATGCACCATAAGTCCTACAAATTAGCCGCATACGCGGACGATATACTACTGTTCCTGACTGACCCCATCACAACCATCCCCAATCTTCTAGCTGATTTCGAATTCTTCAAAACCCTCTCTAACCTGAGAATCAACTTCAACAAATCCAAAGCCCTCAACATTACTCTACCCCCTGACACGGTAAATCTCTGCAAACTTAACTTCCCCTTCGGCTGGGAACCCTCGGCCATCTCTTAGCTCGGAATCAAAATCACCTCAGACCTAAAAAACCTATATACCAGTAATTTCGCACCATTGATGCTGTCCATCCAAGGGGATCTTCAGAAGTGGCATCTGGGATCCTTCTCTTGGCTGGGCAGGATCGCCATACTAAAGATGAACGTCCTACCCAGAATCCTGTACCTTCTTCAAGCCATACCAATAAAGCTGCCCCCCACATTCTTCTTATCCTATAAACGCATTTGCAGGTCCTTCATATGGGCATCGAAACAACCAAGACTTAGCTGGGACAGATTAGTCCTTCCCAAACAATTAGAAGGCCTGGGACTTCCTGATCTACAAAAATACCATGGGGCCTGCCACCTGACCAGATTGGTGGACTGGCACAAACACCGGCCGGCCAAAGACTGGGTTGAATTAGAAGACTCATTTGCGAGCCTTCTGATCGTGAACTCTCCATGGGTCGATAGCAGACACATACCAGAAGCCTTCTCCTCTCACCCTTTCATTGGCGCCACCCTCGCAATTTTCAAAAGGGCTTGCAATACACTTCACGTGCTTCCAACACCGGGTCCCATGACCCCACTAACTAACAACCCAGAATTCCCCCCGGGTCTAGTACATACAGACCCTGCCCATGACTCGGTCACCACTCCAGTAAGAGCTCATAGCTGTTTTCGCAATGGTTCACTACTCACCCACACGGAACTTGGTTCGACACTTTCTGGCTTTCACTTACCTTTTTTTAAGTACCTACAATTGAGACATTTTTTTCAGACACATAGCAGGGACTCCCCTTACAGCAGAGACCAAACCCCATTGGAACTAACTTGCCTAGCTACCGAACCCCAGGGCCACCTCATTTCCACCACCTACTCTCTCCTGTTCTCACAGCACATAGTCAAAAATGACAAACTGGTTCGGCAATGGGAATCGGAACTCTCGCTGGATCTATCCCCGCAGGAACGGGATTCCATCTTCACCCTCATGCATAAGGGATCTATAAATGTCTTAACGCAAGAAAACCGATATAAAGTATTCTCTAAATGGTACAGAACACCTGACAAAGTACACCATTTTCACCCATCCATCCCCCCAACCTGTTGGAGGTGCGGTTCTGCCAAAGGCACCTTATTGCACATTTGGTGGAATTGCAGCCTCATCCAACCATTCTGGCAGGCGATACACCAGTTAATTACCCAAATAACCACTTTTACACCGACATTCACCCCCGAAAGATACCTACTTCATCACACTCCTGTCGCCCCAGGCACCTACAAAAAATCACTTACCATACACTTAATCAATGCAGCTAATCTATGTGTCCCCGCTTTATGGAGGAACACGTCACCCCCATCGGTTCAAGACTGGATCCGGAGGGTTGACAAAATAGCAGAAATGGAGAATCTTATCTGTCAAGCCAACGACAACCCTACCAAATTTAACACCACCTGGGCGAGCTGGCTACACTTCCGCCAATCATCCCCGACAACCTCCCAACCTACCACTCTTCCACACACCACGCTCTGAACACATTTTGCAGCATAACCTTAACTCCCTGACTTGGCCTGGCCGCCTTACCCCCTGGTCCTTCCTACACCCCTCTCCCCGTCTCAGTTGAGACCCTACCCCCACCCTTCTCACAGATAACATGGACAATTATCCACTTGAACATACTCTCTCATCTTACATGCCTGTGACACAGGGGTACGAATACCCCAGCCACTCTATCTTGCACAACACTCGGCTGCAAAGAACCAGGTCACTCAGTGGCACCGCTTCATAACCCACATTACTCATTAGTCATTGGTACCACTGACCCAACAACTTCCGCTCCCGACCCATTCACAGAAATGATCCCCTTTTGGGGGTGAATGAACTCGGGGTTTCTTCACTTGCCGTGTCCGGACGTGACCGTGGACCCTATGCAGACCCGCCCCCCCAGCAGCAATATCTTAGCACAAGTTTACTGCTTTCAGTTCGGGAATTCTAATTGTTGATTGTTGACTTTTAGAACGTTATCTTCTCGCTTTAAAGTGGCTTACCTAACGCCCGTCTGTGAATGTACTACTTTGAACACTGCATATACGCTATGAGTTTGTAAACGCACAGATTGAGACGTATGTCACATATACTTTGTAAAACTGTAAAACTCAATAAACTTTTATTGAAAAAAAAACAAAAACAAACGTAGGAAAGAGGAAGCCATGCTAATATAGTCCAATTAACAAATAGTTGATTGTAGAAATGAAGAACATCTCTCATTTGGCAAGACATGTGGAATAATAATCATCAATTCTAATATTAACACCACAGTGAGTACATTCAATAAGTGTGCCACCACCTTAAGAAAAACTCGCTTACCAGATGGTAAACAAAACCAGGCATGTGGCTATATCCCAGCCAAGGCCTTTGCTTGCACAGAGGATCGTAGGGATAAGCTCTGGATGGATGATTGCACAGATATATTCAAACACTGATGTCAACTCTCAATCCAGGACCATTGATTCAGCAACTCACTCAGAGTGCAGAAAGGTTACCTACTGTCCTCTGCTTCCTCAGGGTATGGTCCTTATTTTTCTACATTATCCAACTGGACAGCATCTCTTCTCTCCAGGATAGCTTTTGTCATACTGTCCTCGTCAACACTGACACATGTGTTAACGAGAGAATCACTGACATGATGTCAGCTGGTCCTTTTGTGGCAGGGCTGAAATGCAGTGGAAATTATTTTTTTTTGGATTAAGTTAATTTTCATGGCAAAGAGGGACTTTGTAATTAATTGCAATTCATCTGATCATTCTTCATAACATTCTAGAGTATATGGAAATTTCCATCATAAAAACTGAGGCAGAAAACTTTGTGAAAAATGTATATTTGCGTCATTCTCAAAACTGTTTCTTCATGTAATCCCAGACAGACTTGATGATGTTGAGCTTAGTGCTGTGTGGGGGCCAAACCATCACTTCCAAGACTCCTTGTTCTACTTTACACTGAGGATAGTTCAGATAGTTCTTAATGACAGTGGCTATATGTTTGGGGTCGTTGCCCTGCTGCAGAATAAATTAGGAATCACTCACAGGCCTCCCTGATGGTATGGCATGATGAATAAGTATCTGTATTTCTCAGCATTAAGGACACCCTTGATAGGGCAATGTTGAGGACTGTAGATGCAGTGGCGGGCTTAGGAAACTTAATTTTTGATTGAAAATGTATACTTTATTTTGCAAGAAAATATACAAAAAACAAGTACTTAAACAGGGTACATTCCAATCTGTACTGCGACGCAGCGCATAAATACACTACATAACAATACATTGGCAAGCATACAAATAAATTACATTCATCCTGCGGTATGATGCCTAATGTGTTGTGCAGATTAATAATACCCCGAAACATCACATCATGCATGACGCCGCATTACCCTGAAAGCATTACTTCAAAAACATGTCACAAAAGTCAGGTCATACAGTCTAATAACATTCAAATGGGCAACGGGTGTGTTGGGATGGGTGGAGAAGGTGGGGTAGGGGAGGGAGAAAAAGAGTTCACAGGCCCGAAGCTTTATTTGAACTGCCAAAAAGATACACAGGGGAGGGGGGGGGGAATCTTCAGACCTCCTCTTCCTCCTTGAAGTCCATCAAGTGACAGTCCTCGACAGTCCTCGATGGACATCCTCTCCCGCTGGTGGATGAGGCGCTTTCTTGCGCACCACAAAGCGTCCTTAAAGCAACACAGCACCCGCCAGGCACCGTCAATGTCCTCCTGTGAATGAGTTCCACAGAAGTGTCCGTTCAACACACCAAAGTGTGTGATAGCAGTCTGTGGTACAAAGTCTTTGAGTTCAGGTTCCAAGGCCCTCAACAGGTCCTGTGCAAAGGGGCACTCCCAGAAAACATGCAGAGCAGTTTCCTCCTGGATGATGCAAAAGGGGCAGTGCCTGTATCTGCACAGGTTTCTGGCATGCATGAATGTCCTGAGTGGCAACCCCCCTTGGATTGCCATCCATGCCAGATCTTTGTGCCTGTTGGTGAGTCTCTTTGAAGAAACATTCCTCCAGACCACTTTACAAGGGGCTGAAGGGAGGCCTGGAACAGTCTCAACAATGTCCGATGCTCTAATCAACTTGTGGATAGTTTTTGGCTTCCACAAGTCAGGCTTCACTCCATGTAGCCCCAGATCCTTAATAAACTTGAAGGTGTCCAAGTAGTACCAAGGGGTGTCCCAGTTGTAGGGGATGGAGCTGTCCCATTTGTCCCATGCAAGGGTCCTCCAAAGAGGCAGGAGGAAAAAACGTGACATGGAGTTACCACCAGAGTCCACAGTTCTGTCAACCAATGTCCTGCGGATGCAGTTACAAGCAAAGCACACCCTCAGTAGGGTAGCGATGTCGGGCATGCCCTTAAGGGGTTCCTTGAACATAACCGCCCGCTTCACTCTGTCCATTTTGGAGCTCCAGATGAAGTGAAACACCGCCCTGGTGATGGCCTTGCAGGTGTTAACCCGGGGGGGCCAGGCCTGGGCGAGGTACTGCAACACAGGGAGGATCTCGCTGCGGAGTACCAGTGTTTTACCTTCGATGGTGAGTTCTCTGAGGCTCCAAAGTCCAAACTTCTGTCGCATGTTTGACAGTCTTTCCTCCCAGGACTTCAGGGCTGCGCCCTCAGCTCCAAACCAGACCCCAAGGATTTTGATGAAATCCGTCTTGATGCTGAAAGGAATGGGTGCAGAAGAAGGCAGGAACCACTTCCCGCAGTTGACCTTTGCCCCTGAAGCTTGGCCGAAGTCCTCACAGGTCTGGGCGAGTGTGTCGATGGAACGCCGATTAGCACAGAACACCGTCACGTCGTCCATGTAGAGTGAGCACTTGACCTCCTGTCTGTCCGGTCCTGGTGCGGTGATCCCTCTGATCTCTGGGTTCCGTCTGATGCTTCGGGCGAAGAGCTCTATACAACAAACAAAAAGCAGAGGTGAGAGAGGGCAGCCTTGTCTGACCCCAGACGAAATTGGACAGGGGTCAGTTTTCCATCCATTTACCAGCACCAAACTAGAAATGTCAGTGTACATTATATCCACATACGAACAAAACATTTCCCCAAGACCAAACCTGCGCAGAGCTCTGCACATAAACTCGTGTGAGACACGGTCAAAGGCCTTCTCCTGGTCAAGACTGACCAGGGCCGCGTGCACACGGCGGCCATAAATGTACTGGACCATGTCCCGGACAAGCGCAAGGCCGTCCGCAGTCCCGCGACCAGGAATGCCGCAAGCCTGATCCGGGTGGATGATCTGTCCGATGACAGACTTCAGCCTGTTGGCCAGGACCTTGGGGAGGATTTTGTAGTCCACATTCAGAAGAGAGATCGGACGCCAATTTTTAAGATCCGATCTCTCCCCCTTCCGCTTATACAAAATCGTGATCATCCCCTCCCTCAGTGACGGAGCCATTTTCCCCTTCACCACCATCTCCTCGTACAGCTCGAGCAGGTCCGGGCCCACAAGATCCCACAGTGCTACATAGAGCTCAACTGGGAGACCATCGCAGCCCGTGGTCCTGCCTCGCCTGAAGGATTTAGCGGCAGAGTGCAGCTCCTCCAACACCAAGGGGGCATTGACGGTTGATGAACCTGCAGGATCAATTTGGTTAGAGATACCTGACAGGAACCTGTCGGCCGCCTGTGTGTCCGTTTCTTTCGGGGAGTAGAGGTTGGTGTAGTAGTCGCTGACCAACTTGCATCACAGCCTTCATCCCCTTCTGGAGAGTTCCGGTCTCGTCACGCAGCTCTGACAAGGGTGTGTGTCCTGAGTGAAGTTTCCTGAAAAAGAAAGAATTACACTTCTCACCTTTCTCAAGATTCTCCACCTTGGCACGGAAGACAATGTGCCTGGATTCTTCCTCGAAGTGTCCTTTCAGGCTCTTCTTGGTGTCCTCCAGGTCCTGCCTAACGTCCCAGCCACAGTGATGAAGGTCCTGCAGGGACTGCAACTGACGCTGCAGTCTCCTGAGTTCCCTCCTCCTGGCACACACTCGCTGGCGTCCCTTTGCCTGAAAGAAGCTATGCAGCTTAACCTTCACAAACTCCCACCAATCACTTACCCTTCCGAAGAATCTCTTTTCCTCTGTCCAGGTGGCATAGGCCTCCCGGAGTTCCCCCATCAATTCCTCGTTTTCCAGCAGGGTGCTATTCAGCTTCCAGGAACCCGGTCCACGGGCGAATCCCTCGCCCAGGTCACCCCGAAAGTGAATAGCCCTGTGGTCAGAGAAAAAGCAGGGGACCATGGAGAACTCATGATGCTTGACTGTTCTTGAAGTGAGCACGAAGTCAATCCTGGAACGCACAGA
This sequence comes from Aquarana catesbeiana, assembly GCF_042186555.1. Classification (NCBI taxonomy): domain Eukaryota; kingdom Metazoa; phylum Chordata; class Amphibia; order Anura; family Ranidae; genus Aquarana; species Aquarana catesbeiana. The sequence continues at coordinate 185,987,187 of NC_133328.1, forward strand.
TCCATCGGGTCGGCACCACGAATAGTTCACGGTCCCTTTCCCTATGGATCCCACGGCGTCCTGCAAGGAGGCCTCCGAGATCATCTCCTTGAGCAGCCTAGAAGTAGCATCAAGTTTTGCGTATCTGCTGGAGCTGCGCCCATCCTCCTCGATCGGACAGTTAAAATCACCGCCGATCACTACTGTTCTGGTGGTGACGAGTTGGGTCCGCAGGGTCTGGAAAAATTCCAGCCGTGCATTCTTGTCTGGGGGGGGGCGTACACGTTGATGAGCCTAACTGGCTCTTCCACCCACGAGCCGACTATGACCAAAAGACGGCCACAGACTAGCTCATGGATAGAGTCAACCGTGAAGCACCCACCCCTGACCAGAATGGCTACTCCTGCAGACTTGCAATCACCGGAGGGACCAAGGGTCCACTAGGAGGACAGATGAGTGTACCTCCTCAAGGGAGGAAGGGCGCACTCCTGAAGCATGTAGACATCACTCTGCTGACTTGAAAGAAAGGTCAGGACCGCTTGCCTTCTAGATGTATCCTTGATACTCCTCACATTAATGGAAAAGATTGAGATCTCAGCCATAATGAAAAAGGGTATGAGGGTCTAGTTAACAAGGGTCCGAACTTACCTCCACGGAGGAGAGGGTGGCTCTTCCATTGCATCTTCTGCCTGTCCTGTGTTCTGGGCCAGGCCCAGCTCCTCAAGGACAGACTCCATCATCTGCTGGCTGATGTGGACGTTGGGGGGGAGGTCATGCTCGGGGTCGACCACGATCTCCTCCTCTTCCTCCTCCTCCCCTGCAGACTCTAGGTCCTCCACTACTTGCTCTGGTCCATCGCTCTCGCACTGGACCCCGTTGGGCCGTTTGGTGGAGGTGGCAGGTTCCTCAGCTGTTGGGCTCTCTGGTTATCGTTTCCAGCTACGGCTTCCTGTTGGGCCACTGGTGGAGGGAGGTGGGAGGGTGGGCAAGTCCTCCAGGGAGGACAGGTTCGGGGGAAAGGGGTGGGGAGGGGCTCCTCCGGCACAGAGGGGGTGGGTGAGGGTGTGCTGGAGGTAAGGGGGGGGCAGGGGGGCAGGAGTGGACTAACCTGTGGCCTTTCGAGGTTCCTTTGGTTTCTTTGGTTTTTCCGGCAGCTTCCTCCTGGTGCTGGAGGGTGGTTTACCCTGGCTCAGGGCTCCAGCCTAGGTCCGGGTCCTCTGGGGGCAGTGTCTGAAGACATGCTCTGCCAATCCGCAAAGGTTGCAGGCTTTGAACCTCGGACAGTCCTTGGTCTCGTGGCCTGTAACCCTACAGAACCTGCAAGCAAGCTCTATGTGTCCCGTTGCCCACACTTCTTACAGTTGTAGGGTATGCCAGGGTGGAAAAGGATTCCTGCGGATGATCCCAGGGAGAAGAAAGGCTACAGGTGCTGGATGTCCCCCGAAGGGTCTTTCCTCAGTTTGCAGAGCACAGACCACTTACCTATCCAGAAGCCGTTGGCATCGAAGATTTGGATCGGGTCCTTCACCACAGTGCAGAACCTCTAGAGGTAGGTGGCTATGTCCTTTCCACTGGTAAGGGGGGTTCCTCATGGCCACTGTCACCTGCTTTTCGTCCCGTGTTATGGGGTAGTTCGCAGTGAACTTCCGGAAAGGGGATTCAGGGCCACTGGTCTTCACCATCTCCCAGTATCTTCTGCAGACCTGAAATGACACAAAGGTTATAAAGAATATACCTCTTGTGAAGGCCTGCACAGAAAGAGTCTCCGCTTTGCTGAACCCCTGTTCCAGAATCATCTTCTTTCTTCTTCCTTCCACCTCCTTCAGCTGCAGCACGACCGTCTGCTTCATCCAAGGCTCCAATGCTGGGAGCCCGTCTGCAGGCTGGTCTGGCTTGGCTGGTCCCAGTCAGCTGGTGCTGGCCGGGGTAGAGGCGGTGGTTGAGGCAGCGGCATTCCCGGGCTCAGAGGAAGTGGCTGGAACGGGGTTCTTCTTCTCCTTGCTGGTCTTCTTGTCGCTCTTCCCCATCATCAAGGAGTTGGATGACGCTTCAGGTGTTCTTGGGCGGCTTCCTTCTGGTTCCTCGACGTCTTCGCTCTTTTCGTAGCCTTTACAAAGGCTCTAGCATCTACTGCCCGGAGGTAGTAATGCGGAGTGGGGGAGGAGGGAAGACCGCAATCTCGTTCCCTGTGGGGGCTAAGCCTCTAACCCAATAGCAGCAAGTAGGTGAAGCTGAATTTAATCAACGATCCTACCAGGCCGAGTAGAGGGTACCCCACAAGGACCAATTGGCTTGGATAGATGCAAGTGGTTCTCAACGTCCTAGCTGTGAAGCGGAGACACCCCTAAGGGCTAAAGTCGATACTACACTTGATCTTAGCCAAAAGGCCGAGAAGCTTAGGAAACTTAATTTTTTTTTTTTTTTTACTGAAAGCCTATGGCGTGCATAACACACCCAAAAAACTTCACCCGGTGCATAAAAAATGTGCACACACATAAAGAGTGCTCACAAAAAAGTACAACGGGTACACAAACGTGCCAATTCCCTGATCCCCCGGGACGTTAGGCTCCAGACGGGGACAAAGGTACTTTACAATGGTCTATCTGGCCGAAACCAGACAGACCCCGTTCTCTGGAGGGTCTGCCGAAACAGAACCCACCCAAGTACTAGGTGGGGCTCCCCCGAAGGGAGACCCCATGGGTTAGGGCGAACTAAGCCAGAAGGCCATGTCCACCCCTTCCCAAGACTTTCAGGGCTGGCCTGAGGACCCATCCTTACTCACCACACAGTGAGACAAACGTGTACAAGACGTGACAAACAAAGCATAGGATTCAATCAAAAAGAAAATAAATTTAAAAAAGTGGGGAAGGGATAGTGGAGAGGAGAGTGAAAAAGGTGGCCATTGTGTAAAACAATGACCAGGCCCTCCGGCCAGGAATAAAAAATTCTTCTGGTCCCAGCCAAAAGGCCCGGCCCAAGAGGCAGGTGCTAAAAAAGCGTGTTTATGGTGCAGTGACTGTGGTGCCTCAAATCAAAGTGACTGCCACTCACAGTGATTTTATGGCACCCCTGGACTGCCACTCCAGGGGCACATACTCCATAGGCTTTCAAAGACCAACCCTGGCCACCAGCCCAGACCACAGCAGCCCCCACCCCAGGCAGAAAGGCATGGAGTTCTGGAAACTTGGTGAGAGCCCTTTACCATCAGGCTTCACCGTCGTTCCATCCCTCCTACCTAATTACATTCGGGAAATACTGGCCGCTCCCCCGGTGGGAGAAAGGGGAGCCAGCTTTCTCTCCTGAATAACTGGATTGGGGCAGCTAGAGCTGCCCCAATCCAGGCCAGAAGGCCAGGGTCCCGACCCTCCGGTTCAGACCCCGTGGTTCTCCATCCCCATCAGAAGGCTTCCCTTTCGGCTATGAACCGTCCAGGTCACCTTTACTCCAGCCGGTTTTGCATAACAACCGCCATCCCATCTCTATCTCGCCATAGATCAGGGACAGAAGCAAGCGCCACCTCCTGGAAACTGATAAGAACAGATACTACACTTGATCTTAGCCATAAGGCCGAGAAGCTTAGGAAACTTAATGCAGCAGATGAAAGATACATCATGCTTTCTTCCCTTTGCTTCGGAAGATGTACAGCAGTGCCATCAGCATAGAACTAGTGCAAATCAGTGAGACCCAGGTACACCCATCTACTGTCCAAAAAAGTCTAGCCAGAAGTGGTCTCCATAGAAGAATTGCAGCCAAAAAGCCATGCCTTTGACGTAGAAACAAAACTAAGCAACGCAACTAAGCACTAAAACATAAGAACTGGAGTGCAGAAAAATGACAGCAGGTGCTCTGTACTGATGAGTAAAAATTTGAAATATTTGGCTGTAGCAGAAGGCAGTTTGTTCACCAAAGGGCTGGAGAGTGGTACAATAATAAGTGTCTATAGGCAACAGTGAAGTATAGTGGAAGTTACCTGCATGTTTGGCACTACATTTCTGCAAATGGAGTTGGAGGTTTGGTCAGAATCAATGGTGTCCTCAATTCTGAGAAATAAAGGCAGATACTTATCAATCTTGTCATAGCTTCAGGGAGGGATGTGATTGGCCCCAAATTAATTCTGCAGCAAGACAAAATTAAGCTATTAACACTTCTATCTGCAAGAGCCCTGATAACTCCTCTGCACTCCAAGGCAGCTAATAAAACACAGCTTGGTTTAATTGCCTGCCCCACTGGCTGATAACGGGCCAGTAAACAAAGAACCGAAGCTGGAAGTGACAAAACCCTTGTCGCTTTGGGAATCATTTGCATCTGTGCTCAGCTAACCCAACTGCTTGCCGCAGCAGCAGGAGAGGCGGCCACCCTCAGAGTCATGTAAAAGTAAACAGGCAGCTGTAGAGCCGCTAGGATCACTTTTACTTGAAAACTGGTTGTTGGCTCTAAAAATTTATACCAGGATCATAGCTGTAGCATCAGCCATATAACCACTTGCTCTCGTGGATGTAGAGGTACGTCCTAAGGGATGTAAGTGGATAATATTCTCTGTTTACTTTGGGAATAACTACTGAGCACTCCTGTGTTTGTTCAATGAGTTGGTAAACATGAGAAACATGTTAGGAGGGTAGGGCGAACACACTTTTAATCAGCTCTGATCACAGCTATTTATACAGTGGGGATGGAAAGTATTCAGACCCCCTTAAATTTTTCACTCTTTGTTATATTGCAGTCATTTGCTAAAATAATTTAAGTTCATTTTTTTCCTCATGAATGTACACACAGCACCCCATGTTGACAGAAGAACACAGAATTGTTGACATTTTTGCAGATTTTTAAAAAAAGAAAAACTGAAATATCACATGGTCCTAAGTATTCAGACCCTTTGCTGTGACACTCATATATTTAACTCAGGTGCTGTCCATTTCTTCTGATCATCCTTGAGATGGTTTTACACCTTCATTTGAGTCCAGCTGTGTTTAATTATACTGATTGGACTGGATTAAGAAAGCCACACACCTGTCTATATAAGACCTTACAGCTCACAGTGCATGTCAGAGCAAATGAGAATCATAAAGGTCAAAGGAACTGCCTGAAGAGCTCTGAGACAGAATTGTGGCAAGGCACAGATCTGGCCAAGGTTACAAAAAAATTTCTGCTGCACTTACGGTTCCTAAGAGCACAGTGGCCTCCATAATCCTTAAATGGAAGATGTTTGGGACGACCAGAACCCTTCCTAGAGCTGGCCGTCTGGCCAAACTGAGCTATCGGGAGAAGAGCCTTGGTGAGAGAGGTAAAGAATAACCCAAAGATTACTGTGGCTGAGCTCCAGAGATGTTGTCGGGAGATGGCAGATAGTTGTAGAAAGTCAACCATCACTGCAGCCCTCCACCAATCGGGGCTTTATGGCAGAGTGGCCTCTCCTCAGTGCAAGACACATGAAAGCCCACATGGAGTTTGCTAAAAAAAACACCTGAAGGACTCCAAGATGGTGAGAAATAAGATTCTTTGGTCTGATGAGACCAGGATAAAACTTTTTGTCCTTAATTCTAAGCAGTATGTGTGGAGAAAACCAGGCACTGCTCATCACCTGTCCAATACAGTCCCAACAGTGAAGCATGGTGGTGGCAGCATCATGCTGTGGGGGTGTTTTTCAGTTGCAGGGACAGGACGACTGGTTGCAATCAAGGGAAAGATGAATGCGGTCAAGTACAGGGATATCCTGGATGAAAACCTTCTCCAGCGTGCTCAGGACCTTAGACTGGGCCGAAGGTTTACCTTCCAACAAGACAATGACCCTAAGCACACAGCTAAAATAACGAAGGAGTGGCTTCACAACAACTCTGTGACTGTTCTTGAATGGCCCAGCCAGAGCCCTGACTTAAACCCAATTGAGCATCTCTGGAGAGACCTAAAAATGGCTGTCCACCAACGTTTACCATCCAACCTGACAGAACTGGAGAGGATCTGCAAGGAGGAATGGCAGAGGATCCCCAAATACAGGTGTGAAAAACTTGTTGCATCTTTCCCAAAAAGACTTATGGCTGTATTAGATCAAAAGGGTGCATCTACTAAATACTGAACAAAGGGTCTGAATACTTAGGACCATGTAATATTTCAGTTTTTCTTTTTTAATAAAGCTGCAAAAATGTCAACAATTCTGTGTTTTTCTGTCAATATGGGGTGCTGTGTGTACATTAATGAGGAAAAAAATGAACTTAAATGATTTTAGCAAATGGCTGTAATATAACAAAAAGTGAAAAATTTAAGGGGGTCTGAATACTTTCCGTCCCCACTGTAAATCAGGAGAATCTAGGAAACACTTGGGTTATTATTTCATGATTATAGCAGAAGGGAATGTAGAGGACAAAAGGCTAAAGCCTGGTACACACTATTCATTTTTTTTCGTTCAATCCAGTGGACTGAACGAAAAAAAACTGAAGCGCTCAGGATGAGCCGCTGTACTAACTATGCAATGTTAGTAAAGCGATCTCCCCTGCTGAGCTATTGTGTTCAGACAGGGGGACGGCCCCCCTCCAGAACACACCAGTCAGCGCTCTCAGCCATTGACTGAGAGTGCTGATCAGCAAAGCTATTTCAGTGATGCTTCTTTGTCTTTCCCTGCCAAGAATGTAAGGCTTATGTTCAAACAGACCTGCTTTCATCTGGCCAGCTCAGTAAAGGGCCGTACACACAGGCCGAATGTCAGCTGATTTATATTGAACCGACCGATGCTGCCCAATATTTTGCTGGTGTGTACAGCCCTTTGCTGAGCTGCCCAGCTGTGAAGAGCTCAGGATGAGCCACTATACTAACTATGCAATGTTAGTAAAGTGATCTCCCCTGCTGAGCTATTGTGTTTAGACAGGGGGACGGCCCCCCTCCAGAACACACCAGTCAGCGCTCTCAACCATTAACTGAGAGTGCTTATAGGCAAACCTTTTTCAGTGATGCTCCTTTGTCTTTCCCTGCCAAGGATGTAAGGCTTATGTTCAAACAGACCTTCTTTCATCTGGCAAGCTCAGTAAAGGGCTGTACACATAGGCCGAATGTCAGCCGATTTATATTGAACCGACCAATGCTGCCCAATATTTTGCCGGTGTGTACAGCCCTTTGCTGAGCTGCCCAGGTGAAAGTAGGTCTGTTTGAACATAAGCCACACATCCTTAGCAGGAAAAGAGTTAAAAGAGAAGTATAGGAATCAGAAAAACAAAAAATCGTACTCACCTAGATGGCTGCAGCACTGATCCCAGCTACAGCTGTCCCCCACTGCCTCTAAGACCAAGAACTGAGCTATCAAACGTCGCTGATCGCTCAGTTCTCTGTCTTCAGCCTGCAGTGAGCTGGAAACTGTCAGTCTTTAGCTCTCTCCTGTTCCAGCGCTCACTGGATGCTGGGCCTTGGGGAGGTAGGAGCGGTTGGCTCAGGCTCTCAGCGGCTCACTGAGAGGCTGAGTCAGCTGCTGTTCCAGGCTTTTGGGTGGATCCTGACCATATGGTCAGGATCATTTTATAGCCTGGACCAGTTCTCTGACGTCAGCCAACAGCAAGCTGGGTCACAGGATTTCAGAAGAACTGCACTCCTGTGACCCACATGAGAAGTATAGCCCAAAATTCCCCCCATTCCTGCTTATTTAATATTCTTTAGTCTATCTTGTCCTTACAGGTTGAGTTTCTTGGGACAGATTTTTCAGTTGCTACCAAAGTCGAATAAATGTTATACTGTGCTGTATCAATTCACAGCACACACATTAAATTAGAGAAGCACTTTTATGTACAAAGTTTGCAGTTTAAAAACAAAACATACAGGTCAGGGTAAAGTGGATTGTGTAGCATTCATCTTATGGAATTCATTGAAATGTATGAGAGCTCTGCTTGCATTTAGCCTTAGTAACTGAGCACCTCTATGCGGTATTGATTTCTTAATGTTCCTATTTCTTGTTACAGGGAACCCTTCAAGAAACTCTTGGTACAAGGCCTCATCAAAGGACAAACATTTACAGTCACATCCTCAGGAAGATATTTGAAGAGAAATGAAGTTGATCTTCGTGGTAATTGTCTGACTAAAAATCTTGAGTAAATGTTTTGCCTATCAACAGAAAATGAGACATGACATAATCATCTTATGTTTAGGCAGCAGATTGTCTTCATAAAGGTCATGGAGCTCTCCTAATTTTTGGCTTTGCTTGCAATAAACCTGCCTATTAATTTATTAATCCGTTTTGGGGATAGATAAAATGAATAATGCTCCTTGGGGTTAGTAAAGGGGGAAACCAGTCCTGCTCACTATGTTTTAGGCCAGCCTTCCCTGTTGGCAATGTTTTCAAATGTAATCAGAAAGGCCTCTGGGTCATCATCAGCAGTCAACTTGTACATATAGTGACGTATATGGATGACTGAAAAGCTGCCGAGAACATCTGTGGCTTCTGTAAGAGACTTCTGTGCAAGGGTTTGCACCACCTTTGTCAATGCTTTTCTGTCTGTTTCCTCAGCACTTGCTAACTTTTTAACCAGTTCTCGCCCACTCTATAGCCGAAAGACAGCTACTGCGTATGCTTACCTTGCTGGGAGGGAGTCCATGGACATCCTCCCGTGATCGCTCTGCCCGCACGCCCCCTGCGGTGAGTGGGCAGCGCACTCTGTGACTGCTGCGTCCTTAGGACACAGCTGATTACAGATCAGGGTAAAGGGCCAATCACAGCGGCCCTTTACCACGTGATCAGCTGTGTCCAATGAATGAATGAATGTAAACACAAGCCGGTTATCAGCATTCCTTTTCTCATGCTGACAGCGTGAGGAGAGGAGAGCCAATAACTAGCTTGTGTGAAAGGGACATCTACACTGATTATCAATGTCCTGATTATCAGTGCAGTCCCAACAGTGCCACCTGTGCTGCCAATCAGTGCCACCTATCATTGCAGCCTATTAGTGCCCACCAGTACTGCCTCATCAGTGCAGCCTCATCAGCGCACATCAGTGAAGGAGAAAAATTACCTGTTTGCAAAATTTTATATTAAAGTATGAAAAACTTAAAAAAAAAAGAAAAAAAAATTCTGACTTTTTTGTTTGATTACCAAAAAATAAACAACCCAGTGGTGATTAAAGCGGCGTTCCACACAAAAATGGAACTTCCGCTTTTCGGAACCCTCCCCCCCTCCAGTGTCACATTTGGCACCTTTCAGGGGGGAGGGGGGTGCAGATACCTGTCTAAGACACGTATTTGCACCCACTTCCGGCATAGACTCCCATGGGAGTCTATGCCTCTTCCTGTCCCTCCGCGCTGTCTCCTGGGAAACACACAGCTCCCAGGAGATAGCCGGGACCAGTTACGATGCGCAGCGTGACTCGCGCATGCGCAGTAGGGAACCGGGAAGTGAAGCCGCAACGCTTCACTTCCTGATTCCCTCACCTAGGATGGCGGCGGCAGCTGCCGGGAACCGAGCGGATTCTCGGCGTCGCCTGCCGATATCGCTGGACCCTGGGACAGGTAAGTGGCCATTTATTAAAAGTCAGCAGCTGCAGTATTTGTAGCTGCTGGCTTTTAATATTTTTTTTTTTTGCCGGTTTAGGTGGACCCCCGCTTTAAATACCACCAAAAGAAAGCTCTATTTGTGTGAAACAAATGATAATACTTTCATATGGGTGACCAAGCAATTGTCATTCAAAAAGCGACAGCGCTGAAATCTGAAAATTGGCCTGGGCAGGAAGGGCGTAAAAGTGCCCTGTAGGCAAGTGGTTAAAGAGCATCTGTGTTTGTTCTTGTACAGCATTAATCTGTTTGTACAGCACCTGCACTTGTTCCCGCGGTGCAGTGTAGTGTTTGCTATTGTGCAGCATTAGACATCACCAACTGTTTTATGATCAACATGTACTGGCTCTTTAAATAGCAGTTTCTTGCTAACACTACCCACATATGTGAGCTGGGGATAGATAGCGGGTATAAAGCTTCCTGGGGCTAGTAACTCTTTAAGGCATAGATACTAGTCCAGTTATGTAGTGACAAACAGTGGTGTAATTGTTTGTGTTATTTACAAGGTTATATACAGGTGCTATACAGTGCTCCAAAAATAAATGGTTCAAAACTTCAAAAAACAAAATCCTAGCTATGTCCCGGCACAAAGTACATACAAGGCAACCCTCACTGTCATACTGTCTAAGCCTATCACTTGTCAGCCTCTACAAACACAGTTTTGCAGTTAACGTTTTATCTTTAACAGACAAGACCTGTGGGAAGCCATAGATGTAACGCTTTTTGATGTGATGAATTTTTGTCAAGCACACTATCAGTTAAACCGCAAGGACAGTGACCCTTCTCTTATACTGTATCTATGCTATGCTTCTGTCTGTTTGTCATAATGTAACCATAGCAGAACTTGTAATGTTTGTTAAAAAGAGAATGAAAGAGTGATTTTCTGGCAGTTTACCACAAAAGTCATCAGTGTTTCTGGGTGCCGTCCATTACTGGCAGCACAAAGCTTGTTACTGTTTAAGATATTTAGCTTCAAACAGTTGACTTTATTTTATTTTTTTGCTCAGGTGTCATGTCTGCTTTCAGTCCAGAACCCTTTTTTATTGCTGGAATGTATTTGGTTTTTGTAAGCTTTGCAGATATTTTTCGTACATTACTTCTAGTCATAACCTCTAACAGGTCTTTACTGATTGGTCTGAATCCTGCACCAATATACTGCCCGGATACAAGTTATTATCTTAAAGCGGAACTTTACCCATTACTACTTGATAAAAAATAAAGTTCTTTAGCAAGGAGCATATATTCTACATTAATAATTATGCTACCAAAATTAGTATGTGCTATAAATTGCTTCCAGCATTGCTCCTGTTTCTTCTTGCTGGAGGCTGCCATTTTGCAGAAGCCCAGAGCCCCAGAACAGCAGTAAATGACAAAGTAGAGCTAAACCCATCAATTTAACAGTTTCAAAAGACAGTTACATTCCTGGAATGCCAAGATTGCTAATTGTCACATTTGCTTGTGTCCTCAAGCAAACTGACAAAACCATCAAATGGCTGGTGTCATAACTGATCACATGTTCACCTCCATGGCAATTGCAGATCAGATAGGAGTAGCTTCCTTCACAGTAAAGGATAGGAGGGTTTAATTCCACTTTAAGGCTGTCAGCAGATTGACCGCTACATATTCAGCAGTGCCTAAAAAAATAGAGAGCTGAGCATGTGCAGAGCAGGGTAAGACAGTGAATTACTGGATTTTACACAGTATACAGTAGGCACTCATTTTTGTTTTACATAGCTACAGTATACCTGTAAAAGGAGCCTGAGGTGATCTAGCAGGACTTTTTTTCCTGACTGAAGTTCCACCTTGACTACCTCCCTCCTGCCATATAGACAAATGACAGTGGACAGGATGCGCCATTGTTCTGGGGGGACATCGCCCCAGTCTCACCACGTGGCGATCATGGGCTCGCTGTGTCGGTGGGACACGGCGCAACCCCTGATCCCAGTAAAGAGCCGATGATGCAGCTCTTTACCCATATGATCAGCGGCGTCCCATCACAGCTGATTGCATGTAAACAAGGAAATGTCATTTATTGACTCTCCTCGCTGCATCTCCCCACAGAGGAGACCTGTACAGATAATCAGAGCACTGATATTCAGTGCTCTGATGATCAGTGCAGCCCCAATAGTGCCCAGCAGTGATGCCAGTCTGTGCCCATCTGTGATGCCAATATGTGCCCATCAGCGATGCAAGTAAGTGCTGCCTGTCAGTGCCCATCAGTGCCGCCTATCCGTGCCACCTATCATAGCCCATAAGTGCTGCCTATCAGTGCCGCCTATTGGTGCTTATCAGTCCTGCCTATTAGTGCCCATCAGTGCTGCATATTATTGTCTCCTCATCAGTGCCACTTCATCGGTGCTGCCTCATCAGTGCCCATCAATGCAGCCTATCAGTGCCCATCAGTGAAGGAGAAAAATTACTTATTTACAAAAAAAAATTGACAGAAACTAACAAAAACTTTTTTTTTTTTTCAACATTTTTGGTCTTTTTTATTTATTTTTTTTAAATTACCACCAAAAGAATGCTCTATTTGTGTTAAAATAATAAAATAATAATAAAATAATAAAATGATAAAAATGATAAAAATTTCAAGCACTTGATATGTACAAGGATAAAGATGACACCTCCACAAAATTGACCTTCAAAGTCAGCATTGGCAGCTCACTTTTCTGCCCTGACAAGTTCCCTTTGATATCAGTTATTTTTGTTTCTCTCCCTGTTAGGCCTCATGCACACAGGACATACAAAAATGCTCCTTTTACAGGTGTTTGATTCTTTTCAGCCTCTTAACACACCTATATGGTGCATTTAGAGGCAGAAAAAATGCTTGAGTGTCCGATCCTTCCAATGGCAAGAATAAATTAATATTTTGGCCAGTGGAAGGAATGAATGCCTAAAGACTTGATGCATCTAAACACTTTTGCAAAACGTAGCTTTAGGCACGTTTTTTTTTAACTGCTTTTTTCTCCCCTGGAACAGAGTCGTCCAGGGGAGTAAAAAAATGTCTTGTGTGTATGAGGACTTAGTCCCAGTTCACACTGGAATATGGTGCTGGAAACCCACGTTCAGGGCACTTTTCCTGCATCATGTTTAAAACTCCCTGTGTCTGTGATCTGCAGTAGGTGTCAGTGCAAAGTTGACGACACCTGAAAAACACAGTGTGTTTGCCTCCACCAGATCACATGGTACCAAAGTACCATGTGATCCGGTTGCAGTGCGTTTTTAAAAGTAGTGCATGCACTACTTTTGGTACAATGTGCTGCAATCAAATCACACAGAAACACAAGTGCATCCCTGCACGATTCCTGGTGTGAATTAGCCTTTAAAGTGTTACTAAACCCAGGACCCTGCATTCACTATATTTTGTCTCCCACAGTACGCAGAACATGGAAATGCAATTATTTTAGTAAATATAAACTGCTAAATACCTTTTCTCATCTGCAGTTAGAGCAGTTTTCTGACTTCTATCAGTGTCCAGCCAAGCATTGGTTAAAGCTTATAGGAGGAGTTTTCTAGCTATCCTATGAGGCTGCAAAACCCTGACTCTCTGTCTGGTCAGTGCTAATTGGCCCTGTGCTGATCACATGCACAAGAGAAAAAACAATCTCTAGCAATACACACCAAACTGAGCATGTGCAGCCCGACTCCATAGGCTCTGTGTTATCAGGAAATTATCAAGGGGCAGTGAAAGGAGGGAAGTATCAGAGAAGACAGGATCAAACAGCCTTTTTACACAGTGTAGAGGATTAACCCCTTAGATTCCACAGGGAGTATAACAAGCATGCTTTACTGCATATACAGACTGATTTTACTGTTGTGGGTTTAGTAACACTTTAAGGTTGACATAAGTGTAAATGTTCTCTCTGTATAAAATGAATATGATTACAGCTAGGATGACAGAGATGAATACTGTATCTGATGGAACAGAGCCCCTATTTGCCATACTTAAATGTGAAACCATTAAGGTACTCTGGTCTAATGAGAAATACAGGAAATTGTTTTAGAGAGGAAAGTTAATTAAATGCACTCTTACACTTGGAATGAGAATTCGGCTAATTTGAAAAATATTTTGTGCACTTCTCATCCCCTCCAGAAAAAGGTTGTCTATCTTCAGATTTATGGTGTGCTAATAAATAGTCTCAGTGCATATAGTAACTGAAAGTTAGACAAGCCTAACAAAAAAATGGTTAGGCTTACATTTTTTCATTACAAAATGTGACTACAAAAAAATTCCATAATTGTGATAAAAATGAATTAGAACTGACTAGTGGTCCTCCTAGGAATGGATACATACTGTATATGTATAGGAAATTACGTTTTCTCCTTGCAAGTAAAAGACCCGGCTCATGGTTACATTACTAATATACTTTACTTTATGCATAAGATAAAATTATCCATGTGCAAAATGAACAATACATACAAAGTGCTTGTGCAAACAATGTATAATATGCAAATACATGTTATACATTGAAAAATAAACTTCATTAATACACCAATTCATAACCCTTCAAGTTTATTTCAAGAAAACAAACTTTCATTGCATGATATAAATAATAAAGATCAGTAATATACCAAAGCAAAATTCAAGTGGAAGGAAAGTTTTTTCTTTAACCACTGTAGTTCTGGAAGGTTTACCCCCCTTCATGATCAGGCCATTTTTTGCGATACGTCACTGCGTTATTTTTAACTGACAATTGCGCAGTCGTGCAAAGCTGTACATAGATTAAATTTATGTAATTTTTTTCCCCACAAATAGATCTTTCCTTTGGTGGTATTTGATCACCACTGGGTTTTTTATTTTTTGCGCTATAAACAAAACAAATACTGTCAATTTAAAAAAATATATATACATATTTCTTACTTTCTCCTATAAAATATGTACAATAAAATAATTTTAGAAATCAAAATTCTTCATAAATTTAGGCCAATATGTATTCTGCTACATGTTTTTGGTAAGCGTATATTGATTGGTTTGCGCATCTACAAACTATGGTATATATACTGGAATTATTTTTTATCTTTTTTATACTCATAATGGCGGCGATTAGTGACTTAAAGCGGGACTGTGATATTGCGGCGGACAATTTGACACCTTGTGGGAACCAGTGACACTAATACAGTGATCAGTGCTAAAAATATGCATTGTCACTGTACTAATGACACTGGCTGGGAAGGGGTTAAACATCTAGGGCAATCAAAGGGTTAAATGTGTGCCTAGCCAGTGATTTTGTGTACACAGTGTGCTGTTTTTACTGAGGGTTTTGTTGGATTTTATTCCCTGCTTAGCAGGGAAACAAAATCCAGGACATCCCCACTGACAGGACGGAGCTCTGTATTGTTTATATATGCAGAGCTCAGTCCAGTGTGTCTCTTCAGCGATCCCCGGGTGTCGGCGGACATCCATTGGCCAGCACCTGCTGATCAGCTTCTGCTGTGACTAATCACAACTGAAGCGGCACGCCCCCTACCCGGAGGTGCAAAATCACGTATATATACGTGATTCTGCACAGAATGTCCGCCCTGTAGCAGTAAATCTGCTATAGGGCGGTCGGCAAGTGGTTAAGTGCAAAGATGGTGACAGCAAGTGCATAAACTAATGGCAGAGCAATACCTGTGCATATCATTGCTTTTGTTTTATACAGACTAAACATAAAAAAATCAATAAGACAAATTAAAACTGTTAATAGTGGAGTACCAACCTGTATGGTATTTTACTAGTATAATTCTTTGTCTTTGTAGTAGGGGCACAGGTGAACACATTATGTGTGGGGATCAGTTTGCAGACTCTGGTGCCAAGAATAATAAATTGAGGGTAACCAGATTGATTGCTAACCCAAAGTTGAGTGTGTCCCATGAACATGGCATGTTGTGCGCTCTGTAGAATGGCAGTTGGGCTTCAATATGGCCTGAATCTTCTGTCCCTCAGAAAAGAGTCATAGGTCCTTGCTGCGCAGCTAAGACTGTCATATTCTGCCAATTTTCCGGAGACTGTGTTGGACATTACGCTTCTGTGGAGCTGTACTTCACCCATAGCTTGTTCCACTGCATCATCTACATGGATCTTAAAAGACGGGTGGCTTTATAATTACCCCTGCACAAACAGTCTGCCCAGAATGACTGCAAATTGTTTTTTGCAAACAGCAGTCCATCTAGAAGTGAATTTCGAGATGGTGACTACCATTATGGTGGCCCTGGGCAGAATGTGCAGACTAAAACATGGAAGGGTGGATTTGTTACTGATGCCAGAGGGGAGGGCATTTGTGTGAGGCCTGTTACTCACGTCACTCAAAACTTTAATGGTTGCCTGCAGCAAGTAAATTGGAGGTGTCATAATAGCAAAATTAGATGGCGCACACCACGTGGATCAATCATATCTGCTGGTAAACAAAAAGAGGCTTCAGCTACAGTTCCCTCATCTTTATTTTATTTGTTACAGGTACTTATATAGCACCAACAGTTTACACAGCACTTCACAAATATATTGCACATTCACAACAGCCCCTGCCCTCAAGGAATTTGCAATCTAAGGTCCCTAACTCACAGTCATACGTACACATCTGGGCCACATCCCGCTGATGAGTTTCACCCTCATTGGGCTTAGTCTTAGTGGTTGATCCATATGGTGTGCGCCCCCTAAATTTGCTATTGTGACTTTTCCTTGTTGTGGCGTGCTCCCAGAGGGGCCACTATGGGGAAAAAAAAACAATGGAAGGATGAACAGGAGGCATTTGAGCAGCATTATTTTTTTACATGTTGTCAAAGTAAACTGGAGGTGTCACCCTGGTTATTCGTGTACCTCATTTCTGAGATAAAACTAGCCTTATTCTTTTGACACTTATATATAATTATGCCTATTCATCTGAATATCTTTTATACTCTTGAAATGAGCCAACAGAAAAAGGACATCGTGATATTCTCAGTGTATTATTGCTAATACTGTTAGATGCATTCAGTGTAGGTTTATTAAAACACTTCATATCCTAGTCTTGTTTTTATCAATGTGATCCTGAAAGCATTTCAAACCAACCTAATGTATTTTAATGTGTATAAAGGAGCTGAACCAGTTCATGCTGACACTGGAGAGAAGTTGCAAGTAACATGGGAGAAGATGAGCAAATCCAAGCACAATGGAGTGGATCCTGAGGAAATGGTGGAGAAGCATGGCATTGACACCACTCGCCTATATCTCTTATTTGCTGCCCCTCCAGAGCAAGATATATTATGGGATGTTAAGAGTAAGTAACTGCTTTAAACACACGGGAGCTGTCTATAAAACAACCTTACTCAGAAATGTGGGGGCTGCTATTGCTGGCTTCCTTTTGAGCATACTATTTGCCTGGCTGTATGGTTTTAATACTTTGAGTCCTTCACCGTAATGACACGTACAACTTCACTGTCATCACAGGCTATGTTTTTTGAGTTGGCAAGCTTGCACAGCTATGGAAACACAAGACTAATTGGTGAAAATTATAGCTGTAGTGCTGGTGTTGTCAAGGGGCAGAAGTACAGCCAAAGCATTTACTATAACAGGATTTTTATGCTGAGCGTAATAAAGAAAACAAAATGTTACATTGCAGAGGGAAGGTGATAATACCAGATATTAAAATTGTGGAGATTTCAAAGGGAGTTGTAAAGTTTCAGGATTTTTAACCTTTATGCATTCTGTGCATATAGGTGAAAAATCTTCTGTGCTTTAGCTGCCCCCCAGAGCCCCCCTTTTTCTTACCTGAACTCAATCGTTCCAGTGACAAGCACAAGCCCAGCAGCTCCAGCCGCTGTCTCGGGTCCTCATTGGATAGATTGATAGCAGCAGGAGCCATTGGATCTTGCTGCTGTCAATCAAATCCAGTGACACGGGAGCTGGGGGCAGGGCCGAGTCCTGCTGTCTGTGTCAACGTACGCAGCAGCAGGACTCGGGGGCACTCCCGCACGGGTGCACCCATGGAAATCAGCTCTCCATGGGGGCACTCGTGGAAGAGGAAGAGCGCCGCCAGGGGACCCCCAGAAAAGGAGGATCGGGGGCCGCTCTGTGCAAAACTCTTGCACAGAGCAGGCAGGTATGACATGTTTGTTATTTTTAAAAAAATGAACCTTTACAATCTTTTTAACATTATCTTTTGTTTTTTACCTTTAAAAAAATTAGATGAATTTAGTTTCCAATTACCAGTTCAGCACAACAATATCAGGGATTGTTAACAATAATCATTAAACTTTGTAATGGATGTATGAACTAATTACAGCATTCTGCTCACATTGTGCTGACCAGAGGTCTGTATTTTTGAGCAGATAAAGTATTTAATGGAAAAAGGAAATAAATTTGTGTAGTAAACCTGCTCAGATTTTATGATTACATACTGTGTGGGGCTTTATAACTACCTGACATCTGTTCTAAGCCTGAAATATTCATGACCTGATCTCAAAGTTTATGGTTATGGAAACACAAAATCTTCCTTCGTTCCACAAGTGAAAAGCATCCATCTGATGAATCCCTGATTAGCAGTGGTTGTTTTTAGCTGTTCCGAACTCTCAAGGGAGAGCTTTCATTCTTGGTGATTTTGACAGATGTTGCCTGTTCCCAAAGTACATGATATTTAGACCTGAAGAAAGTCTATCCTTTTAAGATCAGGTTTATCAATAAAACGGTAGGCTGCCACATTATACACTTGTCATGCTCTAATTAACCACTTGACCTCCGGAAGATTTACCCCCCCCCCTTCATGACCAGGCCACTTCTTGCGATACGGCACTGCGTTACTTTAACTGACAATTGCGCGAACATGCAACACTGCACCGGAACAGAATTTGTAATTTTTTTTTCCAACAAATACAGCTTTCTTTTGGAGGTATCTGATCACCACTGCGTTTTTTTTATTTTGTTGTGCTATCAATAAAAAAAGACAATTTTGAAAAAAAAAAACAAAACAATATTTTTTACTTTCTGTTATAAAACATATCCAATAAAAACATTTTAAAAATCAAATTTCTTTATAAATGTAGGCCAATATGAATTCTGCTACGTTTTTGGTAAAAAAAAAAAAAAAATCCAAATAAGTGTATATTGATTGGTTTACACATACTTTATACCGTCTATAAACTGTGGTATATAATTATGGAATTTTTATTTTTCTATACTAGTAATAGTGCCGATCAGAAACTTCTAGCAGGACTGCGATATTGCGGTGGGCAATCGGACGCTAGCTGACACTTTGCGGGAACAAGTGACACTTATACAGTGATCAGTGCTAAAAAATATGCACTGTCACTGTACTAATTACACTGGCTGTAAAGGGGTTAAACATCTAGGGCGATCACAGGGTTAACTGTGTGCCTAGCCAGTGTATTTGTGTACTGTATATGCTGCTTTTACTAGGGAAAGAGATGGATTTTAGTCCCTGCTTTGCAGGAACACACAATCCATCCCTTCCCCCCCTATCAGAACAGAGCTCTGCCTCGTTTACATAGGCAGAGCTCCATTCTGTGTCTCTGCCCAATGGATGGCGGGTGCCAGCGGACATCAAGTGCCCGGCACCTGCAGATCGGCTTCTGCTGTAAATAACCGTAGCATAAGCGGCCCACCAGCGGCAGTGTGGGCACACCCCCTGCAGGCGGAAGTGCAGGATCACATATATATATATATATATATATATATGTGATCCGACACAGTAAAATTGCTATAGGAGTTGTCAGCGAGTGGTTAAAGTGGACCTTCACTTTAAAAAAAAGCACCACTCATACTCCTCTCTCCCCGCCCCACCCTCCTCCAACAATTTTTGATTTTTTTGCCCACCTGCAACCTCCTGAGACATATCATACATCCTAGGAGGCTGCAAAACCAGTTCAGTGGCGCTGCTCTGCCTCATGCATATGCAGTGGAGAGCCAGCTGCGTGTTATACGCCGATAAATACATTATTTACTTTTTTAATTTTACAAATTTTTTTTGGAGGTGTTTGTACTGTCTTGTCATTCTGGGGCCTCAGGAAATGAGATGGGCAGTCAAAACATCATGGTTGATACATTTCAAATGTATACCATAGTTTGTAGACTCTATAGTGGTGTAGTGGATAGCACTTTTGCCTAGCAGTAAGAAGGGTCACTGGTTCGAATCCAACCACGACACTACCTGCCCGGAGTTTGCATGTTCTCCTTGTGCCTGTGTGGGTTTCCTCCCACACTCCAAAGACCTGCTGCTAGGTTAATTGGATCCTGTCTAAATTGTCCCTAGTATGTATTAATGTGAGTTAGGGACCTTAGATTGTAAGCTCCTTGAGGGCAGGGACTGATGTGAATGTACAATGTATATGTAAAGCGCTGCGTAAATTGATGGCGCTATATAAGTACCTGAAATAAATAAAATAAATAAATAAAATAACTTTCACACAGACTAAATAATATTCACTTGTTTCTGTTCTTTTACCAAAGAAATATAGCAGAATACATTTTGGCCTAAATTTATGAAGAATGATTATTTATGTGCAAAGTTTTATAGCAGAAACTAAGGGAAACATTTTATTTTTATTTTATTAACTTTCAATTATATAATAAAAAATAAAAAAACAGTGGTGATTAAATACCACCCAAAGAATGCTCTATGACCAAGTGGGTACAGCAGTACGGTGTGTATATATATCTACAGGGCATTTTTTCAGCGGGAACGCGGGGGAACGCAATTCTGGCACCTCCAGCACTGAATGTATGTAATGGGAAGGGGTGCTGGGCTGGAGGGTCCACTGTTGCTGGAGCGGATCTATTTTTGAGTGGTGGTCTGTTGTTGCTGATGGGTCAATTATTGCTGGATGAGATCTACTATTGATGGAGGGGTCTATTGTTGCTGGCTGCTGGATAGTCTATTGATGCTAGCTGCTGGGAGATCTGTTGTTGCTGCTGGGTGGTATTTTGTTGTGGATGTCCATTGTTGCTAGGGGGGCCTATTGTTTTTGAGTGAATCTATACACATTACTTAGCACCACACAATTAT
Source organism: Aquarana catesbeiana (assembly GCF_042186555.1). Classification (NCBI taxonomy): domain Eukaryota; kingdom Metazoa; phylum Chordata; class Amphibia; order Anura; family Ranidae; genus Aquarana; species Aquarana catesbeiana. The sequence goes on from NC_133328.1 coordinate 186,007,658, forward strand.
ACTTGGCTCTGTACTCTCTAAAAGGGGCAGTACTGAGAGGTGGGTAGGGGATGAAACCAAGAAACGGTGCTCAGAGGTGGGTAGGGGGCGGAGATAAGAAGTGGCTCAGAAGGGGCAGTTCCTGCACCTATTCTCTAAGAAAAAAAGCCCTGTATATCTATATATATGAGTTGCAGTACAGAATTTTCTCCAGCAGGTTGTGTACGTTACTTTTCTAAATAGTTTCCAGTCCTTTTAACTCCCAGGAACAGTGGGAAAGGGCAACAAGCTTTACTATATAATGGTGTGCCAATTAAGGTTTTAAAGTAAATTATAATACAGTTTGTTTGCACTTAATTCTTACTTTTTTTTTTCCTTGTTCATACAGCCGATGCATTACCTGGGGTACAGAGATGGCAGGCTCGAGTGTGGGCTGTAACCAGCAAGTTTATTGAAGCCCGAAAGCTTTCAGTTGTTCCTGATCCCAAGCTTCTTAATAGGAATGATATTGCAGAGGCCCAGAAAATTTGGCAAAACAAGAACTGTATAGTTTCTGAGGTAACCAGTTCGCTATGGGCCAAAATGGCTTTCACTTTAGTCCTTGTCACACCTCTTTAAATTACATTAGTAAATTGAACATATGAATACAGTGCAAGTGCCAAGAGGTACCTTTTATCCTTTTTCAGGTGTGCCCCAGGATATCTATTAAACCTGGTGCACTACTCTGCAAGGCTCCTGCTAGTATCTAGATACAGATTTCCCCCTTCTACTGGCCATTAAAATCAGTCATTATAGTGATGGGCCAGTAGAAAAGGTCATGGCAACCTCTGACGCTGCTAAAGAGTGTTTAATCTTTCACATTATAATGTCACAGTTGTGTACAGTACATAGTGTATATGTATTCACTTCTTTTTTTTTTGGGCAGAGGCTTTAAGGATAGAGATTATTTTATACAGATAAGGGAAGTTTCCACATCGACCCTTTTTTTTATTTAATTGTAGAAGATGTGAATGGGATTTCATGATAATTTTGAACCTCTTTGCAGCTCACTGCCCCTCAATGGGGACTGGGCCCACACTTCAGCCCTGACCAATAAGGATCATGGTATGTTTTCAGTGAACATATATTGTAAGTTATTGCAAAGTTGGACCCCATCGATTAATAAATAATTTAAAAGAAATATAACAGCTTTCTTTGTTTCCTTTAAGGAACACAAAGTAGTGCAGCCAAAGTAACAAAGCAAAAATTTCTCAATCCAGTTCCAAATTTACCTTAACCGATTCTTTGTACATTAAAAGCATAAAATTACTATTGCATAATAAATAGGTATTTTTAAACTTCATTCACAAAGCTGTATCTTACCGCATCCGAGTATAACAAGCTACCACACATTGTTTTTCAAAACAATTCTTGTCATTCCCAAAAAAGAGCTACTAAAATACTGCATGCATTTTTTTATGAAGTCATGTGGTATTTTAGTAGTGAAAGCCTGCGGTAATTTACCACCGGCAGTAGCAGGCGTCCTTAACAGTAACTGTAAATAGCTTGTTGTTAAGGAGCGGGCGGCCGTTGGCGTCCCTAACAGCCAGTAAACAACATGGTTGCTAAGCAGGCGGCCACTGCATCCTTAACAACCAATGAGTCATCGGCTGTCTGCGGGGTTCAGCTGCAAGGTGCTTTAAGTTGTCACCTGAGTGATTTTTGTTTGGGTCCTTGAACATTTGTTTTCTTGTGGGCCTGTTGACAGTTCTGTTTTGTTGTGTGGTTGCCCACCCCTCAGATTATCGTTTGGGTACAATAAAGCAGTAAAACCTGTGGTAACCATAACACGTGTAAAAAACAAACACCCACCCAAAGCGGCTGTGTACATTATCTTTAAAAGATATTATTAATAATTGCAAAATAATTAGAAGAATATAAAAGCCTTAATAAAAAAATACATAATTAGATAGTGTTCACAAAAAATGAAGTGAATTAAAGTACATAAAGTCCATCAAAATATTCACAGTCCAACAAAACCATTTTAAAGTGCTTCAGTGAACAAATAAAGTGAAAACAACATTCAAAAATGTCTGCAAGGAATGTGAGCCAACCAATGTCTCCATACACACAAAGTTCAGTTGGTGATCACAACATTCAGATAGTGGTCCTCTCCCAAGAACCCACTTGTGGTAATCTGCTCACCTTATAATGTGATCCCCTTAGTTGAATAAGAAACTGGCGCATGTTAATCCTCAAATCATTCCCCATATATGTCAGTGTATAACACCATCCAATTTCCAATTCAACCTCAGGGTGTCATGCAAGAGGGCATACAGAAAATCAGTGCCCAATAAATACATCTTTATTACAGGATAAACACAAGTACATAATAAAACCACTCTCGCATTAAATGATACCATATGCACACCGCTTCTTCCTTCCAGGTATGCGTGTGCAGTTTCTAGGGACGTGATGATGTCATAGGATTCCAGACTCTGCCTGGTTATTTATTATTGTAACTTCATCAGGAACTGTATTGCTTGGATATGTCCCATGATCTAAAAATACAAGTCCTTTACTGTACGATTAAGACAGGAATTTTGGATTACCTGTAAATTCATTATCTTGGAGTATAGTACAGGACCGAACCCCCCTTTCCAATTAGCCTGATGTCATATCTATATTTGTCATCAACCCTTCTAGAAAGTTAGGTTCTTATGGAAAAACATTCTGAAATGCACCATTTCCATTGTAATTTGTCTTAGTAATTAAGATAATGAAAAAGAGCAGTGAAAATTTTTTTATTGAAGCACCTGTGCATAAGAGACTTTGGATGCAAACTATCCCTGGTTGCTTAGCTGTTATAGCCAATAGCAAGCAAATGGACATGGCTGCACATACAGTATCTCAATTGAGTACACCCCTCACATTTTTGTAAATATTGTATTATATCTTTTCATATGACAACACTGAAGAAATGACACTTTGCTACAATGTAAAGTAATGAGTGTACAGTTTGTATAACAGTGTAAATTTGATGTCCCCTCAAAATAATCCAAAAAACAGCCATTAATGTGTAGACCTTTGGCAACAAAAGTTAGTACACCCCTAAGTAAAAATGTCCAAATTGGATCCAATTAGCCATTTTCCCTCCCCAATGTCATGTGACGCGTTAGTGTTACAGGGTCTCAGGTGTGAATGGGCAGTATTCCATCATGATAACGACCCCAAACACACCTCCAAGATGACCACTGCCTTGCTAAAGAAGGTAAAGGTGATGGACTGGCCAAGCATGTCTCCAGACCTAAACCCTATTGATCATCTGTGGGGCTTCTTTAAATGGAAGGAGGAAGAGCGCAAGGTCTATAACATCCACCAGCTCCATGATGTCGACATGGAGGAGTGGAAGTGGACTCTACAGTGACAACCTGTAAAGCTCTGGTGAACTCCATGCCCAAGAGGGTTAAGGCAGTGCTGGAAAATAATGGTGGCCACACAAAATATTGACACGTTGAGCCCAATTTGGACATTTTCACGTAGGGGTTTTGTTGCCAGCGGTTTAGACATTAATGGCTGTGTTGAGATATTTTGAGGGGACAGCAAATTTACACTGTTATACAAGCTGTACACTCACTACTTTACATTGTAGCAAAGTCTTATTTCTTCAGTGTTGTCACATGAAAAGATATAATAAAATATTTACAAAAATGTGAGGGGTGTACTCACTTTTGTGAGATACTGTAATAGTGGGAGTGGATAGTGCAGCATGACATATTATAGATCGGCATTTGTCAGTCTATGATGTGGTATCCTTCTTCTTTGTTTGTATAAAATCTGCCTTGAATAATTGATCTGAAGAAATATTGATCCCCTAAAAACCTTTTTCCTATATCCTGTTGCTTCATAAAAATGATTAAACCTCTCTCAAAAGTGTTTCATTTAAGGGCTATAGTCAGCCAAGTATCGGATTGTCAGCCCTGTCTCCTGTACCTTGCCTGTTCTTGATATGCTTACTGAGCTGTATTCTCAAAGAAATGTTATATCTTTTGACACCTTCCCCTTTTGTCTCTAACCTTTCACGCCCCCTCTTTTTTTTTCCTTCTTTTCCCCAAGTTATTTCTGTCCTTATTTTTTTCAGTTCTCCTTCAGTGTAAAAGCTATTTCCATATTTGTGCTTTTTACATAGGAGATTCATGATTCTGTTCTTTGTTGTTTTGCCATAGGCATCATTTTTGCTAGTTTGTGACATAGAGTCTAGATGTAAAAAAAAGTGTGGGAGCAGCTCAAACAAGGACTCTGAATCTGTTATGCATTGTTGTCTTCAATGGCAGTCAAGTAATTAATTAAACAATATTGTCCCCAGGTTCATTAAATGATTGAAAGTTCCATTACCTTTAGAGGACTTGTTTGCTTCTAGCCACATATGCCACAGCAGCACCGTTTGTGGTCCCCAGCTAGATTGATGACAGAGAATTGACATTAAAACCATGGCTCCATTGTATGTTTTTGAGCTCAGCTTAATAACTTCTAGCAATGCTAGGGGTGGATCTGCAATCTTTAGTGGTCTTTGGGATCACTGAGAATTAGACGTAAAAAGCTAGTTGCTGAACCCTATCCCAAACTGGCATAAAAGTTTTGTTAAACTTAATCTTTAAATTGGCATGTTTAAAATGTGAGGTCTCTTACTTTTACTTCCCCAGATTTCTGTTAGAGTGTGTGAAATTGTAAGATTCCGCTACATGCTGATTGCAAACAAGCAACCTTAATAACAAATCAGGAAACTCCAGGGGACTGCAGAATACATTGTGTGACACAGCATAATGTCATGTGGCAGCTGGAAAATTACTGCTTGTAGGTTTAATTTTAAAATATACCTAACGCAGCATTGCTTCTATACACACATAGGCAGGGGTTGACCAAAGTATTTAGAAACTGTTAATATAACCATTTGCATGTTTGCCCAATAGTGTGTTTTTTCCTTCTCATAGAAAGTGGTTGGCTGTCACACACATTCCTATACTGCATAATAGGCTTCAAGTATAAAAGTATTTGAGATAAAGGCTATCTGTGTTGGCCATAGCATTCTGTTCTGTTACTAAGTACTGTTTCCATTATATAGAATATCAAAATTGTAAGCAATAATGTATCACTGCATCTAACATTATGTATTTTTTATTTTGAGTTATTGTATTGTCTAATGTGACTTTCACCTTTTACATGCCTGTTTTTCCATTTATTTGTATTGTATTAATGCAGAATTCCAGCCTCATCTGCATCTGGTGCTTGGTGAAAACGGTGCTGCTCTTTAATTGTCTCTTCTGCCCTCCCCACTGTGTGCCTCTAAATTTTCATACCCATAAAGACTCACTGTCTTACACATGCCCCTTGGACTTCAGTGGGTGTCAGACACTGTTGCTGTGCATGTGTGGTGCACACAACTTCCATTGTGTCAGTTTCATCTGCATGAAATAGAGTTATGTCACATTTACAGCACGTAGATGAGAGAAAATCAGCGGGGGTGGTGGCAATTAGCTGTGGTAGCTGCCATGCTCCCATTGGTTTCAATAGGGGCTGCCTAACACAGCTAATCGCCTGCACCTCTTCCAGGCTTGTCAAAGAGCCAGAACAGTGCCTGCATCTGATTGACATTTTTTCTCCTGGGCATTTTCTGATGGAAGTATGTCTGGCGGGAGGGTGCCAACAGAACCATGCTTGAATTTTCAGCCTGTTCAGGAACCGGATGAAATCTGCTTTTAGTATGGCCAGCCTAACATTTATTTGCAACCCAAGGTTACTGCACATTACTTTTGCACTCTAACCAAAGAATGTTTTGCGCAGCCTAAAAATCAGACAGGAAAAAAAAACACTTATGTTGAGGAATTAGTCCATTACTGTTAACTTCTATTAATTGTAAAACTATTTTTTTTTGTTTGTGTTGCTAAGGTAACCAGCTACTTCACTGAGGACTTCATTTTCAATGCAGCTATTTCCCAGCTAATGAGTTTAAGCAACATACTCTTGGTAAGTGCATCTGCTGCTTGTGTAATTATGACCCGTGGTTGTTAATAATGACTATGAGGAGTCCTCTTCTCTTGGCCAATCTTACACGAGTGGAATAGATCGTTGTGCTGCTGCTGCTGCTTTGTGTTCATGAAAGAGACAGCTTTGAGTAATTTTGCATATTTTACAGACAAAGTGGAAATATGTAGCACTTTCACTGTTAGCCAATGTTTTCTTGTTTTCTGGAAGTGGTTCATTATTTTACAATACAAATGAAAAGTTTGTTGTCTATGTAGCATCTGAGCCGCATTGCCAATGCCAAATGCATTATATAAGAACAATTACAATCGGTATTAAGCGTCAGCTAAAGAGGAACTGTACTGTGGAAATTATGCCCAATAAATGCAGGCAGAAAGCAACATACTAGTCACCAGAATTGCCTGTGTTCTTCCTGAAGCTGATCTTTCCCCCTATGACTTACCTTGGCATGTTCTGTGCTTTGCCACTGTGTGAATATGGCTATCTTGGTAGATGCAGGGCTTTGCTTGCTCATGTCAGAGCCTAAAGCCAGAAGGACAGTGAGCAGCACAGTAGTGATATCACCAAATCTCGCTCCACATCTCCTGAGACTAGCAGTCAGAGGGAGTGCCTTCATTTTCACACCGCAGATATACAGCTATGAGACTGTAGGCATAGAAGTGCCTAGGCACCCTCGCATACAAGGAAGTACACTGTTATATTTCATGAGGAATTTCAGAGAAAAGGCACATTTTCAGTGTACTGTTTAGGCACAGTTACCATTTTTGATGTTCCCCTTTAGCACAGCAAATCTTCAGTTTTTGATTTCAGTTTCATTTTAAAGCCCCACTCCAGGCCCAAATTATTCCTCCCTCCCAGTAACCTCTAACCAATCATAATAGGATATACCCCCTACTGTGGAAAGTCAGATATAATCACCTAAGTCTCCCATCCAGACCCTTCACCACCCCCAGATCCAGGTGCGTGGGACCGCAAAACCAGCTGTGCAGTGGAGCCAGAGATGGCTAATCCTCTACCGTCCCATTGTGATAAGTCATCTTGTTTACCTTGAAAAGGGGTTTTACTATGGATTGGTATTGGAAATGACAGTGATAACACAATGATGTTGATTTACTATGCATCCTCTAATTATTGTTATAGTTACTTGCAAAAATAGGTTGTGTTGTGAATCTGAAAGAAACAAAATAGCTTTGGTAATTTTGTTTTAGCTTTTTTTTTATTTAAATCAAAAAAATCATTAATCTAAAAACCTGCAGCTCATCTAATAAAACTATAGCCAACCTGACCCAAATTGGTATGTCTACCCTTGGTCACTTTGTTTAATTCAAAGTTTGGGGGAGTAAAAGAACATAAGAACGAATTCCATTGCTATGGAGTCTTTGCCACACACCTATACCATTGCTAGGACATTAGCCCCAGTACAATAGTGTAAAATGCTTGAGCAACACATACATTTCACAGTGCCAGCAACATTTAACTGTGAGGGGAAACGGCATTCAAATTAAGCTTAGCATAATATGTTGGATACAGTTCCACTTTGAGAGATTATACTTTGTTCTATGGGCATAAATGTGATACGATTAGTCTTGAACGTGGCAATATACAGGCAGTCCCCGGGTTACAAACAAGTTCTGTAGGTTTGTTCTTAAAGTGTTAATAAACCCAGGACCCTGCATTTACTATATCTGGTCTCCCACAGTACACAGAACATGGAAATGCAATTACTTTAGTAAATATAAACTGCTAAAATAGGATTTTTGTAACAGCTTACCTGTACAATCCTTTTCTTGGAGTACATCACGGGACATAGAGCACCATAGTAATAACTATATGGGTTATGGGCCACCTTTAGGTGAATGGACACTGGTATAACCAAAAAGGAAACAGGAAATCCCCCTCCCTATATAACCCCTCCCATACAGGGAGTACCTCAGTTTTTGTAGCAAAGCAATATATACATATCCCAGTAAGAGGGGAGGGACTTCTGTGTCCCGTGATGTACTCCAAGAAAAGGATTTTACAGGCAAGCTGTTATAAAAATCCTATTTTCTTTATTGTACATCAGGGAACACAGAGAACCATAGTTATAAGTATATGGGATGTACCAAAGCAATGCCACCTGAGGGGAAAAATAGCCGCCGCCAGGCATGAAGACCCTATACTGTTGCCTGCAGCACACTGTGCCCGAAGGCGGTGTTGTGAATGTATGTACTGACGACCAAGTAGCGGCCTTGCAAACCTGAGCCACAGAGGCTTGGTGATGCACTGCCCATGAAGCACTGACTGCCCAGGTAGAGTGCGTTTTAATCTGAAAGGGAGGAACCTTTCTTTTCAGGCCATAAGCCTGACTAATCACCTGATGAATCCACATAGCAACAGTAGATTTCAATGCTGCCTGACCCTTTCTAGGGCCTTCCGGCAACACAAACAAAACATCAGTTTTCTGAGCAGTCGCTTTCAGATAGGCTTTAATTGCTCTCACTACATCGAGAGAATGTAATAATTTTTCCTCTGCAGAACAAGGATCAAGGTTCTGGGAAAAAGGAAGGTAAGGAAACATCTTGATTCAGATAAAAAACAGACACTACCTTTGGCAAAAAGGTCGGGTGCGGATGCAGCACCACCTTATCCTTGTGAATGATTAAGTATGGCTCTTTACAGGAGAAAGCAGCCAATTCTGTTTCTCTTCTTGCAGAGGTTATTGCAACTAGGAATACCACCTTCCTTGTCAAAAGAATCAAAGGAATATTCCGTATAGGTTCAAAGGGTTGTCTTAGCAACAACGACAAAACCAGATTCAAATCCCATGGGCACAAGGGTATTCTAACTAGCGGAGTTATCCAAGTTACCCCTTGTATGAATGCCCGGACTAAAGAGTGCGAAGCAATCGGCCTTTGGAAAAACACTGCCAAGGCCAAAATCTGACCCTTGATTGTACTCAAGGCCAGCTTCATTTCTACTCCTAATTGTAGAAAGGCCAGAATTCTTCCTATGACATACTTATGAGGATGCCAACCCTTGGTTTCACACTAAGTGAGGTAGGCCTTCCAGACCCTGTAATAAATGGTCCTGGAGGCTGGCTTTCTGGCATTAATCAGGGTGGTTACTACGGAACCTGAAAGCCCCCGATTTTTTTAGAATGTGGGCTTCAATAGCCACACTGTTAATTTTAGCATTTGTAAGGCAGGATGAAATACCGGTCCCTGTGACAGCAAGTCCGAACTATTTGGAATAGTCAGACTCCCCTACTGCCATTCTCACGATCCCTGCATACCGGGGTCTTCTGGGCCATACCGGGGGGCACTAGGATTACCGGCTTCCCTTCTTACCTGATCCTGTGAAGCAGCCATGGTAGCAGCTGAACTGGAGGGAATTCATAAATCAGTGAAAACTGATTCCACTGGATCACTAGCGCATCTGCTCCGAGTGCAAGTGGATCCCTTGTTCTCGCCAGAAAGTTGTCCGACTTCTTGTTGAACCTGAACGCCAATAGATCTATGTCCGGCGTACCCCATCTTTGGCATATGCGCAAAAAGACATCGGGATGTAGAGACCATTCTCCCGGCAACAACTGTTCAGAAAATCTGCCTGCCAATTTTCCACTCCTGGAATGTACACTGCAGATAGGCAAGGAACATGTTTCTCTGCCCAAGACAGAATATGGTCCACCTCCCTCTGGGCAGCATGGCTTCTGGTGCCCCCTTGGTGATTGATATAGGCCACTGCTGTGGCATTGTCAGATTGTATCCTGACAGGAGCATTCCGCAACCTGGAAGTCCAGGCTATTAGAGCCAGACGTACTTCCAAAAGCTCTAGGATATTGATGGGCGAGGTCTTCTCTGACTCTGACCACTTCTCTCGAACAGTGGTCTCTTCTAGAACTGCTCCCCAGCCCCATAGGCTGGCATCAGTTGTTACTACTTTCCAGGAAACTGGAATGAAGGATTTCCCCTTCTGTAAATTCCTGGTTATCAACCACCAGTTGAGACTCTGGCGTACCTTTGGAGCCAGATTCATTTGATAATCCAAGGCTTGGATCCGTTTGTTCCAAACAGACAGAATGCTGTGTTGCAATATTCTTGAATGAAACTGGGCATAGGGAACCGCTTCGAAGGAAGCTACCATCTTCCCTAGTAATCTCATGCAAAGGCGAATGGAAGGACCCTTATGTGCCTTGACCACCTGGATCAGCTCTCTTAGAGCGTTGACCTTGGCCTGAGACAAGAACACCCTTTCCTGGGTTGTGTCTATGACCAGGCCCAAATACTGCAGCCTTTTTACCGGCTGTAGGGATGATTTCTCTAGATTGAGAATCCAACCCAGGTGTCTCAGATAACTGACTGTTCTGGACACCCCCTGATTTAACCCTGCTATTGACTGATCTACCAGTAGCAGGTCATCTAGGTATGCTATTATTGCTATACCCTGGCCCCTTAGTCTTGCTAGTACTGGGGCTAACACCTTTGTAAACAGTCGGGGAGCGGTGGCTAACCCAAAAGGCAAGGCCACGAACTGAAAGTGGCGCTGCTCTACTGCAAACTGCAGAAACTTCTGGTGAGCGGGAAATATTGGCACATGTATATACGCATCCTTGATACCTATGGATGCTAGAACCTCTCCTCCCCATAGGGTGGAAACAACTCACTGAATCGACTCCATTTGAAAGGAGCGTATGTTTAAGAATTGATTCAGATTTTTGAGATCTAGAATGGGTTTGACATCTCCATTTGGTTTTGGTACCATAAAGAGATTTGAATAAAACCCCATGTCCGTCTCTTCTGAGGGAACCTCTATTATCACTCCCTGACACAGTAATCGGTCCAGTGCCAGAAATTAGGACTTTTTCTGGGTCCTTGGGAACGTTTGATTTTTGGAAACGCGATGGTGGAAACTCTTGGAACTCTAGTTTGTAGCCTAGGGCTACTACAGAGAGGACCCACTTGTCTTGGATTTCCTGTTGCCAAGTTTCTGAAAACCACCGCAGTCTTCCCCCCACTCGATCAAGCGGGGGTGCCCCTTCACAAGGAAGCCTTGGTATTCTGTTTTGTGGACTTCTGACCCCAGGGCTTTTTGTAGCCCTGTGTCTAGTTATGAGGCTTACCCTTTGCCCCTGACGGTGGAGGCCGTTGATACTGCCTGGAGGCTGTTGCCCCAGGCATAGGAGGGAAAGTCTTGAAAGTAGGCCGTCTATTCTTTTTCTTAACCGGCAAAAGGGTACTCCTACCCCCAGAAATCTTTTGGATATTCTTATTCAAATCTTCCCCAAGCAACCTTTCTCCATGAAAGGGAAACCCAGCCAAGAGCTTCTTGCATGGTAACTTGGCTGACCAATTTTTAAGCCACAGAGTCCTGCGCATATGTATCAACATAAGCGCAAGGCGAGACGCCTGATGGATGGAATCCTTGATAGTGTCCACTGCAATATATAGGTAGCTCAGCTAAACTTTGGGCCTCATCAGTTTGAGCAGGAACTTTTTTAATAACCTGCTTGAGTTCATCCCGAAGGGATTGACAGATGCCTATTGCTGCTACTGCAGGCTGTACCACCGCACTGGCTACAGCAAATTAGTCTTTTAGAAGAGATTCCAACTTTTTATCAGCTGGATCTCTAAATACTTGTACATTGTCCACTGGACAAGTTAAACTCCTGTTCACAGAGGAGATAGCAGTAACCACTGCTGGCAAATCACATCTCTTTGAGAACTTTTTCTCCATAGGGTAAAGAAATGAAAATATCTTAGGGGGAGAAAACTGCTTATCTGGGTGATCCCAATCAGCATAAATCAGTTGCTCCAGTAACGGGTACATAGGGAAAGCATGAGAACCCTGTGGGGGTTTTAGCGAACCAAAGAGAAGGAAACCTCATCCACCTCTGCAGGAGGCAACTTATATCCAGAGCGGACCAAGTCTGTAAGGGATTGAATTAGCAATTTCTGAGATTGTGATGTTGAGAAAGGTTCTTCAGATGCTGAATCCTCAGAAGAGGAGTCACCTGAACCTCCTTCCCTCAAAGGTACCCCACTATCAACTGCCCATTGTTGTTACAAAACGGGAAGGTCAAGGGCAGGAGGAGGGGCCCTACCGTGTTTTCTCACCTCCTGGGAGGATGACGCGAACAAATCAGATATTTTTCCCTTCAAACCAGCCAGAGCCAAAGCTAAATCGTCCTTAGTGACAAATGCAGAAGCTGACATGTTGGAGGTAGACGCAATGCCTGTGAGACAAGATGGCTCAGATTCGCCAGATGCTCCAGGTCCTTCAGGGGAGGATGGAGCTGCGGGCGTGCAACTAGGAGCCTCAGGCTCTGACCGCAGCGACTTTGCACTCCCCCCTGATGAATTACCCCTCCTACGGGCAGACATAGTCCTAAGCACAAAAAAAGCAGAGGTACTAAACAAAATGCATCTACTGCTGAGCTTTAGTCTAGCAATTTACATAATATGCTGCTATAAGACCCCTTTCACTGAGCCGCCCTGGGCGTCGGCGGTAAAGCGGCGCTATTTTTAGCGCCGCTTTACCGTCGTTTTAGGGGTTAAATCTGCCCACAAAACGCAGCGGCACTTTGCCTGCGGTATGACGGCGCTGCCCATTGTTTTAAATGGGCAGAAGTGGTGGAGGAGTGGTGTATTCACCGTTCCTCCACCGCTGCAAAGAAGCTGCTGGCAGGACTTTTTTTGACGCCCTGCCAGTGCAGCGCCCCAGTGTGAAAGCACTCAAGCTTTCACACTGGGTTTGCAGCTGAGGCTTTTTTCAGGCGATATACAGGCACTATTTTTAGCACTGTAGCCCCTGAAAAATGCCTACAGTGTTAAAGAGGTCAGTCTCAATGCTGAGTAAAACGTGCCCCTTGGAAATGCCTGTATCCACACACCCATACAGCTTACATGCCCTTGTGCGCTCTGTGTCCCTCCGTCAGCCAACCAGACACTCCCAGAGTGTAAAGCTTTTAAGCAGTGAGCCTCTCCACGTGCACGCTGACGTTGTTTAAGACACACACCCCCCTCAAGGGGGGGCGGGCGGTCTTTAGCAGGGGGGAACCTGACCTTTCTGATGGTGGATGGTCCCCCCAAACCCCTACTGATGGCTGACAGAACAGGGGAAATGGCAATGCTGCCGCAGGAAGCCTTTGCTGACACTTGAGCACATCACAGGGGAAGCATGGAATGTTGGAAGCCAGGTATGTAGCTTTTACACCTTCTAGTGGCAAAACACAGGCAGGCATCGCATACTCACACCAGAAAGAGCAAGTGAATCATATATATATATATATATATATATATATACATTCCTTGTCTTTCTGACTTACCTGATCCTGCCGCAGGACTGCTGGAACTTATCACAGACAGATCCAGCCTTCACCCATCACGGCGGGCTGTGTCATGCCAGACCTTTAAGGACCGGGTCACCTTTCACGGGTCCACTCCCTTGGATCTGTACAGCACGCTGGTGGAAAACTGTTTGGCTGTATTCACATGACCAAGGTGCCGGGTCCCAGGGTCCAGCTCTCAAAGAGAAGCATTACAGGAATAAACCTGGTTTCCTCTTGTATGAGGCCCAGGTACCATCCATTTGGCTTCCAAGCACTTTAGATGGATCCGTTTGCACAGCCCCTTGATCCCGTCAGACATAACTTAGCGGAGCTCTCTTAGCACTTCATCAACCGTGACCAACACCTTAGACACTGGCGAAAAAACTGAGGTACTTCCTGTCCCATATAGTTATTACTATGGTGCTCTGTGTCCCCTGATGTACGATAAAGAAATAGGATTAATAGGATTTTTATAACAGCTTACCTGTAAAATCCTTTTCTTGGAGTACATCACAGGACACAGAGGTCCCTCCCCTCTTATTGGGATATGTATATATTGCTTTGCTACAAAAACTGAGGTACTCTCTGTATGGGAGGGGTTATATAGGGAGGGGGACTTCCTGTTTCCTTTTTGGTTATACCAGTGTCCATTTACCTAAAGGTGGCCCATAACCCTTATAGTTATTACTATGGTGCTCTGTTTCCCGTGATGTACGATAAAGAAATACTGTTTTTCATCAGCCGTTAGAGCAGTCTTGTGACTTCTATCAGTGACTGGTTAAAGCTTGTAGGAGGAGTTTCATTCTGCTCTGACTGTACTATAAGGCTACAGGACCCCTGACCCTCTGTCTGGACAGTGCTGATTGGCCCTGTGCTGATCACATGCACACGCCCAAGGAAAAAAAACTTTCTAGCAATACACACCAAACTGAGCATGTGTAGCTTGTCCCCTAGACTCTGTACCATCAGGAGATGGTTTGGGGACTGTGGAAGAAGGAGTATCAGAGAAAACAGCCTTTTTTGCACAATGGAGAGGATTAACCCCTGAACACCCCTGTAACATTTGTTTTGCTGTCTGTGACTGCTCAGAAGATGTCATCTCACTTTCTGTCCCTGTGACAATTGGATTTTAAAGATTTTGGGTTGTTGTGGAAACAAGGATTGGTGATAAAGCTTCATTGGAGACACCTTTTTCCCATGATAACTCTTACAGGAGTGAATTTCTCTTCCTAGGTGTAGATTTCCTCGAGTCGTATGTAAGTCAGATGTTTGTAACTTGGGGACTGCCTGTAGTATATCAGAAAGAACCTAACCATGACACCCATATAGGGGATGTATATTTTGTACAAAACAGCCTGCAAAATGTACCACTGTGTATACAGCGAATATAAGATGTAGGGCGTGTATGTTCTAAATAGGAGAATCTATATCATGTTTCCAAATTAATTATTAGGATTCCAGATACAGTATTTATGTTCAGTACCAGAGACTGTATACAATGCACTGCCATGTATATACTTTTTTTTTTAACAGAAGCATGGTGGTAACCACACTCATCACAGAGCGACAGCGGTCAGAGGGGATAAGGTTTTAATAGCAGAGATTCTGGGCACTGAAAGGACTTCGGTATGGTAGCAGAAAAAATTTTTATTCATGCCAGTGTTTCTATACCTTTCTCAAAGTAGAGAACGGTAAAGTTCTTTGAGTGCCCAGAAAATTTGCTATATGTTCACTGCAAGAGGATGTGCAGTAGTTGGTCCAAAGCATTGTATTTACATTGAATAAATTTAAATGTATTAAAACTGGAGCAGACAGAATCTGGAGTAGCTGTGTATAGGAACTAATCAGCTTTTAATCTTCAGTTTGTTCAGTTAAAGTGTTATTAAACCTTCGTTTTTAAAACACATTAAAATAACAAACATGTTATACTTACCGAGCCCCGACGCTCTTCTTCTGTGGTCCCCCGCTGGCACTCCAAGTCCCTCCTCTTTGGTGGGTGCCCCCACGGAAAGCCTCTTTCCACTGGGGGCACCCGTGTGTGTTTGCTCCAGAGCCACCCTTTCCTAGATGTAGTCCTGGCCTCTGAACTCTCCTTTAAGCTCCACGTCCAGTCACTGTCCAAATCTTGTCGCCTCCACCTCCGTAACATCTAACATCAAATACGCCCCTTTCTAACCAATCACACAAAGCTCTTAATTCACTCCCTGGTCATTTCTCGCTTTGATTACTGTAACTCCCTTCTCATTGGCTTACCTCTACATAGGTTTTCTCCCCTTCAGTCCATCATGAATGCTGCTGCCAGACTCATCCACCTTACCAATCACTCTGTGTCTGCTACTCCTGTCTACCATTCCCTCCACTGGCTTCCGCTCACCCAACAAATTAAATTCAAAATACTAACAACTTCTTACAAAGCCATCCACAACTTACCCCCCAGCTATATCCCTAGCCTAGTCTCTAAATACCAACCTATTCGTTCTCTTCGTTCCTCTCAAGACATCCTGCTCTCTAGCTCCCTCGTCACCTCCTCCCATGCTCACCTCAAGGACTTCTCCGGAGCCTCTCCAATCCTATGGAACGCCTTACCCCAATTTGTCTGATTATCTCCTACTCTATTAGCTTTTAGATGATCCCTGAAAACACTTCTCTTCAGAGAAGCCTATCCTACCCACACCTAACAACTGTATTTTTATTTTCTCCATCACCTCATCCCCCACAGCTACCGTATTACCTTTTGTTCCACTTGACCCTCCCTTCTAGAATGTAACTATACTGTCTTGCCCCCATGTTGTAAAGCGCTGTGTAAATTGTTGGTGCTATGTAAATCCTGAATAATAATAATAATATTTTTAGCCCAAAAGCGCCTGAAAAATGCCCCAGTGTGAAAGGGGTCTTACTCTCTGTCTCTGTGACTATGGTTACACATACTCTTTAACCTGATATTTTTACCGCCACCAGAGTCTGAATTTCAAGTAATATAATTTTTTCAGGTTTTTATTTTTCTTCTGTGTCGTAATAATTTTCATTGGCAATTTCCTAGATTTTTTTACTAGTTTTGATCCACAAGAAGTGCGACATAAGAGGATAGTAAGAGTCTGCGGTAAATATTGTAAAGTGTGACAATATACAAATACAGAGAACTTGCTCCCAAAAGCTTAAAATCTCTCAAAGTATACTTTAGTGAAACAGAATGTAAAAATGTGGAGAAGATGTAATAAAGCTTTGCCTGTAGATAAGGTACTATAGCTTTTTTAATCTATATAATCCTTTTATACTTTTGCTAGTTTCCAGGTATGATCACGCAGCACTGACACTGTGAATTGCATCCTGAAACTTGGCCTGTTTGCCAGAGGAATGATTTTGATGAATGCATAATGTTCTTATACTATGACACTTACATTGCACCACAGACCTAATTAACTGCTGTTATTGGGAGAACTAGTAAAGAAAATGACATTTGCTATTTTTGTTGCACAGTGCCAGTATTATCTAGTAACTGGAAGTCAGTTTTTTTAACACAATACAGTGCAAATCAAACTTTAGGCTTGAGAAAAGTAGCTGCTTGAGGGGTGCTAATAATTCGAGGATATTTACAATGTTCTGTTATGTAAAAAAAACTATCCTCTAGCGCAGAGTTTCTCAGTCTTTTTTTTCAGCCAAGGCACAAATGCAGTGATGGCATCAGTTATTAGGATACCACTGTCTGGCCCACATTGTGCCAAAGGTTGTAATGCTCTACATTCTACAATAATAACCCCTGGCTTTGTATAACAAAAAGGCAGGCTTGATCCACCAGCTGGCTTGGTGACAGTGTTTGGGCATTTTGGGGCATTTAAAAATTCTGCACAATCTCGAGGCACCCCGTTCTAAAATGTAAAAAACAAAACTAACAGTTTTAAATAATGCAACACATGTAGGACACCCAACATTAGAAGTGATTTATTTTGACAAAGCAAATACACCTTGGCTGGTACTGACTAGTATTCCAATGTTTCATCCAATGTAATCAGCTAACAGGACCCCAGCGCTGACAGAGAGGGGCAGGACAAATGCTGTGATGGTATCAGGTATTAGGATACTGGTGGCTGGCCCACATTATGCACAAAGTTGTAATGCCGCACAATAAAAACCTGTGGCCTTGTGTAACAAAAAGACAGGTTTGGTCTACCAGCTGGCTTGTTGACAATATCTGGGCAATTTGGGGCAAATTTGGGGTATTTTGCCAAGGCACCCCTGAAGAACCCAGACGGCACCCCCCAGGTTTCAGTAGCACTCTGGTTGAAAAAGGCTGCTCTAGACAGGCAGGGCAGTGCAGCTGGTGATTTATTGCGATCTGTAAAATCAGACCATGCTTTTCCTTTAAGGTATAGTTTATGGCCTTTTACTGCTTAACTCTCTTCAACTATTTTTATATCTTTTTTTTGTACTTTGAGTGCTCTAATTAAGATTTGACAGAAATGGTTATTCACAATGCTCGCTTGTATTGTTGGCTTCATTTAGAAGCGCTTGTTGAGAAGATGAAGCAGATAATAGCAAATTCCAACATTTTTTTTCTTCCCTCTGCTTTTTTGTGCGATGAGTTTTTTTTTTTATGTAGATAATGCTTTTGTCTGCATATTATAATTATCAAATGTGGACAATAGGTGATGAACTATTCATGATTAGATTGCAAACATCTATGAAACAGAAAAATAGATTGTCTACTATTGGAGTTCTGCAGTAATGTCTGTGTTGTCTTTTTTTGCCTTTCACATCTCTTATGAAAACATTAAGGCTCGGTTCACATATATGCGAATCAGATGCATTTTTAACTGCATCCGATATGTATAACGTGTGAATCATACCGGCTTTCAATGGAGCCGGTTCACACATGTCTGGGGAGGGCCGTGGTCCATTTCTACAGAGGGTCCTGTGCGATTTTGGGTCCGGTTTAGGTGCAAATTCAAGCAAAAAATTTGCACCTGAATCACACCTGAACTGGTGAACAAAACTGCTCCAGACTGAAAACCGCAGCCGGACATGTGTGAACCCAGCCTTAAAGATACAGTGAGAGCCATTTAGACCTGCAAGTTGTTATAATGGATGTAGCAGAAATACAAGATTAATAGGGTCTTTTCCACCATGCTGCAATTGAGATATGTAAATATACCAGTACTTTATTTTAACTCCTTAGTCATTAGTGCAAAAACAAAACAAAAACAGAATTTTAAAGATATAAGTGGCACTCTATTCTAGAGATCTGTGGTAAGGTCTTACTTTCTGATATTCCTGCTACCCATATCCTCCTAGATAAACTTATGTCTGTATGAACTGAATCGGTGAGCTCCCACAACATATCTATGTGCCATTTTGCTTTGACTTTCCCGCAGATCATCCAGGTACTCCAAAAACCTGGGCTGTTCTATTATATAAACAGTAGACAGCTTCTGTGCCCTTTTGTATGTTGGCTCATTACTGTATTGAGTGGACCTGCTAGCAGATAATAAAGCATAAAAGGGAGCAGTGCAAAGTCATCATCTGCAAACGTTGTTTCCATAACACATTTTTGGGGTACCCAAGCATTTTACAGCGGTTCCAGAGTAAATTGGAGGCACCTGGAGATGACTGCTCTGGCAGTATACAATAAGTCAGTTTACTATGTTTTAGGGGCCTTAAGGTTTACCTTAAACTCTATGAAGAGTGGAAGAGAATTTTTTTACTTTTACTTCCAAAGTTGTATTTTGCCATACTAGAATTTTCGTAACTTAATTTTCGGTACGAGACCAGCATGCAAAAAAAAAAAAAAAAACGGATCATCGTTCGTCCGATAAACTCATTGTGTGTACCAGGCTTTAGAGAGTTGTATCCATTGGAAAATTTCCTGATTTTGGGACAATTTTGGATGGCCTTTTACTTTAAGTCTCCATGACAATGAGTGGGAACACAGACAGCAGTAAAAACTTTTTCAATGGGTTTAATCCTTCCCCACTGTATTCAAAATACTAAAAAAAAAAATGTGTAGACATACACTTTTTTGTGACCCTTTCCCTAAAAAAAAAAAAAACTACAATATTTGAGTGTATAGCTTTATTTGACTTCAAGCAATACTTTTAAAAACCAGATTCATTTGCAAATGTTTATGTGCTGCAGACCTCTCTATATGCCTTTCATAGTGATGGGAGTGCCCTCTTGTGGATGTTTTGTGGAATTTTTTTCCTTGTATTCTCTGATTAGAGGATAATGTAAAACTGCTTTCAAGGACTGTAACCTTAGCATTTAATGGGCAGCTTTCTGGAATGCACTTCATTAAAACATTCTTTTACAGTAAAAAACAAAACAATTTACTGCCTTTCTAAAAGCTCAAACAATGCTGTAAATTGTATATACCATGCTGATCATTTGTTACAATAGTTTATGGAGCTTTCATTAAAAAAGATAACTCAAAAGGTCACATTATATTAAGAATCACATCTATTTTACGTTACAGAATAACAAATTCTCGAAAACAATAGTGTGTGTGTGTGTGTGTATATATATATATATATATATATATATATATATATATATATATACACACACAGTGGGTATAGAAAAGTATCACCCCCTTTAAAACAATCTAATTTTCTTGCTTTGCAGCCTGAAAGATAGACAGACAAAGTTTTGGTTTTATCCAGCTGTACAGTGCCTTGAAAAACTATTCATACCCCTTGAAATTTTCTTCATTTTGTCATGTTACAAACAAAAGTGTAAATGTAATTTATTGGGATTTTATGTGATAGACCAACACAACATGGCACATAATTGTGTAGTGGAAGGAAAATGATAAATGGGTTTCAATTTTTTTTACAAATAAATATGTGAAAAGTGTGGAGTGCATTTGTATTCAGCCCCCCTTGAGTCAATACTTTGTAGAACCACCTTTCGCTGCAATTACAGCTGCAAGTCTTTTTAGGGATGTCTCTACCAGCTTTGCATATCTAGAGAGTGACATTTTGCCCATTCTTCTTTGCAAAATAGCTCAAGCTCTGTCAGATTGGATGGAGAGCATCTGTGAACAGCAATTTTCAAGTCTTGCCACAGATTCTCAATTGGATTTAGGTCTGGACTTTGACTGGGCCATTCTTGCCCATAAATATGCTTTAACCTAAACTATTCTATTGTAGCTCTGGCTGTATGTTTAGGGTCGTTGTCCTGCTGGAAGGTGAACCTCCGCCCCAGTCTCAAGTCTTTTGCAGACTCTAACAGGTTTTCTTCCAAGATTGCCCTGTATTTTGCTCCATCCACTTTCCCATTAACTCTGACCAGCTATCCTGTCTCTGCTGAAGAAAAGCATCCCCACAACATGATGCTGCCACCACCATGTTTCACAGTGAGGATGATGTGTTCAGGTTGATGTGCAGTGTTAGTTTTTTGTCACACATAGTGTTTTGCTTTTAGGCCAAAAAGTTAAATTTTGGTCTCCTCTGACCAAAGCACCTTCTTCCACATGTTTGCTGTGTCCCCCACATGGCTTCTTGCAAACTGCAAACGGGACTTCTTATGACTTTCTTTCAACTATGGCTTTCTGTTTGCCACTGTTCCATAAAGGCCAGATTTGTGGAGTGCATGACTAATAGTTGTCCTGTGGAGAGTTTCCCCCACCTGAGCTGTGGATCTCTGCAGCTCCTCCAGAGTTACCATGGGCCTTTTGGCTGCTTCTCTGATTAATGCTCTTCTTGCCCGGCCTGTCAGTTTAGGTGAACGGCCATGTCTTGGTAGCTTTGCAGTTGTGCCATACTCTTTCCATTTTCGGATGATGGGATGAACAGTGCTCCGTGAGATGTTCAAACCTTGCTTTAAATCTATCCATAACTTTATCCCTGACCTGTATGGTGTGTTCCTTGGCCTTCATGATGCTGTTTGTTCACTAAGGTTCTCTAACCTCTGAGGGCTTCACAGAACAGCTGTATTTATACTGAGATTAAATTACACACAGGTGGACTCTATTTACTAATTAAGTGACTTCTGAAGACAATTGGTTCCACTAGATTTTAGTTAGGGGTATCAGAGTAAAGGGGGCTGAATACAAATGCATGCCACACTTTTCAGATATTTATTTGTAAAAATGTTTAAAACCATTTATCATTTCCTTTTTACTTCACAATTATGTGCCACTTTGTGTTGGTCTATCACATAAAATCCCAATAAAATACATTTACGTTTTTGGTTGTAACATTGCAAAATGT
Organism: Aquarana catesbeiana; assembly: GCF_042186555.1. Classification (NCBI taxonomy): domain Eukaryota; kingdom Metazoa; phylum Chordata; class Amphibia; order Anura; family Ranidae; genus Aquarana; species Aquarana catesbeiana. The sequence goes on from NC_133328.1 coordinate 186,029,171, forward strand.
GGAAAACATCAAGGGGTATGAATACTTTTTAAAGACGCTGTATTTACTCAGTGCAACTTATAATATCCAAGTGAAAGATATAATACCAACATGTCAGGAAAAAAAAAAAAAAACAGAATCACTAAGTTGGAAAAAGGATCAGTATTTTTTTGAACCACCTTTTACTTTATTTACAGACTTTGGTCTGTTGGGATATGTCTCTATTAACTTTGCACATCTAGACTTTGCAATATTTGCCCACTCTTCTTTGCAGAACTGCTCAAGTTAAATTTTATGGTGACTAATGCATCTTTTTACCAGGACAAAATGCATTCCGAGATTTAATTATTTATTAAATAACAGTAAGGCTATGTACTTGGACCACATGGTGGATTTGTCCAGAAGCTTTTCTTGAATACAGTGCACGCGGAAAGTATTCATAGCGCTGCGCTTTTTGTTATGTTACAGCCTTATTCCAAAATGGATTGAATTCATTATTCTCCTAAAAATTCTACAAATGATACCCCATAATGACAACGTGAAAGACTTTTGTTTGAAATCTTTGCAAATTTATGAAAAATGAAAAAAATCCCATGTACATGATTATTAAAAGCCTTTACTCAATAGTTGAAGCACCTTTGGCACCAATTACAGCCTCAAGTCTTTATATTTTAGTCCTCTGTAGAGACTGTGAGCCAGGCCTTCTCGTTCCACATTAGTGCCTGACCTCGTGCTTCTGGTAGAATGGTCAAACATTCCCATAGACACACTCCTAGACCTTGTGGTCAGCCTTCCTGAAAGAGTTCAAGCTGTAGCTGCAAAGGGTGGGCCAACTCAATATTGAGCCCTACAGGCTAAGACTGGGATGCCATTAAAGTTCATGTGTGTGTAAAGGTAGGCTTCCCAATAATTTTTTAAATACTTTTTTTTTAATATATATGTTTTTACATAGATCAGGAAAACATTGCAACAAGTCCACTATTGGCAGATAACACACACAAACAAATACAGTCATGACCGAAATTGTTGGCACCCCAGACATTTTTCGAGAAAATCAAGTATTTCTCACAGAAAAGTATTGCAGTAACACGTTTTGCTATACACATGTTTATTCCCTTTGTGTGTATTGGAACAAAACAAAAAAGGAGGTAAAAAAGCAAATTGTCACACAAAATTCCAAAAATGGGCTGGTCAAAATTCTTGGCACCCTTCCAAAATTGTGGATAAATAAGATTGTTTTAAGCATGTGATGCTCCTTTAACCACTTCAATACCAGGCAGTTAGGCACCTTCCTGCCCAGGCCAATTTTCAGCTCTCAGCGCTGTCGCAATTTGAATGACAATTGTGCGGTCATGCTATACTGTACCCAAACAAATTTTTTATCATTTTGTTCCCACAAATAGAGCTTTCTTTTGGTGGTATTTGATCACCGCTGCAATTTTTATTTTTTGCGCAACAAATAAAAAAAGACCGAAAATTTTGAAAATAAACTAGTTTTTCTTTGTTTCTGTTACTTTTTTTTGTAAATAAGTACGTTTTCTTCTTCAATGAGGGGCACTGATAAGACGGCACTGATGGGCACCGATGAGGTGGCACTGACGGGCACTGGTGCTGGGACTGATAGGTGGCACTGATAGGTGGCACAGATATGCGGCACTTTTGGGCACTCGTAGGTGGCACTGATGGGCACTCGTAGGCAGCACTCATGGGCACTCATAGGCGGCACTGATGGGTACTTATGGGTGGCACTGATAGGTGGCACGGATGGGCACTGATAGGTGGCACTGATGGGTGGCACTGATGACACTAATGGGTGGCATTGCTGGGCATCCCTGTTTTTTAAATTGCCACAGTGGTGCCAGTCAGTGCCCATTTATGGGCACTGATTAGCATATTTTGGGCATATTTTTTACATGTGGATGGCCATGGGGGATGTACCTGGCCATCCACATGCTGGGGGCCTCCCTGTTGGTCCTGGGGGCTTCCCTTGTGGTTTAGTGTGGGCATCTGAGGGGGGGGCTGCGCTGATAATCAGAGCAGACCCCCCTGTCAGGAGAGCCGCCGATTGGCTCTCCTCTACTCGCGTCTGTCAGACACGAGTAAGGAAGAGCCGATCAACGGCTCTTCCTGTCAACATCATGATCAGCCGTGATTGGACACTGCTGATCATGTGGTAAAGAGCCTCCTCCGGAGGTTCTTTACCGAGATCGGTGTAGCGGTGTGTCAGACTGACACACCGCACCACGATTGCCGCGATGCGCTGCCCCATGGGCACGCGGCGCTGTTATCCTGCAGGACGTCATATGACGTCAAGTCAGGATAACTGAACCACCGCCCGGCCTTCATTCTGCTATAGGCCAGGCGGGAAGTGGTTAAACTCACCTGGGGCAAGTAACAGGTGTGGGCAATATACAAAATCACACCTGAAAGCAGATAAAAAGAAGAGAAGTTCACTTAGTCTTTCCATTGTGTGTTTGTGTGTGCCACACTAAGCATGGACAACAGAACAGAGAAGAAGAGAACTGTCTGAGGACTTGAGAACCAAAATTGTAGAAAAATATCAACAATCTCAAGGTTACAAGTCCATCTCCAGAGATCTAGATTTGCCTTTGTCCACAGTGTGCAACATTATCAAGAAGTTTGCAACCCATGGCACTGTAGCTAATCTCTCTGGGCGTGGACGGAAGAGAAAAATTGATGAAAGGTTGCAACGCAGGATAATCCGGATGGTGGATAAGCAGCCCCAAACAAGTTCCAAAGAAATTCAAGCTGTCCTGCAGGCTCAGGGAGCATCAGTGTCATCGCAAACTATCCGGCAACATTTAAATGAAATGAAATGTTATGGCAGGAGACCCAGGAGGACCCCACTACTGACACAGAGACATAAAAAAGCAAGACTACAGTGTGCCAAAATGTACTTCAGTAAGCCAAAATCCTTCTGGGAAAACGTCTTGTGGACAGATGAGACCAAGATAGAGCTTTTCGGTAAAGCACATCATTCTACTGTTTACCGAAAATGGAATGAGGCCTACAAAGAAAAGAACACAGTACCTACAGTGAAATATGGTGGAGGTTCAATGATGTTTTGGGGTTGTTTTGCTGCCTCTGGCACTGGGTGCCTTGAATGTGTGCAAGGCATCATGAAATCTGAGGATTACCAAAGCACCCAGAAATGGATGGCAACAAAGCGCTGGAGAGTTCTAAAGTGGCCAGCAATGAGTCCAGGTCTAAATCCCATTGAACATCTGTGGCGAGATCTTAAAATCGCTGTTGGGAAAAGGCGCCCTTCCAATAAGGGAGACCTGTAGCAGTTTGCGACGGAAGAGTGGTCCAAAATTCCGGGTGAGAGGTGTAATAAGCTTATTGATGGTTATGAGAAGCAACTGATTTCAGTTATTTTTTCTAAAGGGTGTGCAACCAAATATTAAGTTAAGGGTGCCAAGAATTTTGACCAGCCCATTTTTGGAGTTTTGTGTGACATTATGTCCAATTTGCTTTTTTTCCTCCCTTTTTTTGTTTTGTTCTAATACACACAAAGGGAGTAAATGTGTATAGCAAACGTGTTACTGCAATACTACTGTGAGAAATACTTGATTTTCTGGAAAAATTTCTGGGGTGCCAACAATTTCGGCCATGACTGTACGTGTGTCGATTGACTTGTCACAACCAGGGCTCCCCTTGGGGCTTTCACACTGGAGAGACAGCAGCGCCTGTTTCGGGTCGGTTTGCAGGCTCTATTATTAGCGCAATAGTGCCTGCAAACCGCCCCAGTGTGAAAGGGGCCTAACATACTTATGTTCAGTGCGGATGCAGAGCACTATCCCTCCTCCCCAGCTCCTTCTCCTGTTCTGTGTACATGAAATGTCAGAACCGAGGAGTAGGTGGCTTCAGTCCGCTCTGCAATGAGTGCCTATACAGCATCAGACCAGCAGCAGAGGACTAGAAGCTCCTCCTGCTTATGTTTCCCTTCAGACCGTCTGGGAAAGATCTGGGTCATGTGACAGCTGTATTTAGATTAGGAAAAAGGTACTTAGATGTGTTTTTTTTTTTTTTTTTTTTTTATTAAACACTTACCGACCGGCTCCTGTACATATACATCGGCACTTTAAAAATGGATATCTTGGTAATGGCAGCAGCTGCTGCCACAACCGAGGTATCCATCTTTTCAGGAGCCAGTCATGTTTACGACAATGGTGGTCTCTGCGGTGGATTCGCAGCGAGATCACCGTTATCGGCGGCAGGAGAGGTGCCACCCCCTCCCGCCGCTCCCCGTGTCCTCCGCCGCCTACCGGAGCCGTTGGTAGCGGCGGAGGCGATCGGGACCTGTCATGTCTGTGGCATGGAGACAAGTGAGGGGAAGATGGCCCCGACCCGTTTCTATACCATAGGAGGGCGGAAGCGACTTCATAATGTCAGCTCCGCCCATACGTCTTAAAGGGGCATTTTTTTGTTGTCATTTTTTCAAATGATAAAAATTTTTTTTTTGCATTTAAGTTAAATTATGAGATCTGAGGACTTTTTGACCCCAGATCTCATATTTAAGAGACCTGTCATGCTTTTTTCTATTACAAGGGATGTTTACATTCCTTGTAATAGGAATAAAAGTGATCCAAAAAGGTGAAATAAGAAAAAAAAATTTTTTTTAAAGCGCCCCGTCCCGACGAGCTTGCGTGCAGAAGCAAGCGCATACATGTGTAGCTCCCGCATATGAAAACGGTGGTCAAACCACACATGTGAGATATCGCCGCAATCGTTAGAGCGAGAGCAATAATTCTAGCCCTAGACCTCCTCTGTAACTCAAAACATGCAACCTGTAGAGTTTTTTAAATGTCGCCTATGGAGATTTTTAAGGGTAAAAATTTGACGCCATTCCACGAGCGGCGCAATTTTGAAGCGTGACATGTTGGGTATCAATTTACTTAGCGTAACATTATCTTTTACAATATAAAAAAAATTGGGCTAACTTTACTGTTGTCTTATTTTTTTATGCAAAATGTGAATTTTTTCCAAAAAAAATGCACTTGTAAGACCGCTGCGCAAATACGGTGCGAAAAAAGTATTGCAATGACCGCCATTTTATTCTCTAGGGTGTTAGAAAAAAAACAATATATAAAGTTTGGGGGTTTTAAGTAATTTTCTAGTAAAAAAAACTGTTTTAAACTTGTAAACACCCAGATTTCAAAATGAGGATAGTCCTTAAGTGGTTAAAATAATTAAAATGCCATAATCCACATAGAAATAGAAGGGACAATGTGTTTAGTATCACTTTAAGTATAATTATGCTTTTATTACACTTTGACCAGCAGTTGCAGTTTTCACAAAACCAAGGAACAGTGTCTGCAGGTTCAGTTATTGCCTATCTGGGGGGTTTTTTCCCTCTACATTTTCTATATACCGTATTTATCGGCGTATAACACGCACAGGTGTATAACACGCACATTCATTTTTAGAGGAAAGTTTCAGGAAAAAAACATAAATTATAAATAAACTTTGAAGCAAAATAAGGGTCAGTGCCCATCTGCAGCCTCACCATTGCCATCAATGCTGCCTGATCAGTGCCCATCTGTGACCTCACAAGTGCACATCAATGCAGCAGCCTCACCATTGCCATCAATGCAGCAGCCTTTACCATTGCCATCAGTGCAGTCTGATCGATGCCCATCTGCAGCCTAGAGGGGACAGGGAGGGGGGCAGGACGAGCGCCGACAGATTACATACAGTGAGAATTTCCTATGATAGACAGAACAGTGGTCCAATGGCGGCCCAGGAGACGGGACTTCCTGTTACAGAGGCCGCCAAGTAAACAGAAGATTCTCACTGTATGTAATCTGACGGCGCTCGTCCCACCCCCCTCCCTGTCCCCTCCGAGGCAGCTAAAATTGAAGTATTGGCGTATAACACGCACACGCTATTTGCAGACGATTTTCATGGTGAAAAAGTGAGTGTTATACGCCAATAAATACAGTACTTGTCTTTATTTTTTTTAAATGGTTGAATATTTATAATTGTTTAGCATGTCACATTGATATATTTGTGTAGCTCAGCCCAAGTGAATTGTATTTTCATTGTGATATGCAACATTAGTTTTAAATTTGGTATCCCTTGTTACCGTCTCTGTTACAGCTAAGCTACATGAGTGGCATTTTTGCACCACTCAAAATGGAAGAAGCTTCTCCTGCCTTATAATGAGGATTTAGAAGGTAGAACATTGCTGATTGTGATTCAGTTTATTAAACAAAAATGTGTTTTAGTGATCTGCTCTTTGTAATGGTGACACAGATCTTCAAAAGCATTGACTTTGTTTCTTTAAAGGGTAAGTTCACCTTTACAGAAAAATCTGTAAGGTGAACCTACACATGACCCCCTCTTTACCCCCCCAGTCCCGCTGACCTGGATCCCATTCTGAGCCCCGGTATATCTGCGTCAGAGGTCTGAGGCTCAGAAATCCCCGCAGCTGAATCTCCAAATGTACCCCGTCAGGAGGGACGTTTCAGAGCATTCTAATTGGTTGGCGCCGTCCAATCAGAATTGGCGTAGCCCGTCCTGTCAGCGGGGAAGAAGACACGTGAATGAAAGGGGATTTCTAACCCCGGGGCTCAGAACGGGAGATCGCCGCACAACAGGTTAGTGGGACTGGGGGGGTGAGGAGGGGGTCCTGTGTAAGTTCACATTACAGATTTTTCTGTAAAGGTGAACTTACACTTTAAGTAAATTGATTCACAATCAGCAATGTTATTCTTTGTAAGGGAGTAGTTCCTTGGATTTTGAATGGTGCGCTTGTTTTTTTTAACTCGTTTTTTATCTTCTGCAATACAATGCAATTCTCTACGCTAATCAAAACTAAAAAAAGTTTCCATTACAATTTAAATGCTAGGATAGGTTAAAGCTTAATTTTGTAATTTTGGGGATTAAGTAGCACAGGTTCGGTGATGGGGAGTGTTAAAATAACACTCAGTTATGTATTTAGGAGGGGCTGCGGGAGAAGCTGAATGCAGAAGGTTTTTTACCTTCATACATAGAATGCAGCAAGGTAAAAATGCCTTCTGCCTTTACAACACTTTAAGTTTTAGGGTATGCTTGGGGATGATTTACAAACACTTTTTTTGGTTCACATTTTTTTTTCCCACCCAAAAATGGAACTTCCGCTTTAAGTGCTGGTGACCCCCTGACATGCCACATTTGGCATATCTTTTTTTTGGGGGGGAGCGGGTACCCTGCTCCCACTTCCTCCCCTGGCGCAACGGCGCCGGAAGAAGATCACCTCTCCCCCCTCCCTCCCTGCAATCTTCTGGGACACGTCACAGGTCCCAGAAGATTGCCTGGTGATTCACAGCGCGGCACATTCCCGGCTGTGAAGCCACAGCCAGGCACCCACAGTTAGAATGCCGCCACCACAGAGACTAGGGGGAGAGGAGCGAGGCTTCCTGCACCCGCATCGCTGGACCGTGGGACAGGTGAGTGTGTGATTATTAAAAGTCAGCAGCTAAACTTTTTGCAGCTGCTGACTTTTAAATGGGTGGAACTCCGCTTTAATGCATATGTACTATGGAAAGTATCTCAACTTGAACTCAACGGACAAGTGATAAATTGCAGACTTAAAACTATATTGGTTAATATTCTTACTACTTCCTTTTTAACTTTGCAAGATTAAAGGATAAGTTCACCTTTTAAAAAGAAATGAAAATAAATGCACATCTTTTTTCCAGGTAAAAAAAGTGTATTTCTTATTTTTTTTATTAGGCGTCTGGAAAGCATTGCACCCACGATCAGCCCCGCACGGCCACTTTCTTTGTAGATTGTGACAGAGAGCGGGGGAAGAAGATCCCCTGCTCCCTGTCACAATGGGGAGTTGGGCGTGCAAGGGCCAGTGGATTTGTAACGTGTTACATGTTATGCCGCGTACACACGATCGGAAATGCCGCCAGCAAAACTCAGATGAGAGCTTTTTGTCGGAAAATGCGACCGTGTGTATGCTCCATCGGTCTTTTGCTGGCAGAATTCCAGCCAGCAAAAGATTGTGAGCATGTTCTCTATTTTTTGGTCAGGAAAAGTTCCTATCTGAAAATGCGTTCGTCTGTATGCAATTCGGACGCGCAAAAAATCACGCATGCTCGGAAACAATTTAACGCATGCTGGGAAGCATTGAACTTCATTTTCTTGGCTCGTCGTAGTGTTGTTGACGGTCGAAAGTTCATAGAACTTTTGTGTGACCGTGTGTATGCAAGGCAAGCTTGAGCGGAGTTCCGTCGGAAAAACCATCCAAGCATTTTCTGACGGAAATTCCGATCGTGTGTACGCGGCATTACACCCTGAATATTGGTGTAACATGTTATAAAAGGTGATCTTATTCTTTAAAGCCTTCAGGCAGCCCTTGTAAAGCCCAGAAAGGTAGGGAAAGACCTCCTTCCCAACATTCATACAACGTCACAGGGTTAAAATTCTTCCCTAACCAAAACAGAAAATTCACTTTCAATTTATTTATTTTTATAAGTTAGTGCTATCACAGATTTTTATGTTTATAAATTTGACACAATTCAAGACAGAGTTTTATTTTGTATAAAAACGGTTACTTTGAATACTATGTAGTGTACACTCATTCATTGACAGTTGACCTTTTTTTACATGCTGACTGATTCTTTAGACATAATTGTATAGTATCTCAAATTATGGGTGGTTTGTTAACAGTAGAATATAACAATTGCAAGAAAGAAAAAAAAAGAAAATCTGTTGGTTTTAAAAGAAAAATAAATGTAATTGATCAGTCCCATTGTATCACATACTTTGAACTTCTAGGTCAGTGGATGCAAAAAATGCACCTGTCAGGTCAATCAGTAACTCGGCTCCATATATAACTTCACTGTATCTATTTTTGGTTAACCAGTTTATAAAGTGTTCAGTAATGTTTGCTTACATTATTACAAAAAGTCAAATACTGGCTACTGAAATATTATGGCAGATTATTTAGAAAGTGGATCGGCATGTACAGGGTTACTCGTATTATTTCTGTTTGTTTTCCATCTGATGAGATAGCTGAACGCTCCATTACTGCATTGTTTTCTCTGGAGTGGTGGTGAATCAGCTATATAGGAATAGACTGCTTGAGTATATAGCTAGCCATATATAGGCAGATGGCTCCTCGAGAACAACATGCCATCACTTAACTGAAGCTCACCTAGCACAGCTAATTGGTACACTTTTGTGGGATTCAATGAGAGCAGTAGGTGGATGGAGTATGATTGTGTCTCAAGCAGTGCATATAAATAGCTGCACATAAGTGTATTGTTTTTTTACCCTTTTTTTGTTGAATTTCTTTATTTTGTATTATGGTGAAAGTAACAGGAAGTACTGCAACACAAAGGTGGGGGATCTCACTTTAATTGATGTAAAGAGTTCTAAACTGATTTTAAAGTGACACTAAACAATATCCTTATTTTCCACAAATCATCCATATATATCCACTACTTAACATGATTGTAAAGTCTAATTTTTTTCCTAGAAAAATAATAAACATGTTATACTTACCTGCTCTGTTGCAGTGGATTTGCACAGAACAGCCCGGATCCTCCTTTTCTCGGGTCCCTGTTCTGTGATCCAGGCCCCTCCCTCCTAATCAGTGCCCCCACAGCAAGCAGCTTGCTATGGGGGCACCCAAGCTGAGTCACAGCCCCCTGTGTCCATTCAGACACAGAGCCCCCCCCTCTCTCCCCTGATTGGCTAGCTGACTTTAATTGTCTCAGCCAATCAGGAAGGAGAATCATAGAGGGACCTCAGGTAAGTGTTAGGGGGGCTGCTGCACACAGAAAGCTTTTTATCTTATTGCCTAGAATGCAACCCCTTTAATGGCCCTGTAGTCCATTTTTCATTAAATCATTTCCTACTGTGTTTTCTTCCCCCTTGTTATGTCCTTCATGAGCTGCCAAAGCCCCCCCCCCCCACTTCCATTTGTTTGAAATGAGCAGTATACATTAATTGCGTTCACATGCACTTCTCTATGCACACTACAAATCCCATAATCCATAACCCATTGTCTCATAGTTTTTCTTGTGAGTAAGCAAGAGAGGGTGGCTATGTTTCAACATACAGTGGGACCATGGAGTACTAATGTAGCCGTCCTCTAACAAGGAATCATATCACAGCAGCATGATTTGGATGAGGCTGAAAACAATAGAAGGTTCTTTGCTGAGTTTAAGAATACATACTTGAATATAATATATTTTTTGAACCATAGTTTAGTGTCAGTTTAATGTAAGCACACATACACCGAAGCAGAAAAATTTATAAAACACTTTTTCTTTCTCATTTATTAATGGACACAAAATCAGTAGTAATTCAAAAACAATTGTGTAATACCCAATTTTCTAGAAATTCTATTTTTTCTAAGGTTATATATTGCTTCAATCAAAAATGCATCTATTTGCTGTTAAGCATGGGCTTTTTATGCAGCAATCAGGATCAGCTTATTATCGGCATAGCCTTGGAGGTCATAGATGGCATAGATACCATAGATTCAGAGCCTATCTGTAAGGTGACCATAGGGCACTAGGCTCTGCTTGTGGCACTTTCTGGATTTTGTGTCCCATGTTAAAGAGGATCTTCACCCTAAAAAAAAAACATAAGTCAGCAGCTACAAATACTGTAGCTGCTGACTGTTAATAAAAGGACATTTACCTGTCTAGGGATCCAGTGCTGTCCTCACCTGGGCCAGCCTTTGGGTCCCAGGCACTGGCATGTCTACTGTGGGAAGCCAGCTGTGACGCCTTTTGGCTTCACAGCCGTGCATGCAAGAGTCACGCCATGCTTTGTGAATGGTCTTCTAGTCTTCTGGGACCTGTGACGTGTCCCAGAAGGCTGCAGACAAAGAGAGGGGGCCAAACTTCCATTTGGATCACCTAAGCGGAAGAGGGAGTAGTTACCTATCAAAATTAGGTACATGCTTCCCAGGAAAAATTATAATCTACCAAATGTGGTAGAGGAGGAAGACATAAAGCAGAAATTCCTCTTTAGGGTGAAGTTGCGCTTTAATTAACCACAGAGTTCTTTCTAGGTCCAGAGCTGTGGCATTACCTCTGTTGTTACCCTGTCTCTGATGATTAATTTTTGTGAGTAAGCCTACGCAAGAGGTTAAAAGGTTCATGGTATGTAACCTACATTTAATAGCTCTGCTTATGGTGCTTTTCAGACACCTTGTTCTGTGTTAAGTATGCCACAGAGCGCACTACAACACCTGAGGTTTGAAGAAGCATTGAGGTCAGTGTGAAACGCACGCGTCACCTCCTGGGTTTGGACACTCTGTCTTTATTGGCTGTCATTTTATATTTTTGGAATAAAATAGTTGGAAAGTTCCTGTGGTGTGAAGCCGTTCTTTTCTTCCTATTGATCAATGGTGGTGAGCCGTGGATTGCACCCAGCGCATCCGGACTGTAGTGATTGCTCACCTGGAGTGGCGTCTTCCTTGTTTGAATCTTATACATTCCAGTATGGTTGTGGTCTGCAGCAACCATCAGGGGGGAGCCAGAAGTCTTTTGCTGACAAAAGAGATACAAAAGATTCTGTCTTGGCCAGAACATCCCTGTCTCTGTTTGCATCCCAGTCATGGACAATTGGCAGGCAGACCACCTCAGCCAGCACCCAGAAGTGATAAAGGGTGGGGATGCTGGATATGGACCTCTGGGTCCAATACCAAATTGCTCAAGTTTGCATCAAAATGCAGAGATCTTTTGACAACTGCAGTGGATGCTCTGGTGGCTTTATGGGATCAGTACAGTCTGATCTATGCCTTTCCTGCTCTAAAACAAATTTCTCATCTACTCTGCATTATCAAGATGGAGGGCATTCTGGTGATCCCCATAGTTCTTGACTGGCCCAGGTTGATGAGGTACTTAGACCTGATAAAACTATTGGCAGACACGTCCACTTATCTACAGTTGCAATAAAAAGTATGTGAACCCTTTTGGAATGATATGGATTTCTGCACAAATTGGTTCACATACTTTTTATTGCAACTGTAGATCATCCAGATCTCCTGCTGCAAGAACCGTTTTACCATCCTACTTTACAGTTGCTGACATTACCAACATGGCTGTTTAAGCCCAGGTCTTGAGAGACAGAGGATGCTCTGAATTGGTGATTTTCACGCTCTTCAAAGCTAGGAAGTCTACCTCCCCCAAGGTTTACCATTGCACGTGGATTTACATTTGTGTGGTGTATTCTGACCTTTCTACAATTAGGCCTGGATCTGCACTTGCAATCTTGGTCCAAAGGCCATTAGCCTTTCAAGCCTTTGTACAAGATATCTCTCATATAGCTCCTCTTGTACAACTACCTGTGACTGTGTGAGATTTTAATCTGGTCAGCTCTTCATAGATCACCCTTTGAACCTATCAGGGCTAATGCCCTTTATACTCTCACACACAGGGCTGTTCTTGTTGCCATCACCTCTGCGAGACATGTATCTGAGTTGGGAGCCTTGTCCTGTAAAAAAAACTTTTTGTTTCTTACACAAGGATAAGGTGGTGTTGCAGCTTAGGGCCCCCTTCCTGCCTAAGATGGTTTCAGCTTTTCACCTCAGGACATTTTTCTTCTCTCTCTGTGCGATTCCAGTAAACTAGAAAGGGGTTCTCTTCATTGTCTGGATATAGTTCATACTGTGTAAAATAATTTCTCAGACATTTTTTTTTAATCATTCCTGATGGTCCTCATAATGGAGAACTAGCTTTGCACTCCACCATCTCCAAGTGGCTCAGGCAGGCCATCATCCAAGCTCTTGGGCTTTTTCTGCATCAGGCATTTGTTTCCCAGGTATGAAAGGCAGTCACCTAGTCTTTTGTTCACGTTCTCCAGGTGGCTATTCAGGCTTTGGGTTTAATGTGCTTCAGGCAGTTTTACTAGTTTTGTTATGTGGGCTTATTAGGGTCTCGTTGCCATATCGCCCCCCCCCCTCAGTTGGCCTGCTTTTGGGTGTCCCAGGTGTCTTTCAAATACTAATGATCCTGTGTCCCTTAATGAACAAAAACGGATTTTTAAACTTGCAGTTTGTTGAGGGACACAGGTCCCACCACTCTGTGTTTGTCATCTATTTCTCGTATTGCATTTACTGTAAGACAGAAAGAATGTTGGGAGTGGCCAATTCCTCATTTAGGTGGCAGTGTAACTCATTTGTCTTGAATTACTATTGACCCTGTATCCCTTAATAAACTACAAACATAGAACAGATACCTCTCTTGGGAATGGGACTATAAAGGCACAAACTAAAGAGTGTTAAAGTGGTTGTAAACCCTTTACAACCACTTTAAACTACAGGCAATACAGGCCCATAGCACTTCTCAACATTGACTTCAAAATCTTATCTAAATTAATTACTGTTAGACTCAACCCACTTCTGCCCTCCATTATAGACACAGACCAGACTGGATTCATGGCCAATAAATTAACAGATATTAACCTCCGCAGACTATTCACCAACTTGCATGCCATACATGATAATGTGGGCCCTATAACGGTTGCCTCCTTCGATATCGAAAAGGCATTCGATTCGATCGAATGGCCATTTCTCTAGGAAACTCTGCGGAGGATGGGATTTCCGTTGGTTTTTATTGGGTGGCTGCAAACTATATACAAATCCCCGAGGGCGACCATCAGACTGGGAGGTGACGTCTCTCCCCCCTTCCCACTGTCCAGGGGTACCAGGCAGGGCTGCCCTCTCTCTCCAGCACTGTTCCCAATAGCTATGGAACCAGAGGCGGAGGCACTGCGGGTCTCGCCCCACATAAAAGGACTAAAAATAGCGTGGCTGGAGGAGAGGGTAACTCTGTACGCGGATGACCTCCTACTCTTTCTGAACGACGCGGACTCCTCCCTTAGAGGGGCGCTGCAAGTATTGACGGAATTCTCCAAAATAACAGGATTACGGGTGAACTGGACAAAATCCCAGTTACTAGCTATTAACCCTGAGGCAAAAAGACTAGCCCCGCCAGATCTCCAACTGCAATGGGTAGACGAAATGGTGTACTTGGGGGTGCGCGTCTCGAGAGACGCATCCAGCTTTATCCCCCTTAACCTAGACCCGGTGGTCCAAGGAGTCAAAGCCAAACTAAAAGCCTGGGAGAACCTTCCTCTATCCTTATTAGGCCGCATTAACTTAATTAAAATGAAAATCATACCTAAATTTACATACCTATTCTGTAATTACCCACAATGGATACCTTGCTCATTTTTTACGAAATTGAACCGAATGTTCTCCTCCTTCCTCTGGGGCTCAAACCCCCCTAGATTTAAACTGTCCACACTGATGTGTCCAGTGTCGCAGGGGGGGTTGGCGTTTCCAGACTGCCAGAAATATTTTCTGGCAGCTCAGCTGGTCACAGCAGTTTGGTGGCTAGTGCCGGACGCGTCCAACCCCGCGGCAGTTCTGGAGGCTGCGGTGGTTCGTTCTGTGGAGGCCCTAACACATTTACCCCTTCGAGGTCCCAAGGCTCCATATGACTTGACCACCTCCATGCACACGACTCTAAGGGCCTGGAAGGCAGGACTGGGACTTGAGAAGTTCCCACGGAATGCAGTATCCCCACACGCCCCCCTATGAAACAACCCGACCTTACCCCATCTTTACTCACTACCAGACCCCAAAAATGTGGCATTAAACTGATATCTGACCTCACCACCGGCACGGCAACACACCCCTTCAATCATCTAGTGTGCCACAATAATGTTCCCCCCTCGCATTTATTTTGCTATGTGCAACTGTCTCATGCGTTTAAAGCCCAAATATTACCCAATGACACGCAAATAGTGCAATCCGATCTGGAGAGGGTCACAAGATATGAATGCACCAGGAAACCGACTTCGGTCCTCTATGCATATCTCCTTAGAGTTTCCTATCCAGATCTGTCAAAGCTCCGTCAGCGATGGACACAAGACATCCCGGGACTGGACTCTGAGGATTGGGAGGACATGTGGGACTTCCCCTTCAAAATCCTGGTCTCACTTCGTGACCACCTCATACAATACAAAATACTACACCGGGCATATATTACCCCGTATAGAATGCATAAAATGAGAATCTCCCTGTCCTCGGAGTGTTGGAGGTGTACTGGGGATCCGGGCGACTTTATACACATCTTCTGGTCCTGCCCAGCAATTCAAAACTACTGGTCACAAGTAATATCTGTAATAAAAGAAGGGGTGGGAATAGATATAGCCCCAACCCCGCAGATATGCCTTCTAGGCTTAGTAGAAGCATTAGCCCCCAGGATAGCGGAGAGGACTCTGATAGGACTCCTGATTTTCTATGCCAGAAAAATTATCACTCTCTGCTGGAAAAAATGTGCCCCGCCGTCAATATTGCTATGGAAAACACATGTCGATAAAGTACTACCACTTTATAAGGAAACCTACCAAAATAGAGGATGCCCCAAAAAATACCGTAGAGTGTGGGCCAAATGGCTGGCGGAGGCCTCCACGGCAACCGCAGACTGATTGAGCATGTACATAATACCACTCTACGGGTGGATGTGATTTTCATACTTTGGGTGACACTTTTGTATTGTAATCTCTGATATGGGTTTATTTGATATCTATTATTGTCCCTTGGGTCTCGAATGAATGATCTGATCCTTAGATATTTCAATTGAGCAGGAGCCAATACAGCACTAGGTTGTTTGTTGTTCTTTTCTTATAGACGTGCTACAGCTGTATGTCACTAATGATGGAAACAGCCCAGTTGCCGGCTGGCACTGGCCCCTGCGTGGGTCTAGTCCCAATGCTGTAGCGGGTTTACTGTTGTTTTCTGTTTGTATGTCTTATACTCAATAAAAAGATTTAAAAAAAAAAAAAACTACAGGCAAGCCTATAATTAGGCTTACCTGTAGCTACACTGGAAATCTCCTAAACCTGCACATACATGCCGTTGCTTCAGTTGTACTGTACCGTAACCGGCAGCTCCCGCGCGCATGCGCGGGAGTGACGTCATTGTGGCTCCGGCCAGTCACAGCGCCGGAGCCACAATACCTCGAAGTAACCCCCCTGGGGAGATGTCGGCCTCCGGAGCGGTGAACAAGGACTGCTGCAGGGGCTTTGATCTCAGGTAAGTAATTCATAATGAGCTAGTATGCTATCCATACTAGCTCATTATGCCTTTATCTTGCATTTTTTTGTTTGAAATTGTTATAAAGGGTTTACAACCACTTTAACAATAAAATGATTTGGTCATTTATTGGTACAAAAATTTAAAAAGCATCCTAGAATACATATTGTTCACAGCGATTGATTTTATATATATATATATATATATATATATATATATATATATATATATATATATATATACACAGTATCTCACAAAAGTGAAAAGTGAGTACACCCCTCACATTTTTGTAAATATTTTATTATATCTTTTCATGTGACAACACTAAAGAAATTACACTTTACTACAATGTAAAGTAGTGAGTGTACAGCTTGTATAACATTGTAAATTTGCTGTCCCCGCAAAATAGCTCAACACACAGTCATTAATGTCTAAACCACTGGCAACAAAAGTGAGTACAGCCCTAAGTGAAAATGTCCAAATTGGGCCCAGTTAGCCATTTTCCCTCCCCGATGTCATGTGACTTGTAAGCGTTACAAGGTCTCAGGTGTGAATGGGGAGCAGGTGTGTTAAATTTGGTGTTATCGCTCTCACTCTCTCATACTGGTCACTAGAAGTTCAACATGGCACCTAATGGCAAAGAACTCTCTGAGGATCTGAAAAAAAGAATTGTTGCTCTACATAAAGATGGCCTAGGCTATAAGGAGATTGCCACGACCCTGAAACTGAGCTGCAGCACGGTGGCCAAGACCATACAGCGGTTTAACAGGACAGGTTCCACTCAGAATAGGCCTCACCATGGTCGACCAAACAAGTTGAGTGCATGTGCTCAGCATCATATCCAGAGGTTGTCTTTGGGAAATAGACGTATGAGTGCTGCCAGTATTGCTGCAGAGGTTGAAGGGGTCAGCCTTTCAGTGCTCAGACCATACGCTGCACACTGCATCAAATTGGTCTGCATGTCTGTCATCCCAGAAGGAAGCCTCTTCTAAAGTTGATGCACAAGAAAGCCTGCAAACAGTTTGCTGAAAACAAGCAGATTAAGGACATGGATTACTGAAACCATGTCCTGTGGTCTGATGAGACCACGATAAACTTATTTGGTTCAGATGGTGTCAAGCGTGTGTGGCGGAAACCAGGTGAGGAGTACAAAGACAAGTGTGTCTCGCCTACAGTCAAGCATGGTGGTGGGAGTGTCATGGTCTGGGACTGCATGAGTGCTGCCGACACTGGGGAGCTACAGTTCATTGAGAGAACCATGAATGCCAATATGTACTGTGACATACTGAAGCAGAGGATGATCCCCTCCCTTGGGAGACTGGGCCGCAGGGCAGTATTCCAACATGATAAAATTTGTCTCAAGACCTAAACCCTATTCAGCATCTGTGGGGCATCCTCAAAATGGATGGTGGAGGACCGCCTGCATATTTGTCACACTTAAATGATTAAGATCATCAATCAAATTGTAATATTACACATAGATAACCCAAGTAAATACAAAATGCAGTTTTTAAATGATAATTGCATTTATTAAGGGAAAAAAGCTGTCCAAACCAAACCTGCCTGGCCATATGTGAAAAAGTAATTGGCTCACACCACACCCCCCCCCCCCCCCCCCTTGCTAAATCATGAATGAACTGTAATTAATCAAATTTTTGGGAAAGCTGAGTAAAATTTCACTTGCCACACCCAGGCCTAATTACTGCCAGACCTGTAGAATCAAGAAATCACTTAAATAGAAGCTGTCTAACAAAGTGAAGCACGGTAAAAGATCTAAAAAAGCAACACATCATGCCGCAATCTAAAGAAATTCAAGAAAAGTTGAGAAACAAAGTAGTTGACATGTATCAGTCTGGAAATGGTTACAAAGCCATTTCTAAGGCTTTGGGACTCCAGCCAACCACAGTGAGAGCCATTATCCATAAATGGAGAAAACTTGGAACAGTGGTGAACCTTCCCAGGAGTGGCCAGCCAACCAAAATTACTCCAAGAGCACAACAACGAATCATCCAGGAAGTCATAAAAGAACCCAGAACATCTATAGAACTGCAGGTCTCACTTGCCTCAGGTAAGGTCAGTATTCATGATTTAACAATAAGAAAGAGACTGGGCAAAATGGCATCCATGGGAGAGTTCCAAGGCCAAAGCCACTGCTGACATAAGAACACACAGGCTCCTCTCACATTTGCCCAAAAAATCTTGACTATCCCCAAGACTTTTGGGCAAATATTCTGTGGACTGATGAGACAAAAGTTGAACTTTTTTGGAAGGTGTGCGTTCCGTTACATCTGATGTAAAACTAACGCAGCATTTTATAAAAAGAATATCATACCAAAAGTCACACATGGTGGTGGTAGTGTGATGGTCTGGGGTTGCTTTGCAGCTTTAGGACCTGGACCACTTGCCGTCATTGAGGGAACCATGAATTCTGCACTCTACCAGAAAATCCTGAAGGAGAATGTCCGACCATCAGTTCGTGACCTCAAGCTCAAGCACACTTGGGTTATGCTGCAGGACAGTGATCCGAAAACACACCAGCAAATCCACCTCTGAATGGCTCGAAAAAAAAAAAATGAAGGTTTTGGAGTGTCTTAGTCAAAGTCTGGACTTAAATCCGATTGAGATGCTGTGGCATGACCTTAACCCCTTCCCGACCAGCCGCTGCAGTTGTACTGCGGCAGGTTGGCTCCCCTGGGCGAACCAACGTAGCTCTACGTCGGTTTGCCTTTTGACCACTAGGGGGGCGCACCTGCATTTTTATAGCACTGATCACTGTATAAATGCCAATGGTCCCAAAAATGTGTCAAAAGTGTCTGATCTGTCCGCCATAATGTTGCAGTCCTGATAAAAATCGCTGTTCGCCGCCATTACTAGTAAAAAAAAAATATAAAAATGCTATAAATCTTTTTCCTATTTTGTAGACGCTATAACCTTTGCACAAACCAATCAATATACACTTATTGGGATTTTTATTACCAAAAATATGTAGAAGAATAGATATCGGCCTAAACTGAGGAAAAAATGTGCCTTTTTAAAAAAAATTGGGGATATTTATAGCAAAAAGTACAAAATATTGTGTTTTTTTTTTTCAAAATTGTCAGTATTTTTTTGTTTATAGCGCAAAAAATAAAAACCGCAGAGATGATCAAATATCACCAAAAGAAAGCTCTATTTGTGGGGAAAAAAAGGACGTCAATTTTGTTGGGGTAGAATGTCACACGGCCGCACAAAGCGACGCAGTGCCATATCGCAAAAAATGGCCTAGTCATTGAGCAGCCAAATCTCCTGGGGCTGAAGTGGTTAAACAGATCATTCATGCTGGAAAACCCTACAATGTGGCTAAATGAAAACAATTCTGCAAAGGAGAGTCGGACAAAATTTCTCCACAGCGATGTGAAAGACTCATTACCAGTTATCACAAATGCTTGATTGCAGTCGTTGCTGCCAAGGGTGGCATAAGCAGTTGTCAGGTTTAGGGGGGCAATTACTTTTTCACATAGGGCCAGGAAGATTTGGAAAGCTTTTTTTTTCCCTTAATAAATGAAATCATTGTTTAAAAACTGCTTTTTGTATTTACTCGGGTTATTAACATTTGTTTGATGATCTGAGTCATTTAAGTGTGACAAATATGCAAAAAAAATAAATAAATCAGGAAGGGGGCAAATACTTTTTCACAGCACTATATATATATATATATATATATAAAATATATATATATATATTAGAAATTAAATAAAATAATAGCGATTATAGGGGAACACTCCCAAGGTGTTATAGATGAAGATAACTGCGTTATGAGGACTCTTCTTCAGAGGTGTCTGTAGCTGAAAAAAACACTGCCCAACAATGGTGACATATAAAAGGATATCAACCGCTGCTTCCACCACCATAAACAATTCTGCTAATAGAGGGAGGCGAAAGCCAAAGGGGCTCATAAGGGGCTTCCATCAAGGCCATAAAACAAGACGCTTAATCGATCTTGCTGTAGTATAAGAAACTTATGGAAGATCTTTTAAGTAGACATGACATCAGCAGCACGGGGAGTGGCCAATTCCTCATTTAGGTGGCAGTGTAACTCATTTGTCCTGAATTACTACTGTATGCTTTAATAAACTTCAAGAAACCAATTTCATTTAAGTACAAAAATCCTGCGTTTTGCTATCTCTTTCAGCATTCTTCTACATGCAGCAGAAAACTACTCATGGGTAAAGGAAACCTACTTCTGAGTGTGTTACAAGAACACTAGATACACATATATTTGCACTGCATTATTCACCGTGACATGCAAATAAAGCTTTGTTGTTACCTTTAACGTATAAGCAGATGATTCATATTACTACTAGAATGAACCTCTTTAGAGTGTGAAATTTGTGCTCATTTGGATACATTGCAGAGACAAAAGATGTAAATTGGGAGTTTGATGAACAAACCAGGCTTCGCATACAGTCACCCTGTTCAAAAGGGTTTGTGTTATTTTTAGGGGTCTATAATTGATTACAAGATCTTCTATTCATTCTTTTTTTAAAGACATACCCTTGAGTAATATATTTGTATGAGCTTTATGCATTGTATGATTTAATGCACTTTAAAGAACATGTGTTCCATCCTTGAATGGCAAACAGTTGAGACTTTAGTTGAAGAGCAGGTATGCTGTATGTTTGTGCCTGATCAGAACATCCACACCTGCTGTAATGTCATATTTTTTTTTATCGCTAATAGAGTTAGCTAGTCAAGTATATCTCCAGGTGCATTGTTAGCAGACTGAAAAGTGACCACAATTTATTTAACAGACCACATTTTTTTTGTCTCTTTAAGCATTCAACTCAGCGAGTTGTTCAACACAGCAGAGAGTTTGAAGACGCCTTAGCAAGTCTCATCATCATGATGTCACCCATGGTACCACATTTGGCATCAGAGTTGTGGAGAGGTAACTAACAGTCTCATTTATACCTTAAAGAGTGCCAGTGAAACATACTGGCTTTGTAGAAACGCAACTGACTACCAAGATGGACAGTGCATACACCATGCAGTGTTGCTAATATGGCTGGAACATATTTTAAGTCTATATCCCAAGCTTTACCTATAGGTGTGAAGAGACTTTAACTTAAAACTCTGTATGTTTCTTTAAAAATAAGAATATGTAACATTTTTCAGGTGTGGGACAGGTGGAGCATAAGCTGTGCACACAGTATAACTGGAATAAGGATGTCCTTCATCAGGCCTGGCCAATCATAGACCCAGAATATTTACGTCAGCCTGACACTGTGGAAGTGTCTGTACTGGTAAGATTTATCACATCATACACTGACTTATCACCTGTCCAAGCTGTGCTTTACTCATGTAAACATATAATTAGGGCCAGCCATAGATGGAGCAAATTTCTTTACTGCAACTGCGATCAGCATTGACGGAATCACTACTGTGGAGCCATTGTGTTCTCTTGAAATCTGTAAGGCTGATTGAGCCTGCCAATACGTGGTTCGAATCTCAGCCAGTTCCTACTGAACCGGCCAAGATTCGAACCATCTATGCCCAGCTTAAGGGTTATCCATACATAATAATTCTTACTAAAACAACATTTTCCTTTTTTCCTGTGGTCTAAAGAAACATGCAGTTTAATTTCCGGTTGTCAGTCTATATTGTCCTACATGTTTTACTCATTGGCAGGGGTGCTACAGAGCGATAAACTCCAGCTGGAGTTCTGTTCACACTACATACTTGTCTCACCCCCCTTCAAGCATGCTGAAAGGAATGGGTACTTCAAAATAAAGAGTTTGATTTTAAAGTGTATGCCAAGCCAAACATTTTTTTCTAGTTTTGAAGTTGGTGAATAAGGATTAGAAGTCCGGTCAGATTTTTATTGCTATTCTGTGCTCCAGATAGAGGGACACAGGCAAAAATGAATTGGGTAACACTGGTCAGTGTTGCTGTTAGTGAGTTTCCCTCACTTCGTGTCTTGTAAAACCTTCAGCAGGACAGAGTTAAAGTGGAAGAAAAGCCTTACTATAACTATTCTTAACAATGTTCCCCCCTCCTTCCTAACCTGCCTACCTTGTGTAAAAAAGATCTCTATACTTACCTATAGTATTTTTAACCAGTTAGAGACTGCCCTATAGCAGATTTACTGCTACAGGGCAGCCTTCCTGAGCTAAACCCCCCTCCTGCCCAGACCAATTTTCAGCTTTCAGCGCTGTCACACTTTGAATGACAATTGCGGGGACATGCTACACTGTACCCAAATGAAATTTTTATAATTTTTTTCCCACAAATGGAGCTTTCTTTTGGTGGCATTTGATCACCTCTGGGTTTATTTTTTGTTAAAAAAAAAATTAAAAAGACTGAAAATTTTGAAAAAAAAATACAAAACAGTTATATATTTTGTTATAAAATTTTGCAAACAGGTAATTTTTCTCCTTCATTAATGTACGGTGATGAGGCTGCACTGATGGGCACCGATAGGCTGCATTGATGGGCACTGATAAGGCGGCACTGGTGGGCACTGAGAGGTGGCACTGGTGGGTACTGAGAGGTGGCACTGGTGGGCACTGAGAGGTGGCACTGATGGGTGGCACTGATGGGTACTGATAGGTGGCAGTGATGGGCACTGATAGCTGGCACTGATAGGTGGCAGTGATGCGCACTGATGGGTCGCAGTGATGGCCACTGATGGGTCGCAGTGACGGGCACTGGCAGGTGACACTGATAGGCAGCACTGCTAGGTGGCACTTATGAGGCATTCATTGGCACCAATGGTGAGCATTGATAGGTGGCCCTCCTGGGCATTGATAGTTGGCACTGATATACACTGGTGGGCACTGATATGCACTGGCCAGTGGCACTGGCAGGCGCTACTGGTTGACACAGATGAGGCGGCAGTGCCTCTTCCTCTTCGGGACCGATGTCCCTTACACAGAAGCTGGTGATCGGCGATTCTGTTTACATCACATGATCAGCTGTTCACATGGTAAGGGGCTGGGATCGGCCCCTTACTCCGATCTGTGATCACCCGAGTCTCATTGACTCCGTGATCACAGCGCGCGCCGTACGCTCCCTGCAGGGGGGTGCGCAGGGAGCGTGCAAAGGGGAGGATGTCTATTGACGGGCTCTCGGCAATGTAGGTCCGCGCTGTAGCTGTCATTCGGCTGTAGCGTGGATGGGAACAGGTTAAATCAAAATCACAACAGAAACTACCCAAATGACCCTGATCAAAAGATTACATACCCCAGTTTTTAATACCGTGTATTGCCCCCTTTAACATCAATGACAGCTTGAAATTTTTTGTGGTATTTGTGGATGAGGCTCTTTATCTTCTGAGATGGTAAAGCTTCTCAGTTCCTGTAAATTCTTGCGCTGTCTTGCATGAACTGCACGTTTGAGATCTCCCCAGAGTGGCTCAATGATGTTGAGGTCAGCAGACTGAGATGGCCACTCCAGAACCTTCACTTTATTCTGCTGTAGCCAATGACGGGTCGACTTGTTTTTGTGTTTTGAATCATTGTCATGTTGGAATGTCCAAGTACGTCCCATGTGCAGCTTTCTGGCTGATGAATGCAAATGTTCCTCCAGTAATTTTTGATAACCTACTGCATTCATCTTGCCATCAATTTTGACCAGATTTTCTGTGCCTTTGTAGTTCACACATCCCCAAAACATCAGCGATCCACCTCCGTTCACAGTAGGAATGGTGTACCTTTTATCATAGGCCTTGTTGACTCCTCTCCAAAAGTTGCATTTATGGTTGTGACCAAAAGGTAAATTTTGGTCTCATCACTCCAAATGACTTTGTGCCAGAAGGTTTAAGGCTTGTCTCTGTGCTGTTTGGCGTATTGTAAGTGGGATACTTTGGCATTTGCGTAGTAATGGCTTTCTTCTGGTGACTCGACCATGCAGCCCATCTTTCTGTTGTATTTCACCTGAAGTTATTTGTAGGTTTTTCTTTGCATCCTGAACAATTTTCCGGGCAGTTTGTGGCTGAAATTTTAGTTGGTCTACCTGACCGTGATTTGGTTTCAACAGAACCCCTCATTTCCCACTTCTTGATTAGAGTTTGAACACTGCTGATTGGCAATCTCAATTCCTTGGATATCTTTTTATATCCCTTTCCTGTTTATACAGTTCAACTACCTTTTCCCGCAGATCCTTTGACAATTCTTTTGCTTTCCACTCAGAATCCAAAATGTCAGTGCAGTACTGGATGAAAGGTGCAAGGGTCTGTTAGGAGTCCAGAAACTCCTTGACCTTTTATACACACACACTAATTACAAGCAAACAGGTCACAGGTGAGAATGGGTACTTTACCTTTAATAGCCATTCATACCACTTTGTGTCAACTTGTGTGCATGTTATCAGGCAAAAATCACCGGGGTATGTAAACATTTGATCAGGGTCATTTGGGTAGTTTCTGTTGTGATTATGATTTAAAAAGAGTACAGTTGATTGATAATAAATGGCTTCAGCCAAACACTAACCATAAGTTAAAGAAAAGTTTTCGTGTTATTCATATTCAAATCATAAATTCTGCCAGGGTATGTAAACTTATGAGCACAACTGTATATACACGCGATTCTGCACTTTCGCCTAGGGGCGTGCTGCTTCTCGTGTGATTACTCACACCAGAGCCAGTCTGCGGGTGCTGGGCACTGGATGTCTGCTGGCGCCTGCCAATCGTCAGGCAGAGACACAGAATGGAGCTCTGCCTATGTAAATAAGGCAGATCCCTGTTCTGACAGAGGGTAAGGGATTGATTTTGTGTCCCTACAAAGCAGGGAATAAAATCCATCACTTCCTTGAGTAAAAGCAGTACATATAGTACAGTAAAACACAGGCAAAGCACACAGTTAAGCCTTTGTTCACCCCTGATGTTTAACCCCTTCCCAGCCAGTGCATATTTTAAGCACTGATCACTGTATTAGTTTCACTGGTTCCCACAAAGTGTCAGTTAGTGTCTGACTGTCCCCCTGCAATATTGCAGTCCCGCTATAAGTTGCTGATCACCGCCATTACTAGTATAAAAATAAAAATTCCAGTATATATACACCATAGTTTGTAGAAGCTATAAGTTTTGCACAAACTAATCAATCATACGCTTATTGGGATTTTTTTTTTTTTTACCAAAAATATGTTGCAAAATGCATATTAGCCTAAATTTATGAAGAAATTAAATTTTTTTTTCTATTTTTTTATTGGGTATATTTTATTGCAGAAAGTAAATATATCTTTTTTTCAAAATTGTCGATATTTTTTTGTTTATAGCGCAAAAAATAAAAAACGCAGAGGTCATCAAATACTACCAAAAGAAAGCTCTATTTGTGGGGAAAAAAATGACATCAATTTTATTTGGGTACAGCGTCACACAACCGCGCAATGTTTTAGTTAAAGTAATTTGGTGCCGTATCGCAAAAAATGGCCTGGTCATGAAGGGAGTAAATCTTCCAGAGGTCAAGTGGTTAAATGAGCATTTATAACCCTTGCTGTGCAGGGGGGACATGAACTCACAAGGTTGAGTGCAGTTCAGCTTTTTTTGATAGAGAAGGGAATGGTTATAACTCTTTCATGTCCCTTTGGGGGGATTTCCCTTCATTTCCTTACCCATGGAAAGGACACGAAATAGCTTCAGTGTTAGGGAAATCCTGTTTTAGACAATTGTCACTATAAATAAATATATATAATCTATGTGCGTATAAATGTATATATCAGTGCCATTTTAAAAGCATACTGTAGAATAAAATGTATACGTTCTATCATTTTAAAATCAAAGTAGGAAAAAAGTATTGTTTGTTTAATTTTATTATATTTCCTATCTTTGAATTGTATAAAAAAATATATATATATCCTTTAGTTTGCACATGATTCAACTAGTCTAAAATACATCCTAACAAGAATGTTGTTATAGTGTATTAATAAATGAAATCTGCAAGTGTTATGCCGCGTACACACAATTGTACATTCCGACAACAAAATCCATGTTTTTTTTTTCCGATGGATGTTGGCTCAAACTTGTCTTGCATACACACGGTCACACAAATGTTGTCGGAAATTTCGAACACCAAGAACACGGTGACGTACGACGAGCCGAGAAGAATGAAGTTCAATAGCCAGTGCGGCTCTTCTGCTTGATTCTGAGCATGTGTGGAATTTTGTGCGTCAGAATTGTGTACATGTGATCTGTTGTCGGAAAATTCGAGATCCAGATCTCAAATTTTGTTTGGCGGAAATTCCGACGGAAAATTTCCGATGAAGCCTACACATGGTCGGAATTTCCGACAATGGGCTCCCATCGAACATCTCCCATCGGAAAATCCGACCGTGTGTACGCGGCATAAAAATGCTTTGTCAATGATTATATAACAGAGCCCAGGACCTAGTTGTCAAAATGACAGCCAATTGTGGTAATTTCAGACATCCCCAGAACATCACAGATGAGGGAGACCAGGGTGTACCAGATATATCCAGGGTTCTTTGATATCATGTCTTAGCATATATAAGAGCAGTATAAACAGCAAGCTTTTATAAAACTTTCAGCAAGCTTTCGGCAACCTTGGAGCAGCTTTTTATAAGCAGTTCCTTCTCATTAAAGCACCGTCCAACCCCTGTTTGGAAAGGTGCTGAGTGTCACAAGCTAAACAAGCTGCTATCAGGCTTTCAAAGTAGTGCACTGCTAAAGCCTGCTAACAGCTTATTTAAAGCGACAATCAGCACTCCCATTAATATTGATGTTCTACAAACTGGAACTGAATGTTACTTTTAGGGCTCATTTACACCCGCATTGCTGTTTGAAGAGCGATCAGATTCAGATTGCTCTTCGAAGAGCAATATACAACACCCCCCCCCCCCCCCCCCACCCCCAATACCAGACAACCACGCACAATGTGCACGGTGGCAGTGCAACAACAGGGGAGAGTGGTTGAGGGTTGTAAAATTGCGGCTCAACAGTGGGGTTTAACACCTCCCAATAACAAGTGTAAACGAGCCACAAAAGCTTCAGCAAACCTTGCTGAAAGCTCTGCAAACGCTTTGTAAAAGCTTGCTGTTCACACCGCTCTTATACAAGCTGAAGCAGGTCTTAGTGTGTACCTGGTACATTCAGAGTCCATAACTGGTTATTTTGTGAGGTTAAAGGAGAGGGAGGCGTCAAATACAAAGCATACCCAGTGGATAATGTGTTAATCCTAACAAATAATACAATAAAACAGAAGTGCTAGCATTTAAAAATGTGGAAGTCACATCATAAATTGCACAATATTAACACAAAATATGTGCAGAAGTAATGTACACACATTTTACAACTTTAAAAAGTAACTCTTCCTAAAAGGAAAGAGCTTCATCAAACTTTTTCTATGGTTTCTTTTATAGATTAATAACAAAGCCTGTGGCTCGGTCAGTGTACCCTTTGATGTTTCCCGGGACTGTGAGAAGATCCAAGACCTGGTGATGCAGAGTCATCTAGGCGTGACACATCTACAGGGACGCACAATTAAGAGGACCATCCTATCCCCAAGGACAGCTCTTATTAACTTCCTTGTGCAAGAGTAAATTTCATTAAAAAAAAAATAAATCGCTATAATAATGGACATCCATCCATCTCAGCTGTATATACAGTCAAGAGGTAAAAGTCAATGCCACAGCCACAAATAATATTCCTATGATACAGCCGGGACAAATGAATACTTCATGTACCAGACGGATTGAAACAAGCAATACAGCTGTATGCAAATGCCTAGCTGTGACCTCTTTTAGCAGCTGAAACATGGCAGACCTCTTCTCTATGACTCCAATGGAAAAAAAGGCATCCAAGAGGTGCTGGGACTTTGATATACGTTTTTATAAAGTAGTGAGAGGGCAAACAGATTTGAAGAGCCCACTGACTCAGGTTAGGCTGCTCATGAGAGACAAGTCTACCCTCCAGTGGGTACCCCAGCAGGTTGCCAGAAAACAAACAAAAGGTGCATACATGGAAGGAGTGCCAGACCAAAAGATAAGAGTCCAATTTAATGTATTGTATTGTGCTGAAAGACAGTGAACACGTTTTGAAGTCAGAGGACCCCCCCCCCACTTCATCAGGGGGAGGTCCTTTGACCCCCAAAATGCATTAGCTGTCTTTTAGCACAATACCAATGAATTAAATTGGACTCTTATCTTTTGGTCTGGTGCTCTTTCCATGTATGCACATTTTTTTCTGGTCTCTATGACTGTCCTAGAATATCTGAATGTACTATTTGTAACTCAGGCCTACTTTATTAACAGAAGTGTCTGAAAATGGCAGGAGACAATATGAGTGTACGAATTTACAGTCTAGAAAATACTTTCAAATGTGGAATGATGCATATGATGTGTTCATCACTGCAGTCTTGGTTGTCACACTCCAACTGAATAATAAAGTTGCCTGTAGTTTCTGTATCTGTTAGGAGAAGGTTGTTTTTTGATGGATTTCGCATTAAGTATGATATTGTGACTACAAGCTGCTAAATTGTTGCATTGGTTATGTATAGTAAAATGAAACCACTGTACTTTTTGTACATATTTTACAACCTCTTGAAGTCAAAAAATCAATCAAGTGAAATAAATGCTTCTTTATACATTTAAGCATTATTTTTAATAACTTACTTTTGTTTTTTTTTACGCTGTTTTTTATTTGAAGACATGCCTCTTAAGTTATAGATCAAAAGCTTTTATACAGCAACATAGTTTATCCCTGGTTTACACTTGACTTGAATCACACAAAATCGTATGACAAGTAAAATCACACGGTGTCCATCCTAATCAATGCAACAGTGATTTTGTAAAAGGTTCTTGCACTACATTGGTGCGACTCCAGTGCAATTTCAGCTCCATAGACTTCTATGTTAACTCACAGAAATCACATCAGCATTAGATAAGAAGCGATTCCTATACAGACTTTGATGAAATCTGTGGTTTTTTTTTTTCTTTAACACTTACCTCTCCTCTCAGGTCATCCTTGTTGTCTAAAAACTCTCCTCCCATGCACATTCCATTCACACCTGAGTGTAGTGGAAATGCATTTTCCTGCTCGTGTTTTTCAAGCATAAACATGAATGGTCTTCTCAACATGCAGTAAACACCCCAAAGTAGCTCAAGAACCATGTCGATCATGAAGCGTCAAGCATTAGGGAACTTTTGTAGCGCGTTTTGTCACATGGCAAAACACGCATCTGCTAACCGTGATTGGGGTGTCATTAACAATTACTGCATTCACATCTGTGCGTTTCTGAACGCACGGCAGCCCGTACAGAAACCACTATATTTTGAAATCGCGCTGCAAACACGTATCCTGGTTGGGTCATCATAATGGCATGCTTATGGCAATTGCAGTGTCGTTAACAATTAGGCAGCAATTACATCTGTGCGTTTCCAAATTTGCGGCAACCCGCACATTGCAATGCGTTTTCAAAACATGCTGCAAACACACAACACATTGTCAAGCTTGTGTTTTCTGTGCGGGTTGCCGTGCGTTCACACAGATGTAAATGCAGTCTAATTGTTAGTGACACTCAGGGCTTTTTTTCTCAAACAATAGGTGCTGGAACTCAACCATGACCCCCCAAAATCCCTCCACCCACACATGCCCTCAAATCACATCAAATAGTGGGTGTGGTCAGTCAAATTTCACGAACAGTAGGAGGGTCTTAACCACTTGCCGACCGCCTAACGCACATATACGGCGGCAGAATGGCACGGGCAGGCAGAATCACGTACCTGTACGTGATCTGCCTCCCGCGGGCGGGGGGTCCGATCGGACCCCCCCCCCGGTGCCAGCGGCGGTCGGCATTTGACTGGGAGCGTCGGGAGGCGAGGGGGAGACCATCCGATCGTGGCCCCCCCCTCGCGATCGCTCCCAGCCAATCGGAATCCTCCCCTGCCTGTGTGTAGTTTCACACAGGCAGAGGATGTGATGTCATCTCTCCTCGGCTCGGCAGTTTCCGTTCCAGCGCCGAGGAGAGAAGACATGTAAGTGCACAACACACACACACACACACAGTAGAACATGCCAGGCATACTTTACACCTCCGATCGCCCCCCGATCGCCCCCCATCACCCCCCCCCCCCCCCGTCACAAACTGACAGCAAGCAGTATTTTTTTTTTTTCTGATTACTGCATGGTGTCAGTTTGTGACAGTTACAGTGTTAGGGCAGTGAGTGTTAGGCCCCCTTTAGGTCTAGGATACCCCCCTAACCCCCCCTAATAAAGTTTTAACCCCTTGATCACCCCCTGTCACCAGTGTCACTAAGCGATCATTTTTCTGATCGCTGTATTAGTGTCGCTGGTGACGCTAGTTAGGGAGGTAAATATTTAGGTTCGCCGTCAGCGTTTTATAGCGACAGGGACCCCCATATACTATCTAATAAATGTTTTAACCCCTTGATTGCCCCCTAGTTAACCCTTTCACCACTGATCACCGTATAACCGTTACGGGTGACGCTGGTTAGTTCGTTTATTTTTTATAGTGTCAGGGCACCCGCCGTTTATTACCGAATAAAGGTTTAGCCCCCTGATCGCCCGGCGGTGATATGCGTCGCCCCAGGCAGCGTCAGATTAGCGCCAGTACCGCTAACACCCACGCACGCAGCATACGCCTCCCTTAGTGGTATAGTATCTGTACGGATCAATATCTGATCAGATCTATACTAGTGTCCCCAGCAGTTTAGGGTTCCCAAAAACGCAGTGTTAGCGGGATCAGCCAAGATACCCGCTAGCACCTGCGTTTTTCCCCTCTGCCTGGCCCAGCCCACCCAAGTGCAGTATCGATCGATCACTGTCACTTACAAAACACTAAACGCATAACTGCAGCGTTCACAGAGTCAGGCCTGATCCCTGCGATCGCTAACAGTTTTCTTGGTAGCGTTTTGGTGAACTGGCAAGCACCAGCCCCAGGCAGCGTCAGGTTAGCGCCAGTACCGCTAACACCCACGCACGCAGCGTACACCTCCCTTAGTGGTATAGTATCTGAACGGATCAATATCTGATCCGATCAGATCTATACTAGCGTCCCCAGCAGTTTAGGGTTCCCAAACACGCAGTGTTAGCGGGATCAGCCCAGATACCTGCTAGCACCTGCGTTTTGCCCCTCCGCCCGGCCCAGCCCACCCAAGTGCAGTATCGATCGATCACTGTCACTTACAAAACACTAAACGCATAACTGCAGCGTTCGCAGAGTCAGGCCTGATCCCTGCGATCGCTAACAGTTTTTTTTGTAGCGTTTTGGTGAACTGGCAAGCACCAGCGGCCTAGTACACCCCGGTCGTAGTCAAACCAGCACTGCAGTAACACTTGGTGACATGGCGAGTCCCATAAGTGCAGTTCAAGCTGGTGAGGTGGCAAGCACAAGTAGTGTCCCGCTGCCACCAAAAAGACAAACACAGGCCCGTCGTGCCCATAGTGCCCTTCCTGCTGCATTCGCCAATCCTAATTGGGAACCCACCGCTTCTGCAGCGCCCGTACTTCCCCCATTCACATCCCCAACCAAATGCAGTCGGCTGCATGAGAGGCATTTTCTTTATGTCCTCCCGAGTACCCCTACCCAACGAACCCCCCCAAAAAAGATGTTGTGTCTGCAGCAAGCGCGGATATAGGCGTGACACCCGCTATTATTGTCCCTCCTGTCCTGACAATCCTGGTCTTTGCATTGGTGAATGTTTTGAACGCTACCATTCACTAGTTGAGTATTAGCGTAGGGTACAGCATTGCACAGACTAGGCACACTTTCACAGGGTCTCCCAAGATGCCATCACATTTTGAGAGACCCGAACCTGGAACCGGTTACAGTTATAAAAGTTAGTTACAAAAAAAAGTGTAAAAAAAAAAAAAAAACACAAAAATATAAAAAAAAAAAAAATAGTTGTCATTTTATTGTTCTCTCTCTCTCTATTCTCTCTCTCTTGTTCTGCTCTTTTTTACTGTATTCTATTCTGCAATGTTTTATTGTTATTATGTTTTATCATGTTTGTTTTTCAGGTATGCAATTTTTTATACCTTACCGTTTACTGTGCTTTATTGTTAACCATTTTTTTGTCTTCAGGTACGCAATTCACGACTTTGAGTGGTTATACCAGAATGATGCCTGCAGGTTTAGGTATCATCTTGGTATCATTCTTTTCAGCCAGCGATCGGCTTTCATGTAAAAGCAATCCTAGCAGCTAATTAGCCTCTAGACTGCTTTTACAAGCAGTGGGAGGGAATGCCCCCCCCCCCCAACGTCTTCCGTGTTTTTCTCTGGCTCTCCTGTCTCAACAGGGAACCTGAGAATGCAGCCGGTGATTCAGCCAGCTGACCATAGAGCTGATCAGAGACCAGAGTGGCTCCAAACATCTCTATGGCCTAAGAAGCCGGAAGCTACGAGCATTTTATGACTTAGATTTCGCCGGATGTAAACAGCGCCATTGGGAAACTGGGAAAGCATTTTATCACACCGATCTTGGTGTGGTCAGATGCTTTGAGGGCAGAGGAGAAATCTAGGGTCTAATAGACCCCAATTTTTGCAAAAAAGAGTACCTGTCACTACCTATTGCTATGATAGGGGATATTTACATTCCCTGAGATAACAATAAAAATGATTTAAAAAAAAAAAAAAAATGAAAGGAACAGTTTAAAAATAAGATAAAAAAATAATAATAATAAAGAAAAAAAAAAAGCACCCCTGTCCCCCCTGCTCTCGCGCTAAGGCGAACGCAAGCGTCGGTCTGGCGTCAAATGTAAACAGCAATTGCACCATGCATGTGAGGTATCACCACGAACGTCAGATCGAGGGCAGTAATTTTAGCAGTAGACCTCCTCTGTAAATCTAAAGTGGTAACCTGTAAAGGCTTTTAAAGGCTTTTAAAAATGTATTTAGTTTGTCGCCACTGCACGTTTGTGCGCAATTTTAAAGCATGTCATGTTTGGTATCCATGTACTCGGCCTAAGATCATCTTTTTTATTTCATCAAACATTTGGGCAATATAGTGTGTTTTAGTGCATTAAAATTTAAAAAAGTGTGTTTTTTCCCCAAAAAATGCGTTTGAAAAATCGCTGCGCAAATACTGTGTGAAAAAAAAAAATTAAACACCCACCATTTTAATCTGTAGGGCATTTGCTTTAAAAAAATATATAATGTTTGGGGGTTCAAAGTAATTTTCTTGCAAAAAAAAAATTATTTTTTTATGTAATCAAAAAGTGTCAGAAAGGGCTTTGTCTTCAAGTGGTTAGAAGAGTGGGTGATGTGTGACATAAGCTTCTAGATGTTGTGCATAAAATGCCAGGACAGTTCAAAACCCCCCCAAATGACCCCATTTTGGAAAGTAGACACCCCAAGCTATTTGCTGAGAGGCATGTCGAGTCCATGGAATATTTTATATTGTGACACAAGTTGCGGGAAAGAGACAATTTTTTATTTTTTTTTATTTTTTTTTGCGCAAAGTTGTCACTAAATGATATATTGCTCAAACATGCCATGGAAATATGTGAAATTACACCCCAAAATACATTCTGTTGCTTCTCCTGAGTACGGGGATACCACATGTGTGAGACTTTTTGGGAGCCTAGCCGCGCACGGGACCCCGAAAACCAAGCACCGCCTTCAGGCTTTCTAAGGCCGTAAATTTTTGATTTCACTCTTCACTGCCTATCACAGTTTCGGAGGCCATGGAATGCCCAGGTGGCAAAAAACCCCCCCAAATGACCCCATTTTGGAAAGTAGACACCCCAAGCTATTTGATGAGAGGTATAGTGAGTATTTTGCAGACCTCACTTTTTGTCACAAAGTTTTGAAAATTGAAAAAAAAAAAAAAAAATTTTTTTTTCTCGTCTTTCTTTATTTTCAAAAACAAATGAGAGCTGCAAAATACTCACCATGCCTCTCAGCAAATAGCTTGGGGTGTCTACTTTCCAAAATGGGGTCATTTGGGGGGGGTTTGTGCCACCTGGGCATTCCATGGCCTCCGAAACTGTGATAGGTAGTGAGGAGTAAAATCAAAAATGTACGCCCTTAGAAATCCTGAAGGCAGTGATTTGTTTTCGGGGCCCCGTACGCGGCTAGGCTCTCAAAAAGTCCCACACATGTGGTATCCCCGTACTCAGGAGAAGCAGCTAAATGTATTTTGGGGTGCAATTCCACATATGCCCATGGCCTGTGTGAGCAATATATCATTTAGTGACAACTTTGTGCAAAAAAAAAAAAAAAAATTGTCACTTTCCCGCAACTTGTGTCAAAATATAAAACATTCCATGGACTCAACATGCCTCAAAGCAAATAGCTTGGGGTGTCTACTTTCCAAAATGGGGTCATTTGGGGGGGGTTTTATGCCATCTGGGCATTTTATGGCCTTCAAAACTGTGATAGGTAGTGAGGAGTAAAATCAAAAATGTACGCCCTTAGAAATCCTGAAGGCAGTGATTGGTTTTCGGGGCCCCGTACACGGCTAGGCTCCCAAAAAGTCCCACACATGTGGTATCCCCGTACTCAGGAGAAGCAGCTAAATGTATTTTGGGGTGCAATTCCACATATGCCCATGGCCTGTGTGAGCAATATATCATTTAGTGACAACTTTTTGTAATTTTTTATTTTTTTTTTGTCATTATTCAATCACTTGGGACAAAAAAAATGAATATTCAATGGGCTCAACATGCCTCTCAGCAAATTCCTTGGGGTGTCTACTTTCCAAAATGGGGTCATTTGTGGGGGTTTTGTACTGCCCTGCCATTTTAGCACCTCAAGAAACGACATAGGCAGTCATAAATTAAAGGCTGTGTAAATTCCAGAAAATGTACCCTAGTTTGTAGGCGCTATAACTTTTGCGCAAACCAATAAATATACACTTATTGACATTTTTTCTACCAAAGACATGTGGCCGAATACATTTTGGCCTAAATGTATGACTAAAATTGAGTTTATTGGATTTTTTTTAGAACAAAAAGTAGAAAATATCATTTTTTTTCAAAATTTTCGGTCTTTTTCCGTGTATAGCGCAAAAAATAAAAACGGCAGAGGTGATCAAATACCATCAAAAGAAAGCTCTATTTGTGGGAAGAAAAGGACGCAAATTTCGTTTGGGTACAGCATTGCATGACCGCGCAATTAGCAGTTAAAGCGATGCAGTGCCGAATTGTAAAAAGTGCTCTGGTCAGGAAGGGGGTAAAACCTTCCGGGGCTGAAGTGGTTAAAGGGGTATTAAATATCAGGATTGCATTATATACAGAGTGCAGAGTTCAGGGGGGTTACACACAGAGTGCAGAGCTGTCACTTGTAAACACAGAGACCAGATGTTTACAAGTGATTGTGGTGAGCAGGTCCCCCCAAGGGTCTGAGCCAGAGGTGGTGGAACCGAGTTCCACCAAGTTCCCCCTGAAAAAAAGCCCGGGTGACACCCCAATAACCATTAGCAGACACATTTTGCCACACATTTGTTGTGTCACATAACACGCACTGGAAAAAAATGTGAGATGCTCCACAACCAAAAAAACTTCTTGATCTACTTTGGGGTGTTTATTGTGCATAGGGCAGCCTATTCATGTGAATAAGCTTCCCTATGTATGACGTGTATTTACACGTGAAAAACGTAGGGAGGAGAGTATTTAGGCAGCAAGGATGACCTGGGTGGAGAGGTAAGGGTTAAAAAAAAACAACAACACTGATATCAAACTTTTATAGGAATTGCTTCTTATCTAATGCTGATGTGACTTCTGTGAGTAAAGTTGCATTGAAATTTGATCAAAGTTGGATAAAAGTCGAAAGCAAGTTACACTACATAGTTATACTGGAAATTGTAACCGAAAGTGTATGCAAATCAAAAACTTTTTATTTTAGCTTATAGATTAGGTAAGGGTTGAAACCCTGCCAAGTATTTTTGTTGTTGTCTATGTCTTGCTGTGAAGATTTGCTTTCGCTTCATGTCCTAAAGATACAACAGGAAATGAGGGGAAATCTCTCCAAATTGAACGGAATATCAGTCTTCGAGAATTTTTGAAGGAACTGCTTATCCCATTGAAATATTTCCCCTCACCCCTTGCTCTGGTGAAAACTATAACACTTTGCATTTGCCCTCATTTTCTGTCTCAGTGACAGTGATCACCAGTTCATATAGGTTGAGTTGGATGGACTATTTTTCAACCAGGCTAACGATGTAACTATGTAAATAAAGGGTTGAACCTTCTCAGCAGAGGCATAAACAGCACATAACATTTACAGATGGTCTAACCCAGTGGTTATCATGGAAAGTGAAAGAAAATCCCAAATTTTGGGTTGTCCACAAAACAGTAATAGAGGAGAAATGTTCCAATAAGGACACTAGTTTCTGATGGTAGCCAGGGATTCCCTCACTTTAGAGGGATTTTTTCTTACTTCCTGCTTTGGCTCTGGGACAGGAAGTCAAGGGAAATCTCTCCAATGAGACACAGATGAAAAAAAAAAAAAAAAAAACATAGGGTGTACAACCCTTCTTTACTCTATCCAAAAAGAAAACAACTTTTTTGCCTTTTGTTCTGCTTTACCGATAGATGCACTACAAGAATAGACCTGTGTCATTTTTTTTCAAGGCAGCACACAACACCACACCGATTGTTTTCATCAGTGCATTGTGGTGCACAAAAAATTGCAGGTGTGTTGTAGTGTGTTATTTATGCACATTGTGGTGTGATTCAAATTGAAAGCCACTACAATGCACTACACTTAGGCCCCTTTCACACTGGGCTGGTGAGATTTGGTGCGGGTTAACTGCACTTTCCCATTGAGTTGTATTTTGTCCTGCAGCTTCTGTGTGCTTTCTGAAAGCGCACTACAATGCATTGCACTTGGACCCCTTTCACATGGTTTGACTGCACTGCAGGTGTAGCACAGTGTATCTGCGGGTTTGGTGCTGGTTAGCTGCACATTCCTATAGAGTTCTAATATGTCAAGCGGTTTTTGTGCGCTTTCAGAAACTCAGGCAACCTCTACTGATGTGGAGGGTTAGTAGACCTCAGATAACCAAAACAGTAGTAACAAAAAGTCTGAAATCTGAGCTTTATTACCCATTTACTTGTCTGTAATATATTATTATGCTGCTTGTCAGACATTCCAGAAGAGTTCTGTGTAAAGCTGGCTATAGCTGATTCCACACCATGGAGGTGTTTGAAGGAATCCTCCCCATTTATCTATTGTATTCTTACAGCGGGATGTCTCCACTGTCAGAATACACTGATCAGCACTGCAGCCAATTAGCTGCATGCACTGATCGAACACAAATTTTCCAACAGTCCCTTTCAAGAGATGTTGATCACTACTAGGTTGACTCTCAAACAGGAACAGATATAGATGGATCGAAATTCAGCCAGTCCCTGCTGAAATGGCCAAATTTTGATCCATCTA
Organism: Aquarana catesbeiana; assembly: GCF_042186555.1. Taxonomy (NCBI): domain Eukaryota; kingdom Metazoa; phylum Chordata; class Amphibia; order Anura; family Ranidae; genus Aquarana; species Aquarana catesbeiana. The sequence goes on from NC_133328.1 coordinate 186,066,566, forward strand.
TTTAGATTTGCTGTCCATACGAACACTCTTGCTGCGTAACTTTGACTCAGATGCTACAACTTTATTTCTCTACCTTACTTGGAGAGTGCAGAGGGCTGAATAAAGCAGGACTGTCAACAGCAGTTACTTACCCCGTGCATTTCCCTTTCATCTTTGGCACCACTGCAAAAGAAACTCTTCCTTTCACATGCATTCCATAGGGGAGGAGCGGGCTGAGAGAAATCACTACACTAACATAGGTAGCTGCTTCTCTGGCTGGCTGCACACAGGTGATGAGCCACTTTGTAACATAAGAAGGAAACAGCAGAAGAATCGCCAGGTCTCCTGAAAAGGAAAACAAACTGCAGTCGCTGCGGTTTGTTTTTCTTTCCCTCCCTGTTGCCCAACATGTCAGGCTCTGTGGGCACTTCAGGCAGTTGGCACAGCCCAAGACAAAGTGGGCTGCACACAAATTGCTGGCTGGAAGCATGCGGCCTGCGTGTTGAGCACTGGGGTCTAACCCTTCATTACTATTTTTAACAAAAAGAAATGCCTTTACATACACTCTAACCACTTCATCTCTCATACCTGTACACTCCCTATGAACCAAAGCAATTTTTATATTTTTACTATGGACATATTGTTTTGTAATAACTCGATCATTACATAAAGTTATACATATATTTTTAGGACAAACAAAAAACTTTCTTTTGGTGATATTGTCTAATAATTTTTTTTTTTTTTTTTGCAATCTATAGAAATAATCATAATAAATATAATAAGTGCACTTTTTCTACTTTTAATCAGTTTTACTTTTTTTTTTTTTTTTTTTTTACTGTAGATTAAAAATATAAGTTTAATTCTGTCGTTTGTCCTATTTAAATGACACTAAAATTTTAATACAAAGGATTGCAAAGTTATTTACAGAATTTCAAATAAAGTTTTTTTTTTCTCAATTGTGCCCCTTTTTGATTGCTACGTTAAAAAATAACAAACAAAACAAATAAGGAAAACTTTAAATATTAATGGTTAGAAAAATAGAAATTATAAAAAATAACTGGAGGAAAATAATATATAAAGTGTTTGTTACCCCAATATTTTATATTCCTGATATGTGCCTGTTGTACCATGTAGTTAATAAAAAGTATCTTGTTCTCTTACTTGGTGATCCTGCATTCCTGTTTCAAATTGACCACACTATCCTAGAAGCAACTCTTTTTCCTTGTCAAAAGAAGTTTATTGAGTATACAATATTATAAAGATATATAAAGTAAGATTACAAGGATCTATAAAGTAAGCTCATTGTTTTACAGTAGGGATTATATAGGTAAATATCATGAAATTTCAAATATTAAACATTGGGTTCACGTAAACCTAAATTAAAGATATATATCATTTCCTTAGTTACTTTTGTTGGTATTTAAATGATTTATACCTACTATATATATTGTTTACAGGTGGAGTGTATATAGGTCAAATAAATTCTGATAATGAGCTTTAATCGTAAGGTGGAGAAAAGGAAAGAGAAAGAAGAAAAAGGGTAGAAAGGCAGAGGTATGGTCCACAAGGTTGTCCCGCTCGTCAGTTTATTATTCTTTTTAGTTCTCTTTGAAGCCTTAGAATGGGTGTCTCTGTAAGTCATTTAATCTGTTACCATGGCAACAGGACAGAGTCATTGAAATTTGACAGGAATTGTTGTTTTATCCAAGGATGCCAAAGTTTTTCAAATTTTGGAATTTGATTTTGATCGATGGCTACCATCTTAGCATGGGACATTGTATTATTCATTCTGTGAATTGTTTCTGCTAGTACCAATGTAGGAGATTTCCATGCCTTGGCCACTGTTTGTTTTGCAGCCGTTGTTAGTTGGATCATAAGTTTGAATTGAGAGAGTGTTAACCATTCCGGTTTTAGATTAAGTAAAGTTATATATGGATCTGGTTGTATTATTTTTTTAAATATTTTAGATGCAATCACGAAGACTTCCTTCCAGAAGGTTTGGATTACTGGGCACGTCCACCATATGTGTAAATATGTGCCTATTTCTGGGCATCCTCGAAAACAAAGAGCTGAGGTATTAGGTGAATATTTTGCCACTCTAGCGGGTACAAGGTACCAGCGAGTTAGGACTTTATAATTTGTCTCCAGTGCTAAGATGTTGGGTGAGGATGACTTAGATGTGAGCCATATGTTAGACCAGTCCGTGTCTTCTAAAGTTCGCAACTCTTTTTCCATCATGGGCAGTTTTTGTTTCCCAGGACACCAACACAGTCAATCACAAAACAAAGCCTATGGCTCTGGCTGCTGCCTGAGTCTCCTGTGAGACTAGGAAGTGAAGAGAGAAGACCTGCAACCAGGACAGCACAGCACTGGATCCATCCGAGGAGATAGGTAATATTTAGGGATGGGGGGTTGAAAAGGTAGGTAAATGTTTTTTTTACCTTAAAGCAGAACTATAGGCAAAACTTTTTTTATTTTTCTTCATCTTGGTTAGGGCAAGGGAGGTTTATATCCCCTGTCGGTTTAATTTTCACCATCTGTGTCTCATTGTGGAGATTTCCCTTCACTTCCTGTCCCATAGCCAAGCAGGAACTAAGAGGAAATATCTGCAAATTAAGGGAATCCCTTGGGGACTCCCAGGTCACCAGAACTAGTGTCCCTATTGGAAGATTTCCCCTCTATTACTTTTCTGGGGACAACCCAAAATTGGAGACTGGGGCACAGACAGCAAAAAAACTGACAGGTGTTCTAATCCTTCTCCAATCTATCCAAAACTGAAAAAAAAATAGTTTTGCCTTTAGTTCTATTTTAATGCAGGAAATGCAGTATGGTTAAAAAAAAGTTTAGACTTTAGAACCACTTTAACTTAAAACAAGGGCTACCATTGCTTACCTTCTACTGACAGAAGTACCTAGCTGTATAAAAAAAATAACGGTCAGCGATAGTAGACTCCATGACAAGTTTCCTTTATATCCAAATACCATGCCATCAGTTTGGTGTTGGTACCCCTGAATGAGTTTTCTCTGATAAACTGTCCATAGAATGTGTGCTATTGCATTACACAGTAGGCTTTATTTAGGCAGGAGTTAAGGTGGTTGTAGAGGCTGAAGGTTTTTTACCTTCATGCATAGAAGGTAAAAAAAACCTGTGTGCTGCTCCCCCCACAGCCCCCTCCAATACTCATCTGAGCCCCCTCTCGATCCAGCCATGTGTATGAGAGCCACAGCTGTCGCGGGACTCCCTCTCTTTATTGGTTGAGGCAGCGGCTGGAGCCATTGGCTCCTACTGCTATTACAGCCAGTGAGCCAATGAGGAGAGAGCAGGGCGGGACCAAGCTGCAGCTATAGGGCTCATTAAAGTAGGGCTCGGGAGTGAGCATGCACCAGTGCTCCTATAGCAAGCAGCTTGCTATTGGGAGCATTGGTCGAGGAGGAGCCAGGAGCGCTGGTGGGGGACCAGAGAAGAGGAGGACCAGTGCACAGAGCAAGGTTCATAAAGACATGGATGAACGAGGTGACCTCAACCCGATAGAACACCTTTGGGATAAATTAGATCTGAGACTGCGAGCCAGGGCTTCTCGTCCACATCAGTGCCTGACCTCACAAATGCGCTTCTGGAAGAATGGTCAAACATTCCCATAGACACACTCCTAAACCTTGTGAACAGCCTTCCCAGGAGAGTTGAAGCTGTTATAGCTGCAATGGGTGGGCCAACTCTATATTAAGCCCTACGGACTAAGACTGGGATGCCATTAAAGTTCATGTGTGTGTAAAGGCAGGCATCCCGATACTTTTGGTAATATTGTGTATGTGGTATCGCTGCGATCGTCAGGAATGGGAGAATTTATTTTGGGTTGTTCTTTGGTGGTAGGTTATGGTAGTAATAAGAAATATATACAGCTACATTTTTTTTAAAAGTGATATTTTTTTTACTATTTTGGGCCAGTTTTCCTTTGATGATAAAAAATAAAAATCAGAAGATATCCATTACCATTTACCACCAAATGAAAGTCCAATTTGTCCTGAAAAAAAACATGGTGTAATCCACCTGGATGCACAAAGTAGTTGTGATGATATGTACAGTTTTACTAACACATGTCAAAGTTGCAAAATTAGGGGGGGCAGGAGGCGGAGCCTAGCGGAGCAGACATGCATTGTTAGAGCTCCACACCGCTGAGGAGAGAAGAGAAGGACAAAGCGGAGCCTGCAGGCTCAAAAGGTATCCATTTGAACCTTTTTGCCCCAGGGAACAAACTGTGAAGGTTTGGGCAGGAAATATGGTACTGGGAGGAAACCGTGGCAGAAATAAAAATCACCTCACAAAGAGCTCACAGGCACTCACTGCAGCTGAAGCAGCTCCAGTCACCTCACAAGATACAGCATCAGGGCGCTCTCACAGACAGAAAATGTCACAGCAAGACTCTCCATTTGAGTCAGATACAGAACAAATCCTCTCACAAACTTCTCCACAAGCCTCCTCAGCATCCCCAGTAATATTATTACAATTTGAAAAGATGCTTCATAAGGCTTTAAAACAAACCTCAGACCAAATAACAAAAAGCCTAACCAAAGAAATAAGAGAGCTGGGAAACCGCACCGCAGCCTTAGAAATAAAAATGGATGAAATTGAAATTACAACCCAAGAAAATATAACAGAATTGGAACAATTAAAAAAAGAGAATTTAATACTTCAAACTAAGCTCGAAGATTACGAAAATAGAGCCAGACGTTCAAACTTGCGCATAAGGGGAATACCTGAAACTGTGACAGACCTGCAATCTACTATTACTGCTCTATTACAAGAACTAAAGCCAGATATCCCTATTGAACGTTTAGAACTGGACAGAGTACACAGAGCCCTCACAGCCAAAAAGAAAGATGGACCCCCACGTGATATAATCACAAAATTTCATTATTACAGAACGAAAGAACAAATACTATTTGCTGCAAGAGAAAAAAAGGAACTTAATTTTCAAGGACACAATTATCAAATTTTTGCTGACCTATCCCAACTTACTATTATTAAAAGACAATCCATGAAACCCCAACTAATGGAACTGCAACGCCACAACATTATGTATCAATGGGGCTTCCCCTTTTCAGTCAGATTTAACTACCAAGGTACAATTTACAGAAGCAGATCAGCAGATGAACTACAACAAACCCTTTTAAAACTAAATCTGACAGAACCCACAAGCAGCAACACTCCCACACGCAGAAGAATGGCATCATCTTCACCTTCAGGCAGCACTCAGAAAATTTCAGAACAAAATGGGAATCATCATTCTCACAAAAGAGGCCGTTATGCCACATCATCCATGGACCAAGAAGATTCAATGGACTGACATCCTAATTCCTGATATCTCTTCATTTATTATACTAAGAGATGGTTCTCTATAAAAAACCTATATTTATAACTGAATGTAACTGCATTCTGATAGTCACACACTGTGTGGGATCATGTTACATTCCAGTTATATTTCTTATTACTTCTGATTCATATAGCCTTAGAATATATAAGTGAAATAAGGAAATTCTTGTTCAGTTATATATTATCAGGTAATAACAATAGATTTATTACTTTTTAGGACAAATATGTTCAATAATCCAGAAGTAATGGAAGCTTTTTCTTTCTTTTCTTAAAACAAATATATTATTACCTAACTAGTTCCTAGAATTATGTTTTTTTTTATTCTAATCTGAAGCAATACAACCTCAATTTTATGAGTTAACATATCTAAACAGTTACATATGAATAAAATATGTAATTGTTTACTCTAAAAGGGTTAAAATCCCAAAATAATTCAGACTATCTTCATCAATACCAAAGTTATTAACAGTACCTTTCTAACTGAATTATTTAGCCTAGGGCAAGACTAACCATATACAACCACCCTGGAATAAATAATTTCAACAAAAACTATATTCTGCACTCCAATTAATGAAACATCATTTTGATGTCTTTTGACATAGCACTTCTCTCCTGTAAGCGGAAGATCCGTGTACCCCCATTAGCCCTCCTCATTCTCCCAACCATATTATGTGGGAGTGTGACGAAGGCACTTATTCCCCTGAGAGAGATATTTATTCTCTTTCACGGGTAAATTGTGATTACTTGCAAAAAATAATTTATACAATGTATCATCTAATCTCTAATCTAATAAATGTCCCTCAAAAAAGGACCAAAGCCTTCCGTACTTTCCATAACAAGAAGGCTCACATAGTATGCCTCCAAGAAACACACTTCACCAAAGATTCTACTCCAAAATATATTTCTCCTTTTTATCAACAAATTTACACGGCTTCTGCCTGTACCAAGCAAAGGGGAACTCTAATTGCATTTCACCGATCCACACCATTCACCTTATCATCAGAAATTAAAGACCCAGAAGGTAGATACCTGATACTCATGGGTTATATAATGGATACAGCAATCACGGTGATTTCCTACTACGCTCCTAACAAACAACCTACACCATTCCTCTCACATATATTACAAGTGATTAATACACACAAAATAGGAACAGTGATAATGTGTGGGGATTCGAACCAGGTCCTCCTCCCATTTCTAGATAAATCACCTTTTACACCATCCAAAATAACCTCTAGATTACCTTTTTCTCAACTTCTTTCCAAATACAATCTGGTAGATTCATGGAGAGAAAGTAACCCAATGAAAAAGAAATTCACTTATTTCTCGCACCCTCATCAAACCTTCACCAGAATAGATCATATTTTTCTAACAATAGGAATGATACCAGAAATTATTGCATCAGATATAATTCCGATTCCGTGGTCTGACCATAATGCAGTATACACTACTATAGCCTCAGCCATACCAAAAGCGCATGACCCAACGTGGTACTTACCGGACATAATGCTCAAACACCCACTACATCAGATGGCCATTGAACAAGCTTTAAAGGAATACATATCAATTAATAATACAACAGACATCTCCCCAATAACACTGTGGGAAGCTCATAAGCCTGTCTTGCGTGGTACAATACAAAGACAAATGGCACTATTTAAACGGGAACGCAAAAATCTAGCAAAAAAACTAGAACTCAATTTTAATGCAGCCTACATATCATTTCAAGATAATCCATCTCATAGTACAAAATCTCATCTGGAAAAATCTAGATTGGAATACGATCTATTTCTCACTGAGTCAGTTGATAAATCCCTCAAACGCTCCAAACACAATTTCTACATGAATACAAACAAACCAGGTACATATTTGGCTCGGGCATTAAATTCAACTAACAAATCTTTCAAACCAATACGTTTGAAATTATCAAAAAATGTTTACACTTGTAATCCAGTTAAAATAGTCCATAAATTTCACTCACATCTCGCAACTTTATACAAGACAAACAATGAATTTAATCCTACAGAAGCTGAATCCTTCTTCTCAAAAATAACCTTACCTGAGTTATCTCAGAATCAAAAAAGCAGTTTGGATGAGCCTATAACTATAGATGAAGTTGCTAACGCCATAAAAGACCTAAAACTTAACAAAAGACCAGGCCCAGACGGCTACTCGGCTTTATACTATAAAACATTCTCAGAAATACTCTCTCCCATTCTCACTGAAACTTTTAACAAACTTCTAGATGGACATTCTTTTCGGCAAGAAACACTAATGGCAATTGTTTGTATGATCCCAAAACCCCTTTCTGATAATACTTCCTGTGTGAATTATCGGCCTATCTCTCTGTTAAACCTCGATATTAAATTATTAGCAAAAATAATAGCAAAACGCCTCAATAGCATTATAGGAAAATTAATACATAGAGATCAAGTAGGCTTCATGCCAAATAGACAGGCAGGCGATAATATACGCAGGGCAGTGTTATTGGCACATATTGCTAAAAAATGGAAAATCCCTTTATGTTTTCTATCTCTCGATATTAAGAGGGCATTTGACACAGTATCCTGGCAATATATGCAATATTCATTACAAAAATGGGGTTTTGGACCCCACTTTTTAACATGGATCAAAGCATTATATAATAAACCCAAAGCCTATATAAAATATGCTGGATACAAATCTGAAGCCTTTAATATCGAAAGAGGTACCCGACAGGGTTGCCCATTATCTCCGTTATTATTTGCCCTTATACTCGAACCCATGGCCCAATACATCAGAACAAACCAAACTATAACTGGCATTGAAGTAGGAGGTATTACACACAAATTATGTATATTTGCAGACGATATATTACTTTTTCTATCATCACCACAGGTCTCTGGTCCTAACTTAATACCAGCTCTTGATGGATTTGCAGCCCTATCCGGCCTTATGATTAATCCTAAGAAATGCCTAGTGCTTAATATTTCACTCACAAACATGGAATTGATCCCGGCTAGGGCTGCACTCCCATTCACATGGGCAGAAAAATCAATCCCATATCTTGGAATTCATTTAACAGCATCTCATTCTGACTTATTCTCAACCAATTATCCTCCTGTATTAAGACAGATCACAAATCTAATAAAACAATGGTCGCAACTTCCTTTATCCTGGATAGGGAAGATTAATGCAATCAAAATGACTATTCTACCCAAATTGCTTTATCTATTCAGAGTCCTCCCTATTCCAATTCCTTCCTATTTTTTGAGAATAGTACAAAAAAGAGCAACTTCGTTTATATGGGGCTCTTCTAAACCACGTATACTTATACACACACTACATCTTCCCAAAAATAAAGGAGGCCTGGGATACCCTAATTTTACTAACTACTACAGAGCAGCACATTTGGCCAGTCTGTCCAAATACCATGCAAAACAGGAAATCCCATTATGGGTATTTATAGAGGCTTCAGAAAATGACCCTCTATTAATATCAAATTTATTATGGCTTGATCCTAAAGACCGCTTTAAAATTCATAATCCCATAACTAAACACTTCTTATCTCTCTGGGATAAACTAAAAACCAAATATCAGTTACAATCTCCACACAATCCTCTCCTTTCTTTTATCAGAAATCCGGCCTTTTATCCGGCATGGATCTACCCAAATTCTTTTAAAGCTTGGACAACATCAGGCATTCAGACACTAAATGACTTCATAGCATCTAAATCATTCCTTTCATTCCCATCGCTTAGAGAAAAATATGATCTACCAAACTCTGAGATATTTAGATATCTCCAAATGAAAAATTTCTATACACCATTCCTAAAGGGGGATACACCATTATCCCAATTATCCATTTTTTAATTCAATCTGTACAAAAGATCCATTTGCTAAAGGTACAATTTCATCACTTTATAATCAATTATATGGAGTAGCAAATCTTAATAGACCCTCTTACGTTCAGAGGTGGGTTGAGGACCTGGGACGAACTTTAGAAGACACGGACTGGTCTAACATATGGCTCACATCTAAGTCATCTTCACCCAACATCTTAGCACTGGAGACAAATTATAAAGTCCTAACTTGCTGGTACCTTGTACCCGCTAGAGTGGCAAAATATTCACCTAATACCTCAACTCTTTGTTTTCGAGGATGCCCAGAAATAGGCACATATTTACACATATGGTGGACGTGCCCAGTAATCCAAACCTTCTGGAAGGAAGTCTTCGTGATTGCATCTAAAATATTTAAAAAAATAATACAACCAGATCCATATTTAACTTTACTTAATCTAAAACCGGAATGGTTAACACTCTCTTAATTCAAACTTATGATCCAACTAATAACGGCTGCAAAACAAACAGTGGCCAAGGCATGGAAATCTCCTACATTGGTACTAGCAGAAACAATTCACAGAATGAATAATACAATGTCCCATGCTAAGATGGTAGCCATCGATCAAAATCAAATTCCAAAATTTGAAAAACTTTGGCATCCTTGGATGAAACAACAGTTCCTGTCAAACTTCAATGACTTTGTCCTGTTGCCATGGTAACAGATTAAATGACTTACAGAGACACCCATTCTAAGTTTCAAAGAGAACTAAAAAGAATAATAAACTGACGAGCGGGACAACCTTGTGGACCATACCTCTACCTTTCAACCCTTTTTCTTCTTTCTCTTTCCTTTTCTCCAACTTACGATTAAAGCTCATTATCAGAATTTATTTGACCTATATACACTCTACTTGTAAACAATATGTATAGTAGGTATAAATCATTTAAATACCTACAAAAGTAACTAAGGAAATGATATATATCTTTAATTTAGGTTTACGTGAACCCAATGTTTAATATTTGAAATTTCATGATATTTACCTATATAAACCCTACTGTAAAACAATGAGCTTACTTTATAGATCCTTGTAAACTTACTTTATGTATCTTTATAACATTGTATACTCAATAAACTTCTTTTGACAAGGAAAGTTGCAAAATTAGGCATAGGCTTTAAGAATTGTTTTACCCTTATGCGCAAAGGGGTTAATGAGAAGCGTGAGCATGTATTCTGAAATATGGACCAATAGTTGTGCATTATATAAATGCAAACAAAAAATCATAACAATATTTAAAATTGTAAATTCACTGCTGGGTATGAATTAAAGCGGAAACCCTGGCCAAAGGTTTTTGTTAATAGCAGAACAGGGTTTTTTTTACCATAACAAGTGAGGAGCATTCCCCAGTGGAGAAACAAGCAGCTGATAAAGTAGTTGAGAATGTTCATTCAAAAAAGAGCGACTATTCACTTGAATGATCCAAAAGTGTGAACAGAATATTCCTGTATTTTCTTCATCTGCATATGATTGGATAATTAAAGTGAATCTTTACCTTTTTTTAGTGTAACATTCTTAACAACTTCCGTAAATCAGCTTCATTGTGTTATATTGATGTAAAAGTAATGAGAAGCTTATTATGATGCTCACAGAATTTGATGTGGGACTAGCCATCTTTATCAGATGCCCAGCTTGTTGAAAAACAAGCCAGGGTAAACTAAAGCCATCTCATGTCTGTGATATCCTCACCCTCTGGTACAAAACTCCACACCACCCAGAACATTGCAGATACCTTTTGCTCCTTTTATAAAACACTCTACAACTTACACCCCTCTGCCCCTGATACCCAACAATTGGTCAAACATGCTGCTATCAAAGAATATCTACAGAAAACGACACTTCCCCCTCTCACAAGAGATGAATGTGACTCTCTTTCCTAATGGATAACTAATTTGGAATAAAATAAGGCTGACCACCCCAATAGAAAAGTGCCAGGCCCATCAGATTTGCAGAGAGCCTCCAGTATTCCTAAACCAGGCAAATATCTACTCCTCTGCACCATATCCTTCCTTAACTGTGATATCAACATTGTTACAAAAATCTTAGCTAATAGACTAGACAGAATCCTTTAATGCATTGTTTCTTTGGACAAAATGAGATTTATTCAATCCAGAAAAACTGGGGATAATACCATTAGAACACTGACTACAATTGTGAAAGCCAAGAAGACTACCTATGCCAAAACAGCTTTTGATAGGGTGGGAATATAGCTTTTTACAAAAAAAAATCTTAAAATGCATTGGAATACCCAATTTCAGTCCTGCATCAGAGCTCTGTAATCCTCTCTATCGGCTACTGTGCGCATTAATGGCTTAAATTCCAAACTCCTGAACTTAAGTAACAGAACCAGACAGGGTTGCCCCTCTCTCTCTCCTCAATTTTGCGTGCTTACACTAGAACCATTTCTACAACACATCTGATGTAACCTTGATATCAAGGGCTTAGTGGCAGGGGATCATCATCACAAGGTTGCAGCATACACTGACAACCTCATTTCCTATAATACCACTTTCCTTCCATCTATATTGGCATAGCTCCATTATTATGGTTTCCTGTCTAAGTAAAGTCAATTTAAGTAATGTCCAATTTACAAGAGCCCCTCAAAGAAGTTCTTTACTCTGGAAAAATATAAAGAAATGTGAGCAACTACAAATTCTGTTTTTTGCTGACTTTTAATAACAGGACACTTACCTGTCCAGGGATCCAGTGCCGTCCTCACCCGGCTAGTTCTTCACTAGTCTTTGGGTTCCTGGCATCGGCACCGGCTGTGCTGCTTGCGGCCTTCACAGCCAGCTGCCAACTGCGCTTTATAAATGGTCCTGCAGTCTTCTGGGACTTGTGACATGTCCCAGAAGGCTGCAGGGAGGAAGGAGGAGAAGAGAACTTCCACTCGGATTGCCTAGGCCATGGGTTCTCAACCTGTGTCCCTCCAGCTGCTGCGGAACTACAAGTCCCATCATGCCTCTGCCTTTGGGAGTCATGCTTGAAACTGTCAGCCTTGCAATGCCTCATGGGACTTGTAGTTCCGCAACAGCCGGAGGGTCACAGGTTGAGCACCCATGGCTTAGGCCAGGCATGTCCAAAGTCTGGCCCGCAGGCCCCCAACAATCTCCCAGCGCCGGGGCCACAAAAGATATATATGCTAGCTGCCTTGGAGGGGACAGGGAGGAGGCGAGACGAGTGCCGTACACACAGGAGTATTTCCTGTTTACACGGCAGCCTCTGTAATAGGAAGTCCGTCTCCTGCGCTACCATTAGACAACTGTTCTGTCCATCATAGGAGGCGGGACTTTCTTTTAAAGAGGCCGCCGAGTTTTTCCTGTATGTAATCTTTTGGCGCTCGTCCCGCCCCCCTCCCTGTCCCTTCCAAGGCTGCAAATGGACGGGCATCAATCAGGCTGCACTGATGGCAATGGTGCGTCTGCATTCATGGCAAAGGGGGTGGTGCATTCCTGGCAATGGGGGTGCTGCATTCATGGCAATGGTGGGTGCTGCATTCATGGCAATGGGGGTGCCGCATTTCTGGCAATGGGGGTGCTGCATTCCTGGCAATGGTGGGTTCTGCATTCCTGGCAATGGTGGGTGCTGTATTCCTGGCAATGGTGTGTGCTGCATTCATGGCAATGGTGGGTGCTGCATTTCTGGCAATGGAGGTGCTGCATTCATGGCAATGGGGGTACTGCACTGATGGCAATGGGGGGGGGGGCTGCATTCATGTCACTTGTGAGGCTGCAGATGGGCACTGACCCTTATTTTGCTTCACAGTTCTTTATTTAAAATGTAATTTTTTTTCCTAAAACTTCCCTCTTAAAGTGAAGGTGTGTGTTATATGCCAATAAATACGGTATATCCAAATAACACGCCCAAACTCATCTCTTTACTCACAGCCACAAAGGCAAGAGAATTCTTGTTGGGCAATGTATTAGTGCTTGAACTAACACACTTCGATCAAATTTTAATGGTTCAAAGAATGTCAGGCAAAATGGTCGGCCCTTGTGCATGTTCACTTCATCAAATCTGGCCCTCTTTGAAAAAAGTTTGGACACTCCTGGCCTAGGCTGTCAAAACTAGGTACCCGTCCCCCCCACCCCCACCCCACCCCACCCCACCCTCTAAAAAAAATGACCTGCCAAATGTGGCAGAGGAGGACTTAAAGTAGAACTTCCTATTTTGAGTGAAACTCCTCTTTAACGTCTTCCTCTCAGTACCCTTTCATCTACATTATATACGGTACTCTAACTTTCCGTTCTGTTGGGCCAAACAGGCCATTCAATACCAGGGTACGAAAATCCCAGAAAACCTCAACTTCCTTGTTAAACTAAATTTCTTACTGATCTTATCCTCCATATGAGGAGACCTTGAGCACAGGTCAAAACTAGCCATTTTCTGGTTTGGTAGATGTAATATTTTGTAGATGAACATATCTCACCTCCCATATTTTCTCCAAACCTTACCTATTTGGATCCCACAGGCTTTCTTTAGGTCCATCCAGATCACTTTTACCAAATTTATCTGGCAAGGTAAAGCAGCCCCCATTAGTAGAACCATCTTGCTCAAATCATAACCTGGTGGACCTGCTCTGTATTATACAGCGACACATTTGGCAAGAGTATTAGACTAGCGTAGGCATGGACCACAAAAATATGGGTGTCCCTGTAACAAGATTTTTCCCCATTCCCCCTGGCTGGAGCCCTTTGGGCAGGTAAGCAGCCATGTCAAGCACTTACCCTTTGATAGGCCCAACTTTATTTGAAGTGGATTGTTATTATAAATTACTAGATTTTCAGAACTTCCCTTCCCCTTTGATGCCTATAATAGGCTATCCAGGCTTTACCCTGGGACTCACAGATAGTGTGCTCAGAATCTGTGCTGACCATGGACTCTTATGCTGTGTACACACGAGCGGAATGTCCGATAGAAAAAGTCAGATGGGAGCTTTTCATCGTAAATTCCGATCGTGTGTATGCCCCATCGGACTTTTTACGTTGAAAATTCTGACGGACGAAGAAAGAGAACATGTTCTATATTTTTCCGACAGAACCAATTCCTGTCGGGAAAACTGACATCGTCTCTATGCTGTTCCGCTATTGGCTGCTGGCTATTGAACTTCCTTTTTCTAGTCCCGTCGTACGTGTTGTACGTCACCGCGTTCTTGACGGTTGGAATTTGGTGTGACCGTGTGTATGCAAGACAGCTTGAGCGGAATTCAGTCGGAACTCCGTCAGAAAAACCATCAGAGTTTATTCCGACAGGAAAACCGGTCGTGTGTACAGGGCATTAGTTTAGAGCCTCTAAAATTTTGAGCTCCAGAAGATGAAAGAGTATTAAAGTGTTTGTAAACCTCTGACATGAAATATGAACAAAGCATATCCCTTTATAGTATGTATTTGTCTCAATCCAGAGCACTATGTGTGATTTGTGTCTACTGCCTCGTTCCTCTAATGTCTGCATGTATTACTTCTAAAATGTTTTTCTGAAACTAAGAGAAAAAAGGTGACAGAGAGGGAGCTCCAGCACGCTTGTGATTGACAGCCTCAGCTCTGTTCATGTGTGCTCTTACTGAGCTCTGCAGAGTGTAACTTCAGCTCCCTGTCCCCTGCTTTCTGAAAGCTCAGACAAGCTGTATAGACTCTGCACTTTGAATGGATGTAGAGGAAAGAGGGCTGCAGACAAACTGGTACAACGTATGTAGAAGAATTTATTTAATCCCTGTGTATTACCTGAGGCTAGTAATTTCACTGGGTATATGTAAGGGTTTACAACCACTATTTGGTTGCCAGGTCCGTATGAAGCCCCCGACAGCAGGTGGGGGGGTTTCACACATAATCCGGTGGATGTTTAGCCACTGGGATTGTGTGTAAAACTGGCAGGCAGACTCCTGCCTGTCAGGTGGATGCATTCAGGTGGCTGTGCTGCCTCCTGATTGCCTCCACACACCCCTGGTACCAGTGCCCCCACCATGTATTCCGGGCTCTGCTTGCCCATCTGCATGGACAGAACCGAAATGGCGGGTGGAGGAGAGGGAGACGAGCAGACGATCAATACCTGCTGACTACCTGGTTAGTAGCAAGTTTCCTTTTACAGCAAAGACAGGAGTGAGGCCAAAAATGATTTTAGTTTACACAGCTTGTTGTGTCTAATGGTCATTTATGTTGCACATGTGGGAGCTGATTTCTGGACAAAAAGAAATTGGGCACAAAATTGGTTGGCAACTCCAACCAATCAGGTTTCTCCTTTTATTTTATGGAAAAAAGTTGTTTATTTTTTGCCCTCCAGTTCAATACACCAATTTCTAGAAGAAACTTAATATATTATTTTGGCAGGTAAAATGGATGACTTTGGTAATAAAGAACAAAGTGGGGAACATTGTAAATATGTGATAAAGGATGTTATAATAAAGATGGTAATATTCCCCAGTACCTCCACTTATTTAAATTGCAGCGTGCTTCTCCTGTTTTGCCCACACAGCTGTGTCATCTATTCACAGAGATCTATGAATGGAGAGACTACAAGTCCCACCCGCCACTGCAGAAGAGGGATTGGCAGATCTCAATGGATCACAACAGAACAGTCACGTCTTCACACTTGTAGTCCACTGTAAAGCCCCATAACTGAAGGTCCGTACTTCAGTGCAGACCGGGCACAGGGGAAAGAGTCTGCAGGAGACTTTGCATTGCACCCGAGATCCACTGACTGTGGCTGCAATGTTCTGCAGGCTCCAAAACATATGTGTAATAAATGCACACTTCTTGAATAATGTGGGTGCATTTATTACATTTTTGCAAAAGTGGGAATTTACCTTTAAAGCATTAAATACATTTGTACCCCAAATATGTTTTTCACTTACAGTAATGAAGTATCTGAACACTGTCTGCTTTCTGCTTGACAGGTGTACAAATGAAAATCAGTATTAGATTAACAGCCTTCAGCATGTTTGCTGACACATTGTGATTGCTGTTGCGTAAAACTAGTAAGATCTGAGTTTCAGCAATATGACTGATTTCCTGAAGTAATATAAAAATTGTCAGAACATCCCATCCACGTTATAGGTTTCTATGACAAGAAAAAATCTGAATTTTTCCTGTTTACATGCAGAGAAATTGTGTTTTTAATGTAAAGAGGAGTATTTTGCTATATAGTTATCACAAAAGAAAATATAGAACCAATATAAAAGTAACGATAAAGGAAAAATGCACTTTCATAAAAATGGCTGTTAAGCACCTAGCTGCCAGATGGGGATTTTAGGGGCTGATTTATAAAGAATTCACATTTGCCTAGTCCTGGTTCACACTGTTATTTGCACAGGAATGCGCAGCACGTTCCTGTGCAATTCGCATGTGACTCTGTGCGGTGTGATCAAATCGCAAGTAGTGCACTACTTTTGGAAATGCACTGCAACCGGATCATATAGTACTTTTGTACCATGCGACCCGGTGCAGGCAAACGCACTGTGCTTGCAGCTTGCATTTGAGGTGTCGTTAACCTATCATTGACACCCACTACAGATCGCAACTGCGGTGCATTTTAAACACAGTACAGGAAATGTGCACAAATCGCATTCTAGTTTGAACTGAGCCTAAATGTGTATGTATATTTGCTCTTTGGGAATGGGGCAAAAAAACGAATGTCATCAGGCTATATCCTGTGATTTTCAACTGAAAAGCATTGATTTTAAAACCACTTGCTGACCAGCCGCCGTAGGCAGGTCGGCTCTTCTGTCCAAACCGATGTACCTGTACATCGGTCCATACAGGTGAGATTGCGCAGGTCTGGCAGACTCAATATCCGCTGGCTGCCCGCGATCGTTGTGCACAGAGGCAGAACGGGATCTGCCTATGTAAACAAGGCAGATCCCTGTTCTGACAGGGGACATGTCAGAGATCTTTTTTCCCCAGTGATCGGGAACAGTGATCTCTGTCATGTCCCTAGCAGCTCATCCCCCCTACAGTTAGAACACACTTAGGGATTAACCCCTTAATCACCCCCTAGTGTTAACCCCTTCCCTGCCAGTGTCATTTGTATATTGATCAGTGCATTTTTATAGCACTGATCAATGTAATAATGTCACTGGTCCCCAAAAAGTGTAATTTGGGGTCAGATTTGTCCGCCGCAATGTCGCAGTCCCACTAAAAATCGCAGTAAAAAAAAATAAGATAAAAGTCCATAAATCTATCCGGTAGTTTGTAGACGCGATAACTTTTGTGCAAACCAATCAATATGTTTGTTTGGGTACTACGTCGCACGACCGCGCAATTGTCAGTTAATTGTCAGTTAAAGCGACGCAGTACCGTATCGCAAAAAATGGTCTGGTCATTAAGGGGGCAAATCCTTCCAGGGCTGAAGTGGTTAAACAGAGAACACTGCATATGGCCACTAGATGGAGCAAAGTATTATCAGAAAGTCCTATGATTTTAAGTGAATTCTTTATAAATCAACTTCATATGCAGTGGCAGCCCGTCGCCCCCCTAATCCATGCGCTCGGCCCCCAATCTACATGCAGGGCACCAGATGCTTGGATTTCAATAGAGTTTTTTTTTTTTTTTTTATAAGCACGTGATTAAAGCCAGAGGCTCTAACTGACTTCAAAAAAGGGTGGGAACAGAGCACTGCGCCCTAAGCCCACCCAGTTGTGTGACAATAGTGAATTAATATTCGCTATTGTCTTCCTGGTTCTAAACCTGGCCAATCAGGAAGTGGGTGAGACCCGATTGGCCGAGAGGAGAAGCGATCGTATTGACTGCAGCGCCGAGGGAAGGAGGGAAGCCCGAAACGCAGAGGAGGAGGAGACGCAGGAAGGAGACGAAACTGACCACGCCCTAGATGGGGTAAGTGCGGGGCTGACCGACGGGGGGAGGGATGTCTTGTTTGCCGCCCCCCCCCCAAAATATACAGCACCAGCCACAACTGCTCTAAGGCTTCTGAATATAACCCCAAAAACACAGATTAAACCCCACCCCCACTTCCCAGTGTGACAGTGCTTGATGCCTATAGCTGGCCATACACCATTTTATTAAAAAAAAAAAAAATTCTGAAAAATGTGTTTTCTGAACTTTTGCTCAGTTTTCTGTTAATGGGGTCAGATTGTCGATATGACAGTGCCTGTGCCTAAGGCTGGTCATACACCAGAATTTCATTCCATTAGGGTAATATGATCGTCAGGTCATGTTTATTGTTCCTTTTTATGCCGATTTTGCAGAACTTTTTATTGTATGTTTTGGGCACCTTATGTTCCTTGTGTATTGCATTGTGTGATTTTTGACACAGTAAACATTTTGCTGATATATTTAATATTTGTTTTCAAAACTTCCATAAAACTTTCTGTTAACAGGGTGACATCGATTGTTTTCAACTGTAGTGAAGAGAACGAAATTCTATTATTTTCAAATGTAGTGAGGAGAACATTTTCGTAAGGAAAAGGGTGGAAAATGATTCTCAAACGAATGAAATTCTATCTGAAAATTTGGTTTTCGTTCAGGAAAAAAAAAAACATACTTACAGTATATGTGCATCCTGAAATCAAATGTAAAATTAAAAGCATTGGCATGGTGAAGGGACAAAACTTTTTGGGGCTTTCATATGAAAATTGTTGAGTCCATAACAGCACTATTAAATTCTCTGACAAATGATTTTTCTGAATTTTTGTACGAACGTTTATACTGATGTATGGCCGCTTTACCTGAACTTTTATCAGTGATATAGGTGTGGGGGTAGCGAGACTCTTTCTGAGCATGTGTCTACTGGCATTACGCATTACGATCCTGCAATTTTGCCTATTTTGTTAGTAATATTGATGTAACTGTTTGGTTTTCTTGCTCATACTGACATATTGAAAATATATTTAAAGAGTTATAGTGCAAGCTAAAAGAAAAGGGTTGCAGAAGCATGTTGTGGACACCTTGTTTTGAAGATCTCTGGGACATTCTTCTATTTTATTAAGTGATATATTGTTTGAAACCTCCAAAATGGTGTTTAAAAGTTATACAAGTTATACATGTTGACTCTTAGGCTCGATTCACACCTATGCATGTTGCTTTTGAGCGTTTTTGGAGGTTTTTTTTTCATGCTTGCCACGTTTTTGAGCCGCGTTTTTGCCGCGTTTTTGCCGCGATTTGCGTTTTGCGTTTTTTTTTTTTTTTTTCATTTTTTTTTACCGTCTTAAAAAAAAATTACAAAAAAAAAAAAAAATAAAAAAAAAAAAAAAAAACGGCAAAAACGCACCAAAAACGCATCAAAAACGCATCAAAAACGCTGCAAAAACGCAGCACTTGCGTTTTTTATGCTTGTCCATTGAAAACCATTACATGCAAAACGCTGCTTTTTGCATGAAAAAAAGTCCCCGACCCTTTCCAAAAACGCTGAGATACAAAAAAGCATTGATGTGAACATGTTCCATAGGAACCCATGTTAAAAAATTCCCGTGCATTTCTGCAAAATGCAAAATGCATCAAAAAACGCGCTAGTGTGAATGGGGCCTTAAAAGGTATCAGACATTGTTCATTATCCCCGTCTGCTAAGCCATTTACAAAACACACCAGCAGCATCACAGGCTGTGCTTTGTGAATGGCAAGGCAGAGGGAGGGGGTGGAAGCGTCACAACGAAACTGATGTCTGTCTTAGTCACCATTCCATTGTGGCTGGGAGCCAGAAGTATGTAAAAAATATTAGTCATTTGTCAGCAAAGAAAATATTAATGTCATAGGAAACAATGTGGGCTTGAAAGTGAATATATAGCCAAATGGTCTTACTTTTTAACATTGGAGCAGGAATGGGTAAAACCGCGGTAAGATTTTTTTTTTTTTTTTTTTTTTTTTTTTTGGAGTAGAGACGGGTTTTTTTTTTTGTTAAGTTTAGTTTTGGAGTAGAAATGGGTTAAAGCTACAGTAAGTGATTTTTTTTTCAGTTTTAATTTTGGAGTGTGGATGGGTTAAAACCTAAGTAAATTTTATTTTTTTTATTTTAGTTTAAATTGTGGGGTAGAGATGGACTAAAACCCTAGTTATTTTTTTTGTTTAATTTTGCAGTAGAGATGGCTTAAAACCTAAGTAAATTATTTTTTTGTTTTAGTTTTGGAGTAGGGATGGGTGAAAACTCCAGGGCTTTTTTTTTAAATAATTTTCTTTTTCATACATCATGGGACACAGAGTTAGGCTAATATTCATTACCTGCTGGGTTATACTTCATCACCAGGTGAATTGACACTGGTAGACCAAAGGTTTTTAGACAGGAAGTGATCCCCTATATAACCCCTCCCATACAGGAAGCACTTCAACTTTTTACCAGTGTCTGCAAGGTGGGTAGCACGGTTGTTTGAGCTCTCCGAGCTCCAGGTTTCTAGTCCCACAAACGGTTCTTAACCGCATGCCGACCAGCCACCACAGTTTTACTGCACGAATCGCCATCATGTTACGTCAGTAACATAGATGGCCACAAGGGGGCGCGTGTGCACCGCCGGAGGTGCACGCGCGCCCCACTCGCGCGCCCCCTGCTTGCCCACGGAGCACAAGCGAGTGCCCGGCGGTCGCGATAACCGCCGGGCTGCCGCGATTGCTTGGGGCACACCGAGAACCGGGATCTGTGTGTGTAAACACACAGGTTCCGGTTCTCTGAGGGGCGAACAGAGTATGAACAGCGATCTGTCATCCACCCTGCACAGTCCCCTCCCCCCTTCAGTTAGAACATGTACTAGGACACACTTAACCCCTTCACTGCCACCTAGTGGTTAACCCCTTCACTGCCAGTGACATTTTTACAGTGCAATTTTATAGCATTGATCGCTGTGAAATAGCCAATGCTCCCAAAAATGTGTCAAAATTGTTCGACGTGTTCGCCATAATGTCGCATTCCAAATAAAAATCGCAGATCGCCGCCATTACTTGTAAAAAAAAATAAATAATAATAAAAAAGACCATAAAACTATCCCCTATTTTGTAGACACTATAACTTTTGTGCAAACCAATCAATATACGCTTATTGCGATTTTTTTACCAAAAATATGTAGAAGAATACATATCGGCCTAAACTGAGGAAAAAAAATGTTTTTTTATATATTTTTGGGGGATATTTATTATAGCAAAAAATAAAAAATATTGAGTTTTTTTTTACAAAATTGACGCTGTTTTTTTGTTTATAGCGCAAAAAATAAAAACTGCAGAGGCGATCAAATACCACCAAAAGAAAGCTCTATTTGTGGGAAAAAAAGGATGTCATTTTGTTTGGGTGCAACGTCGCACGACCGCGCAATTGTCAGTTAAAGCGACGCAGTGCCGAATCGCAGAAAGTGCTCTGGTCAGGAAGGGAGTAAAATCTTCCGGGGCTGAAGTGGTTAAATAAATCAAGGGATTGACCGATCGGATCCATTTGACACAGGCTTTATATGCCTAGATAAATGGTACCCAAGCCTCGCAAAGAATTCTCAAGATCCTGCAAGGTTTTGCCTGTAATGCGGCTTCCGTGCGCTGGACCCTGCGAAGTGTAATCTTGAACACTACAGCGTTAAGGCATTCCTGTAGGGTGCTGTACAGGTCCAAGGTAGTGGACCCTAAACGTCAAAAGATGAAAAGGGTACCCAGTCCTTGAAGGTCCTCAAGTGACAGGAACCCGCCATGAAGGGTGAAGATTGGGCTCTTAGTTTCTAAGCTGCCCTCTGCCTGGACGGGTAAGTTAAACCCCTTTATTATTGTGGGGTGTCCCAGTAATTGTAACAATCAGTAAGGCTAGCTAGAGGCTGGACACCTGTGTGCGGTGACCATACGGGTGAGTTTTTGGGCTAGCTGTGGGAGTTTGCAAAGTGTACCTTTTTTGCTTGTGTCTTCCTGTTTTTTACCTGTATGATGGCGCATGATGGTGCGCCATTTCGCCTTGGTTCGCCATGCGCATGTGCGTTTGCAAAAGCGCTGCTGGGCTCAGCAGTTTGTTTGTATGGCGGCCATGGCACACGCGGCTTTGCAGCACATGCGCCATAGCCTTTATCTGGGTGCACGAAGATTTGCGTCATACGCGAATACATCCACGCCCTTTCGCCGGGACCGTGCACGTGCCTGCGCAGAACGTTCCAGCACAAAGCCAGCTTATTTAACCATTTAAGGACCAGCCTCGTTTTGGATTTTAGGTGTTTACATGTTTAAAACAGGTTTTTCTGCTAGAAAATTACTTAGAACCCCCAAACATTATATATGGTTTTTCTTCTAACACCCTAGAGAATACAATGGCGGTCATTGCAATACTTTTTTTTTGCACCATATTTGCGCAGCGGTCTTATAAGCGCACTTTTTTTGGAAAAAATTCACTTTTTTTAATAAAAAAATAAAACAACAGTAAAGTTATCCCAATTTTTTTTATATTGTGAAATATAATGTTACGCCAAGTAAATTGATACCCAACATGTCATGCTTGAAAATTCTACAGGTTGCATATTTTGCGCTACAGAGGAGGTCTAGGGCTAGAATTATTGCTCTCGCTCTACCGGTCGCTGTGATACCTCACATGTGTGGTTTGACCACCGTTTTCATATGCGGGCACTACTCGCGTATGCATTCGCTTCTGCGCGCAAGCTCGTCGGGACAGGGGGGTTTTAAAAATTTTTTTTTTTATTTTTATTATTTATTTTAAAATATTTTATTTATTTTTACACTGTTTAAAAAAAAAAAAAATTGTGTCACTTTTATTCCTATTACAAGGAATGTAAACATCCCTTGTAATAGAAAAAAGCATGGCAGGACCTCTTAAATATGAGATCTGGGGTCAAAAAGACCTCAGATCTCATATTTACACTAAAATGCAATAAAAAAAAAAAAAAAAAAAGTCATTTAGAAAAATGACTTTTGAAAAAATATGCCTTTAAGAGGCGTGGACGGAAGTGACGTTTTGACGTCGCTTCCGCCCAGCAGTATCATGGAGACGAGTGAGCGCCATCTTGGCCTCACTTGTCTCCAGACACACCAGGCAGAAGGACGCGATCGCCTCCACCGCTACCGACGGCTCCGGTAAGCAGCGGAGGGCACCGGATCGCGGCGGGAGGGGGGGGGCCCTCTCCCGCCACCGATAAAAGTGATCTCGCGGCGAATCCGCCGCAGGGACCACTTTTATCTGAAAGCCGGCCGCCGCACGAAAACGGGGATACCGGGGTTATGGCAGCTAGCTGCTGCCATAACAACGATATCCCCGTTCAAACTTAGGATGTATATAGTCGTGCGGCGGTCGGGAAGTGGTTAAGCTGTGTATGCCAAGCATGCGTTGCTCCCAGAAGGCAGCTGTTGGAGCAGGCGCTGAACCAGGCACTTGCAGTGGTTAATTTCTCCTTACCCGGGTCACGTGAGTCACCAGGTGTTGCTTGGCAGGCTAAAGGTGCTTAGCAGGACTGTTGCATAGGGGCTTGGTGAGCCCTATTAAAGGGTCTCCCTTCTAAGGTGTGTTAATACTTCACCCAGGTACTCCCTTTTTGTGGCTAGTAAATGTCTTCAAAAAAGAGGAGCTGGACTAACACTACACGGAAAGGCACACATATATTATCAGTAGTTCCTGATGGACCTAGTCGTATCCCTAGTATTGTATCCCCTGAAGGACCAGAGGCTTCTGGGCAATCTGAGCCGCTGCACCTATCTGGGATTGTGCCTACAGTCAACGCTGCTGCTTCACACTTTATCACTATGGATGAACTGTCATCAGCCCTAGCCAGGTTAGAGCACAGGATTGCTGGCATGATTGCCTCCATCCCGCAGGGTGGCAAGAAACGTGACAGATCCCCCTCCCTGGAGCCTCCTAGTCTGGAGCAGGAATGGGTTGAGGATGGGGAAGAGCTTAAAGCTCAGGATTCTGTGGATGGCCTGGTGGATGAGACTGCTTCCGAGCAATCTGGACAAGAAGATATCCAGTTGGTGTCTGCCTCTCAATCACAGAGGCTTTTAAACCTGACTCTTACCAAAATAGTTTGTTCTGCCTTTAAGTTGCCTCTTGCAGAGGTTACTGAGCCTCCCTCCCTCCCACTTTGCAGACATTTGGAGAACAATAGTTCAGGATGAGAGGGTCACCTCAACTATATCCCACGGTTACAAGCTAGAGTTGCGGGAGGTTCCCCCAGAGGTTTTTAAGATCCAGCGTTCCCTCGGATCCTCCAAAAAGAGACTTATTGCTTCAGGCACTACATCATTTAGTGCTTCAAGGTGTGATTGTAGAGGTTCCTGTACCCGAAAGGGGCGCGGGGTTTTACTCTAACCTATTTACAGTTCAAAAACCAAACACGGACACAAGGCCCATTTTGGACCTAAGATCCCTGAACCAGCATTTACTGATCCAGTCCTTTCGGATGGAGTCTGTCCGCTCAGTAGTAACCTCACTCCAGATGGGAGACTTTCTAGCCTCCATCGATATAAAGGACGCATATTTACACGTACCTATCTTTCAGCCTCATCAGAGGTATCCTGTGATTTGCAGTAGAGGAACGTTTTTTTTAGTTTGTAGCTCTACCCTTTGGGCTTGCTACAGCTCTTCACAAAGCTCCTAGCACCACTACTGGGTCTTTTTAAGGGCCCAAGGGATCCTGGTGCTCATGTATCTGGATAACCTCCTGCTCAGAGATCACTCACTACAGGCTCTAAAACAGAGCATAACATGCACAGTGGGGTATTTGGAAAGCTTAGGCTGGATCATAAATACCAAAAGGTCAACCTTGAGACCAGCTCAAAGTCTAAAGTATTTAGGTCTGATCCTAGATACAGTCCAAGCAAGAGCATTCTTGCCACCTGCAAGGATCTGTGCTCTGAAGGATCAGGTGCATCAGATAAGGGGCACCAGACAACTCTCCATTCAGCTCTGTATGAGTCTTCTAGGGAGGATGGTATCCTCCGAGGCGATGCCCTATGCCCAGTTCCATTCCAGGTCTCTACAACAAGACAATTTGTTGGCTTGGAACAGGAGAGGACAAGCCCTAGATTATCCAATGTTCTTATCTCCCCGGGCATGCTTAAGCCTAAACAGGTGGTTGCAGGATCCTCTGGTAGTTCCATGGAGCCAGTACTCCCTGGTTTATGCTTTCCCTCTGATCCCCCTCCTTCCACATTTGTTGCACAGGATTCAGAGAGAGGGAGTTCCAGTCATTCTGGTGGCACCAGCCTGGCCCAGAAGGCCCTGGTTCCCGGAGACTGACAATAGACGGGCCATGGATGCTTCCACGTCGCCCGATCTAATGTCTCAAGGTCCTATATTCCACCCCAATTTACAGTCTCTATATTTGATGGCATGGCTATTGAAGCCAGGGTGTTAAAGGACCGTGGCATCTCGGGACCAGTGGTGTCTACCCTAGTGAATGCTAGAAAAGCTGTCAATAGGAAGATCTATCATAAGGTCTGGAAGACTTATATTGCTTGGTGTGAAGCCAAAAAATGGCATCCTCGGAAATACGTGATTGGGAGAATTCTCTCTTTTCTGCAGATAGCTGTGGAAATCAAATTGGCTTTGAGTACAATCAGAGGTCAAGCTTTGACCCTATCAGTATTCTTCCAAAGGCCTTTAGCATCCCATTCACTGATCTGAATCTTTATGCAGGGGGCAACTCGCTTGCTTCCCCCATTAGGTCACCTATGTGTTTTGGGACTTAAACTTGGTGCTGTCTGTGTTACAGAAACAACCATTTGAGCCTATCAAGGAAATTCCATGAGACTTGCTGTCACGCAAGCTAGCCTTCCTGATGGCCATCACCTCGGCTAGAAGGGTGTCGGAGTTGGGGGCCCTTTCGTGTAGGGAACCATACTTGATCCTTCACCAGGACAGGGTCGTGTTACTACCTGTTCCATCCTTTTTGCCAAAAGTGGTGTCAGCCTTTCATTTAAATCAGAACATTATTTTGCCTTCTTTTTTCTCTCAGCCTCGTTCGGCGGAAGAGAGACGACTGCATTCTTAGGAAGTTGTCAAGGTTTATTTGTCTAGTTCTGCGGAGATCCAAGGATCAGACTCCTTTCTTGTTTTACCAAAAGGAAGCAAGAAGGGGCAGGCAACTTCCAAAGCTTCCATTAGCAATTGGGTCCGTCAATTGGTCATTCAGGCCTATGGTCTGAAACGTAAAGCTCCTCCCTTTAGGGTGAGAGCTCATTCTACCAGCGGTGTAGGAACCTCCTGGGCTTTTCGCCATCAGGTATCTGTGGCTCAGATTTGTAAGGCTGCTACCTGGTCTTCAGTGCATACCTTCACAAAATTTATCAAGTGGATGTTCGAGCAGCTGAGGATTCGTCTTTCAGCTGCAGTGTACTGCAGGCTGCCGTATAAGTTCTGATGGCTATTGTTTGGCAGGGTGTCTCCTTCCCCTCAAGGATATTGCTCTGGGACGTCCCAGCAGATAATGAATATTAGCCTAACTCTGTGTCCCATGATGTATGAAAAAGAAAATAGGATTTTTTTACGGCATACTTACCTGTAAAATCCTTTTCTTTGAGTACATCATGGGACACAGAGGCCCCTCCCTTCTTTTTGAGGATTCAGTGCTTGCTACAAAACTGAAGTACTTCCTGTATGGGAGGGGTTATATAGGGAACCACTTCCTGTCTAAAGACCTTGGTCTACCAGTGTCCATTCACCTGGAGATGAAGTATAACCCAGCAGGTAATGAATATTAGCCTAACTCTGTGTCCCATGATGTACTCAAAGAAAAGGATTTTACAGGTACATATGACGAAAAAAAAAAACAATTTTTTTGTTAATTGGTTAAAACTCCAGTAAGTTTTGTTTTTATATTTTTATTATGGAGTAGAGATGGGTTAAAACCCCAATGAGTTTCTTTTTATTATTTTTAATTTTGGAGCAGAGATGGGTTAAAACCCCAGTAATTTTTTTTTTTTAGTTATGGAGTAGAGTTGGGTTAAATCCCCAGTAAGTTTTATTATTTTTAGTTATGGAGTAGAGATGGGTTAAATCCCCAGTAAGTTTTTTATTTTTAGTTATGGAGTACAGATGGGTTAATTCCCCAGTAAGTTTTTTATTTTTAGTTATGGAGTACAGATGGGTTAAATCTCCAGCAAATTAGATTTTTATTGTCTGTATCCTGCTGGAGAAATTTCTCTTCACTTCCTGTCCCAGAGATGTGATGGTGGCGGAAGCATTGTACTTGATATCATTTATCAAATTTAATATTTCAAAATGACCTGGGCAAATGTATGGAGTTATCTAAAAGCAGAAGTTAACAGTTACGGGGGACTGGTGGTGTTCACATGGTAAAGATATTCTTTGAAATAAGATGACCCACAGCAAGGGGCATTTGGAATAGACTGGCTTTAAAAAATATTGCTTTATTATAGTTGAGATATTTTATAGACTTAAAAACAATTGCCACAACGTGGTAGAAAGTGGAACAAGCATAATAGCTAATTGTGGGAGGTTGTAAAACAACTTCTGCTGTACTTCTCGTGCTACGTCTTAAATGCATCTTGAACAGTTTATATGATAATGATTATTATAACCATAGTGACACAATAAATACTGATTAAAGATTAGATTGTAGTCTTTGCAACAGCCAGTATGCCTGCGTGTTTTAATAAGTGATACTACAGATAACAGATAATAATACAGCAAATCTCTAAAATATTATACTTTAGGTAACATGCACAAGTATGGAATATTGCTGCACTCTTTGGTATGTTTATTGAAGCATTAAAATGACATCACAGGTATGACAGGAACATTAAAAGGTGACACGTTTCATGCTAAATTCAGCGCTTACTCAAACCTCCTATACACACACGTAAGCGTTTTGAGCAAGTGCTGAATTTAGCGTGAAATGCATCACCGTTTAATGTTCCGGTCATACCTGTGATGTCATTTTAATGCTTCAATAAGGAGTGCAGAAATATTCTGGATTTGTGCATGTTACTGAATCCCACAGACGAGCTGTGCAGCACCCTTGGTTCCAGTTCACAACATGTGAGAGTCGGTCACTCACCTAGAGTGGCATCACTTTGGCTTTACTGATCCATATTATACTGTAAAGGCAAGGCTAGAATGCTGGAATCCACACACATTACAATCCAAATGTACATTTTCCTGTAGATTTACAAATGACTTGTTGTGTGAGGGCCTACTTCAGTAGATATACATTGAATGGATGTTTAGGACAGCCATTCTCAACCAGAGTTCTGAATCCTCTAGAGTTCCTCCAGATGATTCAGTGTGAAACTACAAAAAAGGGAAGGCGCGAGCCTCTAGTGCATTACCCGAGTAAGATATTTATTAAAATGAAAGGAAGCCAATAAAATGCATACCTCACAAAAGTACCAAGGTGTACAGCATGTATATGGAAGGATAACATGAGGTAGAAATTGCAAGTGCTTCTAAAACGTCACATGGATGCCTTTCGGGGGCGCACCCTCTTCTTCAGAGCAGTGCTGATGGTCATGTGAGGTTTTAGAAGCATTTTCTACCCAATGTTATCCTTCCATTCACATGCTGTACACCTTGATACTTTTGTGAGTATGCATTTTATTAACTTCCTTTAATTTTAATAAATATCTTTTTACTCAGGTAATGCACTAGGGGCTTGTGCCTTTTTTGTTTTTGCAGTTTCACAATGGATACCCCTATCCGAGGAGGGCTGCATCCACCGGGCATACGACCGAGCATCACTGATGTGGTCATCACTCTGTTGAGGACCCCTGAGCGCTGGAAGTATTTGGCTGTTTTTTCTTGTTCCTCCAGAGCAGTGGTCATCAACCCTGTCCTCAGGGCCCACTAACAGGCCAGGCTTGCAAGATAACTGAAATACATCACAGGTGATATCATTTGCTGCTCAGTGATTGCAGTATTCTAGTCTGCATCTCCCCAAGGTAATACATAAAACCTGGCCTGTTAGTGGGCCCTGAGGACAGGGTTTATGACCACTGCTCCGGAGGATGTAAGGGGTTTCCTAAGCTGTCAGTATGACCTCCCATTCGAGGGTGCCTGGACCATGAAGGTGGCCATGCGATGATTTCAGGGCTAACGTACTTTGCAAAACCAGCAGCATTACACCAATGGTCTTTTTTTGCAGTTTGTATGAGTGGCATACTAACCACTACTGTAAGAGGACATACTTCCTACTGACCACTAAACATTAGTTAAATGGGGGTTCAGAAGATAGGAGGACAATAGTAAAAGCAGAAAAAATGGCCATAGATAGCTGCAGCTCTCAGCATGGCCAGGATGCTGGGAATTAGCTTTACAATAAGCATGCATGAGTGACGTTACCAAATGTTTATTTTTAGTGATATCTATGGAGGGAGGAGCCTTGGAAGAATTTGGTTGCTCACTTATCAATCGGCCTGCATATGGGGAAAAATGTAAAAGATGTGTTTAATTCCGGTTTAATAATATTGAAAAAAAAGTAATATTATTTTATTACTATTATGTTATATTATTCTATTTTCAATAATTCTGAAAAAAAAAGTTTACTAGTTCAATTGCTCTCCTCTATATCCACTTGTAGGTACAAATATTTTAGGAACTTCAGCGTGCAGATATTTTCTTAAACCATTGCAACCTTTTAGGTTCTGTATCAACAAGTGTGTGTTTTTTTCATCCTTTTAGAATTGACATGACCAGCGACATACCCCATATTTTGGAACAAGAATGCCACAACCCTAACATTGACCATACACAGTAATTTTCCAGCAATTTAACACTAAAATGACTAATATATCAATACACCTTACCACCAACAGTTTCTATTAGAACCGTAAAATGATTGAATCAGTTGGTGGTAGGAGAAATAGAATCTGCTGTCTGACTGCAAATACTGGAATACACAAAGAACGTGAGGTTGTCAGGAATTGGTGAAGCTCTCAGAGCACACATTTAGGGTCATACACACAATTCACACTGGTCACATTGGTCACTATGAGATACACTCACCGGCCACTTTATTGGGTACACCTTGCTAGTACCGGGTTGGACCCCCTTTTTCCTTTAGAACTACCTTAATTCTATGGCATAGATTTAACAATGTAATAATGTTGGAAACATTCCTCAAGACTTTGGTCCATATTGACATGATCGCATCACGCAGTTGCTGCAGATTTGTCGGCTGCACATTCATGATGCAAATATCCTGTTCCACCACATCCCAAAGGTGCTCCATTGGATTGAGATTTGTTGACTACGGAGGCCATTGGAGTACAGTAAACTTATTGTCATGTTCAAGAAACCAGTGGTGAGATGATTTGATGTTTGTGACATGGTGCATTATCCTGCTGGAAGTAGCCATCAGAAGATGAGCACAGTGTAGCCATAAAGGGATGGACATGGTCAGCAACAATATTTATTCAGGCTGTGACGTTTAAACGATGCTCAATTGGTACTAAGGGGCTCAAAGTGTGCCAAGAATATATCCCCCACACCATTACACCACCACCACCAGCCTGAACCCTGGATACAAGACAGGATGGATCCATGCTTTCATGTTTACACCAAATTCTGATCCTACCATCTGAATGTAACAGCTGAAATAAAGACTCATCAGACCAGGCAGCATTTTTCCAATCTTCTGTTGTCCAATTTTGGTGAGCCTTTTTGTGTGAATTGTAAACTCAGTGTCCTGTTCTTAGCTGACAGGAATTTCACCCAGTGTGATCTTCCGTTGCTGTAGCCCATCTGCTTCAAGGTTCGATGTGTTGTGCATTTAGAGATTGTATTCTGCATACTTTGGTTGTAACGAGTGGTTATTTGAGTTACTGTTGCTTTTCTATCATCTGGAACCAGTCTGTCCATTCTCCTCTGACCTCCAACATCAACAAGGCATTTTCCTCCACACAAGTGCCGCTCACTGGATATTTTCTCTTTTAAAGCTCATTCTCTGTAAACCCTATAGATGTCTGTGCAGGAAAATCCCAGTAGATCAGCAGTTTTTCAAATACTCAGACCAGCCTGTCTGGCACCAACAACCATGCTATGTTCAAAGTCATTTAGATCCCCTTTCTTCCCCATTCTGATGCTCAGTTTGAACTTCAGCAAGTCATCTTCACCACGTCTAGATGCCTAAATGCATCGAGTTGCTGCCATGTGATTGGCTGATTAGCAGTTTGTGTTACCAAGCAAATGAACAGGTGTACCTAATAAAGTGGCCGGTGAGTGTATGTTACATAGACATCTGTTTCATTGTGTTATGAGTATTTGGCAGCATTTTGTTTTTTGGGGTGTTTCTGCCAATGAAAATGCTCATAACTGCTAGCAACCAGTTCTTTATGAGAATTTCCATAGACTACGACAGGCGAGAATGAAGAATAAATGCTTAAGTAATGCAAATTTGAATTATCAAAAAAAAAGAAAAAAATCACTTGAAGAGTAAGTCCAGTATAAATGGAGTGAATCAATATTACACATGTGTGACATTCTCTTTAACATTATTTACACTTCTATATTATATCATTAGGAAAAGCAGCAAAAGGCCAGTCAAGTGCAGCAGGGGGGAAGGGGGTGAGAACAAAGAAATCTGTAACTGTCTGTAATCAATTAATTGTAACCACTGCATCAAGACCAGCCGAAAGGATAGCTGTGTCCCTCTTGTATATATACCAAGCTGTTTATTGAATGAACCAACTCATAGAGAGTCAAATAAGAAAAGATGACGTTTAGTATCCTCATGGCTTACTACACACATACATGTGTTTTCAGCTGTGATTGAGAACTGGATAACAGAAAAAAATGCCTCTTTTTTCCTTAAAGTGTAAAACGAAAAGCTGGACAGAGGCACGATGGGAAATGCAAATACAAAGCACGCCATTGGTCCTTTAGATTGCAAGGATTAACTCTTGGCAGCACCAGCATCACAAATGCATTAGTCACTAAAGATGGTTTTCCTGGAGCTATAATCTAAACGAATGGTTGAAGTGGGATTTCTATTTTAGACAATTTCTCCAACAACGAGGGAGCCTCTCAGTGAGGATTCCCTACGGACGTTCCTTTTGTCTTCCATAAGAAGCATTCAGTTCAATTGACTTTGCGTGATGTATCTCTGCTGACCTAACAACCTTGATGTGCACCGTATCCACTTATGCATTTGTATTGGATTAAAAATATCATTTATAAAACTACAGCGTAACATGTTTCTAAGAATGTAACAGAATTTTTTTTTTTTTTCAATTTATTATACTGCAGATCATCTGAATTTGATATAAAAAAAAAACCAATTTTTAACAATTGTAATTCTTCCCTAACAAATAAATCTCACTATACTGTATGCATTAATAAATAAGAAAGGAGCCTTATTGGCAAATAAAAGAAGAAGTTAATGTTAAAGCAGTATTAAACCCAACATTGAAAATTAAATATATTGCAACTTACCAAATCTTAAATGTGGTGGCAGCATTAGGTTTTCTTTTTTTTTTCTTTAGGATTTTTTTCCCCTTTATTTTTACCTGGTCATGCAACCAGTTAAAAAAAACACTGGCAATCCACTAGTAGACTTTACAAATGACGAAATAACATTTGTACAAAAATTCTCAGTACCATTTGATAACTTATTAAATATTATTCGAAAGTAGTGAAAAATTTAATTTGCTTTTAGTTTTAAATTTTGGAATGAATGCAATTTCCCAAACCAAAGCTACATGCGCTAGATTCAAAAGATGGTCGAGAAAAAATTTCCATTCTTCGTATTTTCTCATTACTATTGTCAAAAACCAGCATCAATTTATATATGAATGTATATGAATGTTTGTAAAACAGAAAAAAAAAACCTATTAGCATATGGCCGGCTTTAGAGTGCTTCCACTCTGGATAGAGGAGCATTGAAGGTACCTATGGACAGCAACATTGTCAATATTGAGGGAGGATATTTCAGATGGACTACCAGATTAGGATGAAGCTAACAACTCTAAAGCGGGTACAGACTATAATGCTGGATTGCACGAAAAAAACTGACAGCTCCGGTCGGAGCTGCTGTACTAACCATGCAAGGTTAGTTCAGCGATCTCCCCCGCTGAACTAACCTCACATCTAGAGAGAACACCTTTGGGATGAATTAGAGCAGTGACTGACCCCACAAATACGCTTTTGGAAGAATGGTCAAACATTCCAATAGACACACTCCTAAACCTTCCCAGAAGAGCTGAAGCTGTTATAGCTGCAAAGGGTGGGCCACCTCAATATTGGGCCCTACAGACTAAGGGCCTCTCACATGGGCTTTCTGATCAGGTCCGCCTGTCAGTTTTTCAGGCGGACCTGATCAGACACTCCATTCAACCCTATGGAGTGGCGGATGTCCGATCTGACACCCGCCACTGTCCAGCCGGATCCTGTCCCTGAAATCCAGATGGATGGTGACCCTATTTTCCATTCATCTGGAGGATCGGATGAAAATGGACAGGCGGTTAGTTTTCATCCAATCTCCCCATAGAGAAGAGCGGGACTCTGATGGGTCCGTCTCTGCACAGTGAGCGGAGATGGACCTGTCATCTGCCTGCTCAGCAGATCGATCCCCCGCTGAGCAAAGCAGAGTCCGCTGGGTGGACCACCCGTGTGAAAGGACCCTATGACTGGGATACCATTAAAGTTCATGTGTGTGTGAAAAGGCAGGTGTCCAATTACTTTTGGCAATATAGTGTATATACCATAGTTTGTAGACACTATAACTTTCACACAAACCAATATACACTTATTAGGATTTTTATCAAAGACGTGTAGCAGAATATATTTTGGCCTAAATTTATAAAGAAATTAGATTTTATTGGATATGTTTATTAACCGAAAATAGAAACTATTTTTCAAAATCTTCGGTCTTTTTGTTTATAAAATTAAATCCCACCAAAAGAGAACTCTATTTCTGTGAAAAAAATATATAAATTTAATTTGCTTACTATGTTGCATGACAAAGCAATTGCCAGTTAAAGTAGCACTGCAATGAATAGCAAAAAATACCCGGGTCATGAATGGGGTAAATCCTTCTGAAGCTCAAGTGGTTAAGCTGCAATCTTCCAAACTTTTTAATGATTTTCATACTTGTAAAACAAGAATACTCTTAAATTGATATTTATTTAGGCTACCGCACAGACAAGAATAGAGTACAAAGAGAAAACAAATGCTCCTGGCCTTGAGAGGTTTCTGTGGGTAAACTCGAGAAGTGGGAGGAAGATTCTTCACAAATCACACCACTGCATCGGCTGTGCTGCCACTCTCAACAGGTCAGGGAGAACCCAGGAGAAGTTCTAAAAGAAAACAAGGACAGAGGGTGCACCAGCCTTGCACATTACCTTTGCAACAAAAGATATTTTTATTGAATAAAATATACTTACAAACGAGTGATAAAATCAAGCATGAAATTTGCAAAGTCTATCAATAGCCTCGTCCAACAGGGTCTGCTGGCCAGAGTGGGATGAGAATAGTCCAAGGTAAGCTGACGCATTTCGAGGGTGACCCCTCTTCCTCAGAGCTAAGTTTGAACTGAAGGAACATGGTTTTTAAGGAGGCTGTGATTAGGTGGAACAGATCACGTGAGCTAAGCTCCTAATATAAACGATAACCAGAGCTGCTCCGCCCTGATCACCGTAGTCAAAGTGCGTCCTCCGTCAGACGCTGCTCTGCTCTCCTCTCTCACCCTCACCCCCCCTCCTTCCTACCTGTCATCTCCCTCTCTGTCTGTCTCTGGCCCCCCCGCCGCTATTATTCTAAAAATAAAAAAACTTAAATTTGTCACTGCCAGTCCCTCTATTAGAGGCTGGCATAGCACACCGTGTAAGTTATTTTTTAAAACGAGCAGGCTAAATACCGAATTTCAGCTGTCTTCAGGGCAGTCATGTGACTCATGGCCGATTTACAGCTACGAGACGGGGATTCTGCGAAGGAGACGAGCGGCCACGTGATCTCCCCGGCTGACGTCAGAGGGAGATCACAGCCCCTCCCGCAGAAGACATCCATCGGAGCTGGAAAGCGGCCGCGAGTAATGTGACCGGCATGAGGACTGCTCATTTTTAAAAACAACTTACACAGTGTGCTATGCCAGCCTCTAATAGAGGGCCTGGCATAGCTTTAGACAAATGCCTTAACAAACACTTTAAGTTAACACTTAATATAAACAAGCTTGATAAATGAGCTAGAAGAACAAAAATAATTAGGCAATCAAACCAAATGACTAGATACGTGTAGATTATGGTAATGAACATAAACAACTACACTGAGAAAAATTATAAAGCAGCACTTTTGTGTTTGCCCCTATTTATCATGAGCTGAACTAATCCATCCACCTCACAGGTGTGGCATGTCAAGATGCTGATTAGAGAGCATGATTATTGCACAGGTGTGCCTTAGGCTGGCCTCAACAAAAGGCCACTCTAAAATGTGCAGTTTTATCGCACAGCACAATGCCACAGATATATAAAAAAACCAACCAAGGGTTAACACTGCGCTAGATGTCTAAAAAAATGAGTGGGTATTATATTGAATAAGTGTTGTAATATATGGGATGGAAGGGATGTCCCTCATTGGTAGTGTCACTTTCTATTCATATAATTACCTAAAAAACGTTTTTAATTAATATCCTGTTAGGTCTATTGCTTTTACCTAACATTTTTTTATCATTTTGTATTTTTGCCGGTTCTTCAGATCTATGGCATTTGGTTATTGTTTAATTTCCATCTATACCACCTTTGCTGACACTTTTGTTTTGTTTTGTTTTTTTACTGCTAGGTTGCCTGGACTTAGTTCCGGTCCTCTCTATCCCATTGCGGCTTTCTTCCCTCCACACAGGAAGTACACATGCCGCTGATGTG
The DNA here is from genome assembly GCF_042186555.1 of Aquarana catesbeiana. Lineage (NCBI taxonomy): Eukaryota > Metazoa > Chordata > Amphibia > Anura > Ranidae > Aquarana > Aquarana catesbeiana. Next base: position 186,102,509 of record NC_133328.1, read on the forward strand.
GACGAGAGGCTTGGCCTTGTTAATGGAACGTGGGCGCGCCGCAATCGACGGAGGCGGGCCACGTTCTCCACATAAACAAATGACGTAAGATCCGGGGGCGGGGTGTGACGGCGCCCCGACCTATAGGATCTATTGGTTGAAAGTGAGGCTTGGTGCGCTGCCAGACTTCCCTCTGTGAGTTCCGCTATTGCGCACGGCCTCAGTGTCTGGCCGAGTTTGGTGGGCGGAGCATGAGGGCGCTCTGACCTATGCGATCTGGCCGTGCCGATAGGGAGGCTTGGTCTATATCCTGAGCACTTCCGGATCGGCCGGCCATAACACTATCCCCATTTGTGTTATTTTATCTATAATTTTTGTTTATTTCTGATTCATAAATTTAGCATTAGCGGTATAAACACCGCTTACTGCATTTTTTATGTTATATATTTTATAAGCACTAACACCAATTTGAGAACCAGAAGTGACATCAGTCGGTCACTTCATGGGTCGTGACACTCCCAGTGGGGGGTCATTTCTAGTTTAAATAGCGGTGGGATAGGGGGGCTCCACACCCCAGATGAAGGCTCGTTAGCCGAAACATGTTGGGTGGACCCCCTATGATCACCGCGTTTGATACAATTTGAGCTGTTTACGATCTTATATCATGTGAGTGTTCCTTTTTTATTATTTTAATAAATGCATGTTTTTTAAACGATATCATGCCATGTGAGCTTTATTTCTCCCATGGTTTTTAAAAATACATCCGGTTGGCCTGTTGAAATGTCTGGACGGTCAAAGCTGTGACTGATCTTCCCTTCCCCCTTATTTGAAGTTGTGGGTACCTGATAATCCATCTTGCCAGCCCTGGTGGCTAAATAAGCTTTCTGAGACTTGTAAGACGTATGTCTTTTCAAGTCCCCTGCTTCCGGTAAGCCTCCTCAGATGCTCTGGTGACGGTCCTGTCATATATCTAGACATCTCATTTTATTTAATGCTCTACCTTTTCATCTACCAGAAGCTTTCCATTGCTGTTTTCACCAGTTAACCCTCAGAGACTTTTGGTGGTGGTTTTTGATTTTTATCAGGAACACATTTTCTAAACATTTATGGACTTTTTCGGTTGATTTTTATTTACTTATAATTTGGTCTTGTTTTTCTATTTTTTCACTGGTGTATTGTAAGCATTATATTTTACGTGTTATTTTGTAACATATCGTGCATTTTGGATTGTATTGAGTCACTTTTATTTAATTCTTATTCTTTGTTTATTTGCTGGCCATTGAGAGATGGCTCCAGCCTAACTCACTGTTTTCATACCTTTTATTATTTATACACATAGCGCTACACTACATATTTTCTGTTAATTTACTTCTACCTGTGTCTTAGAGGCGTGTTAGCTGCTTACTGTGTAACCACCTTTATAACAACATTGGAGCAGCGCTGTACTTATTTTCCATCGATTCCAATTATATTGAATAAAACTACCCCAATATCCACAAAGCAGCCAGCACCAAAGAGTCAGATACAAGCACTCTAAGTACAAATAGAATAAAAATGATGCAGCGCTAAAAGTGAGCAATAAGTGAAAAAATCAGAAACATGTAAAAAGAAAATGCATGTATATATATATATATATATATATATATATATATACACACCACAGTGTATCATAATGTATCATGGAAAGTGCTATTGATATTTAATTCATCAAAAATTGAGAAAAATTATTAAAGTATAAAGTAAAAAAACACAGCAAGCATTAGGGAATATTAAGGTCTCCCAACAACCTATACCGGCATCTTGCAATAAGGCTGGATCTGCATTTTCTCAGGAGATATTCCACTTATAGATTTAATGAAAGAAGAAATACACTTACAGACGGATCCGGTCACAAAGGCAATGGTAAACAGCAGAGGTAAGCGTATCACGGCGTCTCACAGGCTTCCCGCAAAGCATAAACTTCCCATCGGTCTCGTCACAGGAGATCAGCGTAGTGACGTCAGCGTCACAGGCCACGCCCTACGCATTTCGTCACTACAGGACATCGTCTGGGGGTTGGGCCAAGTCACTTGCAGATCCAGCCTTATTGCAAGATGCCGGTATAGGTTGTTGGGAGACCTTAATATTCCCTAATGCTTGCTGTGACCACCTGTGTGGTAAGGAGCCTCATTACTCACTTGGGTGTTCTTAACTCTTGAAAGTCTGGATTCTTTTCACTACGGTTTTTTTTGGGATTAGCTCCTGGATTACTTTATGGACTTTTTTTTATATATTCTTTTTGCACTGTGTGTGATGGGATTCTTTCATATATTGTGATTATTATATATTTCATTACTTTATACTTTAATAATTTTTCTCAATTTTTGATGAATTAAATATCAATAGCACTTTCCATGATACATTATGATACACTGTGGTGTATATATATATATATATATATATATATATATATATATATACATGCATTTTCTTTTTACATGTTTCTGATTTTTTCACTTATTGCTCACTTTAATAGGGCGTACACACGGTCGGACTTTGTTCGGACATTCCAACAACAAAATCCATGGATTTTTTCCGACGGATGTTGGCTCAAACTTGTCTTGCATACACACGGTCACACAAAGTTGTCGGAAAATCCGATCGTTCTGAACGCGGTGACATAAAACACGTACGTCGGGACTATAAATGGGGCAGTGGCCAATAGCTTTCATCTCTTTATTTATTCTGAGCATGCGTGGCACTTTGTCCGTCGGATTTGTGTACACACGATCGGAATTTCCGACAACGGATTTTGTTGTCAGGAAAATTTTATCTCCTGCTCTCCAACTTTGTGTGTCGGAAAATCCGATGGAAAATGTCCGATGGAGCCCACACACGGTCGGAATTTCTGACAACACGCTCCGATCGGACATTTTCCATCGGAAAATCTGACCGTGTGTACGGGGCATTAGCGCTGCATCGTTTTTACAATGCCACAGATGTCGCAAGTTTTGAAGGAGCGTGCAATTGGCATGCTGACTGCAGGAATGTCCACCAGAGCTGTTGCCCTTGAATTGAATGTTCATTTCTCCACCATAAGCTGTCTCCAAAGGCGTTTCAAAGAATTTGGCAGTACATCCAACCGGCCTCACAACCACAGACCACATGTACCCACACCAGCCCAGGACCTCCACATCCAGCATCTTCACCTCCAAGATCGTCTGAGACCAGCCACCCGGACAACTGCTGCAACAATCGGTTTG